>NC_079193.1:36854182-37177932 GCF_029499605.1 Hyla sarda
TCTGGCTCTCCCGGTGCACACTGTACTCATGTACTCTGGCTCTCCTGGTGCACACTGTACTCATGTACTCTGGCTCTCCCGGTGCACGCTGTACTCATGTACTCTGGCTCTCCCGGTGCACGCTGTACTCATGTACTCTGGCTCTCCCGGTGCACGCTGTACTCATGTACTCTGGCTCTCCCGGTGCACGCTGTACTCATGTACTCTGGCTCTCCCGGTGCACGCTGTACTCATGTACTCTGGCTCTCCCGGTGCACGCTGTACTCATGTACTCTGGCTCTCCCGGTGCACACTGTACTCATGTACTCTGGCTCTCTTGGTGCTCGCTGTACTCATACTCTGGCTCTCCCGGTGCACACTGTACTCATGTACTCTGGCTCTCCTGGTGCACACTGTACTCATGTACTCTGGCTCTCTTGGTGCTCGCTGTACTCATACTCTGGCTCTCCCGGTGCACGCTGTACTCATGTACTCTGGCTCTCCCGGTGCACGCTGTACTCATGTACTCTGGCTCTCCCGGTGCAGGCTGTACTCATGAACTCTGGCTCTCCCGGTGCACGCTGTACTCATGTACTCTGGCTCTCCCGGTGCACGCTGTACTCATGTACTCTGGCTCTCCTGGTGCACGCTGTCCTCATGTACTCTGGCTCTCCCGGTGCACGCTGTCCTCATGTACTCTGGCTCTCCCGGTGCACGCTGTACTCATGTACTTTGGCTCTCCCGGTGCACACTGTATTCATGTACTCTGGCTCTCACGGTGCACGCTGTATTCATGTACTCTGGCTCTCACGGTGCACGCTGTACTCATGTACTCTGGCTCTCCCGGTGCAGGCTGTACTCATGAACTCTGGCTCTCCCGGTGCACGCTGTACTCATGTACTCTGGCTCTCCTGGTGCACACTGTACTCATGTACTCTGGCTCTCTTGGTGCTCGCTGTACTCATACTCTGGCTCTCCCGGTGCACGCTGTACTCATGTACTCTGGCTCTCCCGGTGCACGCTGTACTCATGTACTCTGGCTCTCCCGGTGCATGCTGTACTCATGTACTCTGGCTCTCCCGGTGCACGCTGTACTCATGTACTCTGGCTCTCCCGGTGCACGCTGTACTCATGTACTCTGGCTCTCCCGGTGCAGGCTGTACTCATGTACTCTGGCTCTCCCGGTGCACGCTGTACTCATGTACTCTGGCTCTCCCGGTGCACGCTGTACTCATGTACTCTGGCTCTCCCGGTGCACGCTGTACTCATGTACTCTGGCTCTCCCGGTGCAGGCTGTACTCATGAACTCTGGCTCTCCCGGTGCACGCTGTACTCATGTACTCTGGCTCTCCCGGTGCACGCTGTACTCATGTACTCTGGCTCTCCTGGTGCACGCTGTCCTCATGTACTCTGGCTCTCCCGGTGCACGCTGTCCTCATGTACTCTGGCTCTCCCGGTGCACGCTGTATTCATGTACTCTGGCTCTCACGGTGCACGCTGTATTCATGTACTCTGGCTCTCACGGTGCACGCTGTACTCATGTACTCTGGCTCTCCCGGTGCACGCTGTCCTCATGTACTCTGGCTCTCCCGGTGCACGCTGTACTCATGTACTTTGGCTCTCCCGGTGCACGCTGTATTCATGTACTCTGGCTCTCCCGGTGCACGCTGTATTCATGTTCTCTGGCTCTCCCGGTGCACGCTGTACTCATGTACTCTGGCTCTCCCGATGCACGCTGTACTCATGTACTCATGTTCTCTGGCTCTCCCGGTGCACGCTGTACTCATGTACTCTGGCTCTCCCATAGACAATGTATGGATGTGGTGTGTCGAACACCGCGGTTCCAGAGGATAGGGGATAAGAAAAAAGTACCGGAGTTCCCCTTTAATAGCAAAGCAGTGATGGAGCACCCGATCAGTGCAGCTTCCAACATTTCTGAGCTCTTGAAAAGCAAATCTGCCTCATTATAATAAGGTGGAATTAGAACCGCTAAAGGCTACCGGGGCTGATAGGAGTTTTGCAACAACTGGAGAGCCACAGGTTGGGCAACTCTGCACTACATAATGTTTAAAGGGGTATTCCAAAAACAGCACTACACCTGTCCTAAGGTTGTGTGAGGCACTGAGATGATAGCACCACCCCTGTCCTCAGGTTGTGTGTGGTATGTTTGTGGAAGAAAGTTTGTTTTTTAAATCCTGGAAACCCCTTTAATGATGACCTCCTGTACCCCCTACTGGGAAGAGCCTAAGCCGTTGGTGCATACTGTGTTATTATTGTGTTCAGCCTATAACCCTATGCAGTGAGTAGCTCCCTCTAGTGGTGGCTTCAGGCAGACATAATAGTAACTTTACTCCAGGCAGGTATTTTGGAGTACTGACCCTTATAATTCTTTTATGTTCAATGGTGGACATTTTCTTTAAATAATAAGAGACTTTAGTTTTTAAAAGACTTCACAGTAGGGAAATTTGGTTATACCAACTTCCATTAAAAAATATATATATTAAACAGTGGGCTCCGTCACCAGGTGCCTCGGCTACTGTTCCCTATATATTGAGGCACTTGGCTCTCTGGTCTCATTTTAATATTGGCTTCTCATACATGCGGTTTACTTTCCTTTAAATACAATCCTGTAAATGTTACTCGAGGAATATCTCGGATCTTAATGTGGGGCTCCTAGTGCCAACCAAAATATATTTCCAGACAGAAGCAGTAGGTTCATGAAAAGCCTGGAAGATCTGCTGCCCAAGAATGTGGGTAGTAAATGAAACATACGTGAAATGAAGCAGGACCGGGGCCTCGTAGTCAGCAGACTATACAGAAAATAGAAGGTAATAGAATTACTCAATATTACTCCATTATTTTATTGCAATAAGGATTCGGACCAAAAAATTTAATTGATGGAGGAATCAGAGCTGGTATTTTGGTTTCCTTTGGGATTTTCTCTGTTTTTATATGGGAGTAAATGGGGAAAAAATCCTTTTCATTAAGGCAAAGGAGTTTTCTAAAGAGATTTAAGTGCCGAATTCTCTTTAAATTAAATTGTATCATGTGCTTGGGCTGCAGTTTTGAATTATTATTTCCGCCCCCCCACCCCCCCAATAACATAAATAAAACAACATATGCAGCTTATCACCGGGTCTATACAGACCAACAGATCTAGAGTCCTGGGCCAATTTACAGAAGCCTTCCATACATTCATTTATGGTTTGTCTGACATCTTCATTCCTTCTTTCCCTTCGAAATGACTCCCCCATTGCAGGAAATATTTCCCATGATGCCTTTATGCAGAGGAAGGGACAGAGTCTCTCATAACATTGTTCTTATCTGTAGCAAATGCTAGATCAGTGAAAAAGAACCTTTGTCTCCTAACTCACATTTTAGCAGTGGTGTACTATTTGCATTCTGGGAGTTGTAGTTTTGCCACAGCTAGAGGTCAAAAGTTTGGGAACCTAGGCAATATAGTGCCTTTGTATATTCCTATAAGATGTAGCCTCAGTCTATCTGCTTGTGATAGGTTTCTCCCTGTCCACTCTTACAAGCAGGTGGGGGATATGTGATGCAATGTAAAGCTGTATTTCATAGGAATATACTGGATATTCTGCACACAGCAGGTAGCAGAGATAGGTCACTTGAGTCAAGAGGGTTTTATAACACCGCAGTATTTATTGCGTGGGTTCACCTACTATATCACTCCTCTCCTACTCCCTTAGAGCAGAAATCATACAGTATGTTCAGTGGCATATTATGCGTACAGCTTAACAAGGAGGGCAGAGCTTGGAAAAGACAGGAGGGGTGAGATAATAATCATGTAGTTAACAGAATATCAGGCAAATAGAAGAGCATAGTCTCCTGTCTACACAAGAAAGCATATTGGGGGGCATTTATCATTGTAGGTGTAAGTGAAGCATTTTTCTACACCTTTTTTTTTATATGCTGGTAATTAGGGATGTCCCGATACCGATACTGGTATCGTTATCGGGGCCGATACTAGCTATTTGCATGGTATCGGGGACTCGTTTAATGTCCCCGATACCATGCCCGATACCTGGTTCCGCTCCACTGTCCCGGTCTTTCATCCTCCGGGCCGCATCATGTTGTCCTATGGAGTAGCATGTGACATATACGTCACTCCACCTCCTCCCCTGCACCTGGCGTAACGCTACGGAGGAAGCGGAGTGACGTGTATGTCACATGCTCCTCCATAGGACGTCATGATGCGGACTGGAGGACGGAAGAATGGGACAGTTGAGCGGCAGCACCCGACGGAGGAGGTGAGCTGCCTGCAAGGAGGGGGGCTTTTACCATTGTCTACCGGGGGGGCCTACTGCTGTTTAAACGGGGGCCCCTGCTGCTGTCTAAAGGGGGGCCCCTGCTGCTGTCTAAAGGGGGGGCCTCTGCTGTTCTTTAAACGGGGGCCCCTGCTGCTGTCTAAAGGGGGGCCCCTGCTGCTGTCTAAAGGGGGGGCCTCTGCTGTTCTTTAAACGGGGGCCCCTGCTGCTGTCTAAAGGGGGGCCCTGCTGCTGTCTAAAGGGGGGCCCACTGTCTAAAGGGGGGCTGTGGTCTACAGGGGGGCTGCTGCTAATGTCTGCAAGGGGATACTACCTACTATTAAAGACAATCTTACAGTAGAGTCACCTGCACTAACTTGAATCTATAGGTAGATCGTGCAGGTGACCCGGTTTCTACCGCTGCTCAACATGTGGTCATAGGTCTCCCCGCCAATGCAAATTCCCTGTTCTGTCCAATGGAGAAGAGAGAAATCTTGGCTCATACTACAGCAGCCGCCTCCATTGTACACAACAAGGAACCTACATATCATACGGTAAGCAGCGCCAGAAACCGCGTCACCCTGCTGTCAGATTCTATTTAAAATAAAAGTACTTGTACTTGGTATCGGCGAGTACTAGAATTAAAGTATCGGTACTCGTACTCGGTCTTAAAAAAAAATGGTATTGGGACATCCCTACTGGTAACTTGTAGGAGCACCAAATGTATTAAATGGTCTCAGAACATTTGATACATTTTGTGCAGGTCACATTTTCTGAAATTTCTCTCTTCACATACACCAAAAAGCTAAGCTAAGTCTGGGCTGGTGTAGTTTTAGAGACTTGTCAGTGGCTTTACGCCTTATTTTCGCCTTTTCACAAAAAGGCGCAGTTGATAAAACCCTTCCATATTATGTGTATTGCCAAAATCAGTGGATTACAACTCACAATCAGCAGAAATGTGTAAAGCAAAAGGCGCAAATAAACCCTGCTTGCTCCTTTTTTTGCACCTTTACTAGACACAAGAAACAGCCTAAAGACAATGATAAATGTCGGCCAATGTCTACAATACTGCTGGTGAGCCATCGTGATTTGTGCAAAGGACAGTTGCTGGTGTGTTTCTTTAAGGTTGGATGGTTGTCTAATGCAAATACACTATTCCAGTAGAGCATAAAAGGGGTTTTGTGCTGGGAGACAGTTATGACTTTTTTTTAATGACAAATCCTCTATTGTTTTCTAACTATAGCTCCTATGCAGACAACATGTGTTAGCTTTTATGTTTATTCTTACATGTTTTATGTTTTTTAGGTATGGCTTTTGTACATGTAGGTCAGCAGCTAGTCTTGGCTGTCGTTTGGTTTTTACCTGATGCCAAATCAGTCTCTATCGGACATTTGAGAGCTTACTTTGCTGTGTTTGCAAATCACATGTCTTTGCCATAAATAGGAACTACTCCTTTAGCTTCCCGACTCCTCTCTCTCTTCTGAAATGACGCATCATCCTCTGCTGTCTCAGAAGGCGTGGCTGGATCTTGTCTCTAAGCTCTTGCACCGCCCCTGAGTGATGCCACCCCCTCTGACCAGTCCCTAGAGCTACCAAGTCCCTGTCATATACATCTTTATGGGGACTTTTAGGAAGAATGAGGTGTGCTTACAGCTTGCTATCTTGTAATGAACAATGCCACAGGGAGAAGATCAGACAGGAAATGAATAGCAGGTGCTGCAGTCTCACTGTGCAATAGTCTGCTGTGAAATGAGATGTTCTGCAACAACTTTGGGCAGGTAACTGGCGGGATTGCTGTGAGAAGGAAATAGGCAGGATGGGAGGATGAGCAGAAGGAAAGCAATGCATTCTGGCAATTGTAGTACTAAGCAACAGCTCAACCATGATGAACAGAATTAACCCTCCTAAAAATAAAGAAATGGATTCTTGCAGACAGGTAAGAAATGCTATATGCTTCTGCAACAATTACGTGTGTGTGAGAATATATATATATATATATATATATATATATATATATATATATACATATATACATATATATATATAATATATATACACAGTCATGGCCGTAAATGTTGGCACCCCTGAAATTTTTCTAGAAAATGAAGTATTTCTCACCGAAAAGGATTGCAGTAACACATGTTTTGCTATACACATGTTTATTCCCTTTGTGTGTATTGGAACTAAACCAAAAAAGGGAGGGAAAAAAACACTCTTTGGAAAAATAACTGAAATCAGTGGCTTCCTGTAACCATCAATAAGCTTCTTACACCTCTCAGCCGGAATGTTGGACCACTCTTCCTTTGCAAACTGCTCCAGGTCTCTCTTATTGGAAGGCGCCTTTTCCCAACAGCAATTTTAAAATCTCTCCACAGGTGTTCAATGGGATTTAGATCTGGACTCATTGCTGCCACTTCAGAACTCTCCAGCGCTTTGTTGCCGTCCATTTCTGGGTGCTTTTTGACGTATGTTTGGGGATCATTGTCCTGCTGGAAGACCCAAGATCTCGGATGCAAACCCAGCTTTCTGACACTGGGCTGTACAGTGCGACCCAAAATCCGTTGGTAATCCTCAGATTTCATGATGCCTTGCACACATTCAAGGCACCCAGTGCCAGAGGCAGCAGAACAACCCCAAAACATAATTGAGCCTCCACCATATTTCACTGTAGGTACTGTGTTCTTTTCTTTGTAGGCCTCATTCCGTTTTCGATAAACAGTAGAATCATGTGCTTTGCCAAAAAGCTCTATCTTGGTCTCATCTGTCCATAAGACGTTTTCCCAGAAGGATTTTGGCTTACTCAAGTTCATTTTGGCAAAATGTAGTCTTGCTTTTTTATGTCTCTGTGTCAGCAGTGGCGTCCTCCTGGGTCTCCTGCCATAGCATTTAATTTTATTTAAATGTCAACGGATAGTTTGCGCTGACACTGATGCTCCCTCAGCCTGCAGGACAGCTTGAATATCTTTGGAACTTGTTTGGGGCTGCTTATCCCCCATCCGGACTATCCTGCGTTGACACCTTTCATCAATTTTTCTCTTCCGTCCACGCCCAGAGAGATTAGCTACAGAGCCATGGGTTGCAAACTTCTTGATAATGTTGCGCAGTGTGGACAAAGGCAAATCTAGATCTCTGGAGATGGACTTGTAACCTTGAGATTGTTGATAATTTTCCACAATTTTGATTCTCAAGTCCTCAGACAGTTCTCTTCTCCTCTTTCTGTTGTCCATGCTTAGTGTGGCACACACAGACACACAATGCAAAGACTAAGTGAACTTCTCTCCTTTTTATCTGCTTTCAGATGTGATTTTTATATTGCCCACACCTGTTACTTGCCCCAGGAGAGTTTAAAGGAGCACCACATGCTTGAATCAATCTTATTTTTCCACAATTTTGAAAGGGTGCCAATAATTCTGTCCAGCCCATTTTTGGAGTTTGGTGACATTATGTCCATTTTTTTTTCTTTCTTTTTTGGTTTAGTTTCAATACACAAAAAGGGAATAAACATGTGAATAGCAAAACATGTGTTACTGCAATCCTTTTCTGTGTGGAAATACTTAATTTTCTAGAAAAATTTCTGGGGTGCCAACAGTTACGGCCATGACTGTATGCGTCACGATTGCCATGATTCTGAATCTATAATGTTTTATTGCATTATGTAACATGCACTAAAAAGAAACGTAATATGCACCATACTTTTAATAGGGGTGTGGCTTATTGGGGACTAACAACAAAATGTTTTGCTCTAAACTTAAAACTAAAGATGCGCCAAATTTATCAAACAGCCTGAGCCGCTGTAATAAATCTTACACGTCCTTAAATTATGCAAGTCCCAGAATCAAAAGTTTAGTTTTAAGTTTTGTACTTCCTGAATTTGTGGCCTGAAATTCAAGAAACCAAAATGAAAGCGTGCAGACACATATCTAAGCGTATTAGATAGACGGTGACACAACGTATAAGAACTTGTGTCCCTTAGTCTCATGGTCAGTGCCAGGAAAATATTAAAGAACATTGATGGAGGATTGCACAGCGAGACGTCTTAAAAGTGGGACCCAGATTGTAATTTGCAGGTCTCGCAGGAAGTTCCCCTGGGATTCTATATGTGAACACAATCAGATTCGGAGACTTCAAATAGCTCCTGTTAAAAGTCTTTCATCAATAGTGAGAGTCCTTACAAAAGGTGATGATGAAAGTGATCTTCAAAGGCTGTAACCTAGCAACCGCAACACGACCTGCCGCCCAACAGTCCTCTTCATCACGAAGAACTCTCCAAAGTCGTCTTCACTCAGAAGATCTATAAATTTGTAATCCTTGAATCAGTGGTACAAACAAATGCGCGTCGTCTGCCCCCCACGTCTCACCCAGCCCCTCCACAAAACCTCCTCCTCTACAATGTGACATATCTATAGCTGCACTAACAACCCCCGGGTGTACGTCTTGGGCAGAACCTGTCAGTATAGACTCCAATGGCTATGATACATTTATAGGAAATAATACCATAAAAACTTCAATTATGTTCTGGCGAATTTTTTTTCTCCCCTAAAAATCAGAATCAGATTACAAAAGATAACAGATATAAGGATTCTTTTTGAAATATTATTTCAGGCCAGTTTAGCACAAAGACATATGAACACAACCTTTAAGTCATCGTAACGTTTCTTCAGCATCCTGGTATACGTATACGGTGACGCACAATGTCAGATCATGCAGGATATTGCAATTAACCCTCTAAGGACTAAGCCCTTTTTCACCTTAAGGACTGAGCCCTTTTTCGCAATTCTGACCACCGTCACTTTAAGCGTTAATGCCTCAAACGCTTTTACCGAATATTCTGACTCTGAGAATGTTTTTTCATGACATATTCTACTTTATTTTGGTGGTAAATTTTCGGCGTTACTTGCATCCTTTCTTGGTTAAAAATCCCAAAAATTCATGAAAATTTAGAAAATTTTGCATTTTTCTAAATTTGAAGCTCTCTACTTGTAAGGAAAATTAATATTCCAAATAAATTGTATTTTTATTCACAAATACAATATGTCCACTTTATGTTGGCATCATAAAATGGACATATTTTTTACTTTTTGAAAAAATTAGAGGGCTTCAAAGTAGAGCAGCAATTTTCAAAAATGTCATGAAAATTGCAAAATCTGAAGGGACAGGTGTTACAGAACTACAACTCCCAGCATGCCTGGGTGGTCTAGGCATGCTGAGAGTTGTAGTTTGGCAACATCTGGAGGGCTACCATTTGGGCACCACTGTAACAGTGGTCACCAAACTGTGACCCTCCAGATGTTGCAAAACTACAACTCCCAGCATGCCCAGACAGCCTTTGGCTGTCTGGGCATGCTGGGAGTTGCAGTCCGGCCTTCCTAGTGGTTGCCACAGTAAAGATCACATTACTTTCACTTTCATTTCTCCCCCCCACGCCGATTCCCTACCTGAGCCGTGATCTCCGCTGGATGTCTGCGATGATCGCCGGGCCCCACACATCTGGTCCTCAGGTACCGGCCTCCATCTTCTCTCCCCCCCCATCCAGGGGTGGGCAGAACGGGGGTTTCCATGGCAACCCCCTGTCCTGCGCTGCCATTGGTCAGAACTCAGTTCTGACTAATGGCAGGGGATAGGAGGAGATCGCAGCTCTGTGACCTCACTCCTATTCCTTAGGCTGATCGGGGCTGTCACTGACAACTCCGATCATCCCTATTTTCCAGATCAGCCCGGTATTGGAGAAAATCCCATGTCTGAATTGACATGCGATTCTGTTCTGTAAACTTTATAACATCTATATTTAGATAACGTAGGATCCCACCATTTACAAGGTGATGTTCACAGCTCCCCTCCTCCCACTTCACAGATCACAGAGCATGCCTGGGAAACTCTCCCATAGAATTCAATAAGCCCACTCCAGACTTCAGGTTCCTATGGTCCATGCGGCTGCTGTAAAGCATCTCTCTAAATGCTGTTAAAGGAGAAGTGTAGTGGAAAAAATACATTTTAGATCGCGGGTGTCTGACCGCTGAGGCCCTTTGCGTTCTCCTGTATGGGGCCCAGGCTCTCCTCCATAGCAGCGTGTCACGACCCTGCCTGAAGCGGGGGCTTCCACACCTCCTCCATATAGCTCTATGGGAGAGTCATTCAGCTTTCTTCAGCTCTCCCATAGAGCTATATGGAGGGGGCGTGGCGGCCCCTGCTTCGGGCAAAGGTAGTGACACACTGTTGTGGAGGAGATCGCAGGGGGGGGGGGGGGGACGACCCAGCAGGAGATCGCAGGGGGGCCCCAGCGATAGGACCTGCGGATAGGGGGATATGTTTTTTCCACAACACTTCTCCTTTAATAGCCGTTCAAGCTATATATATATATGGCCACCCCTATAATCAGGTACAGACAATAGAATTACAAAAATTCTACAATCACAAAATTATCGATTTCAGTATGGCCTCTGACTCCCAAAGCAGAAGGGTTGGACACAAAATTTCACAAAATACCTCCAAGTCCATGTTCCCATGACAGAATTTCCAAGGAAAGTCCCACTGATTTCAATAAGCTTCTACTGCACTGTGCACACGGCGGAAACATCTTCCGCAGAAATCCCGACTTCGGCACCTGCAGGACAACACGTTCATTGTTTCTGCAGATTCTGCTATGGCACACTTCTGAGGTCCTAGCGCCAGCGGAATATGCATATATATATTTAGAATAATATAGAATGAGATGGCAGCTCTTATATGAAGGCATATATAATAAATAATAATCAACGATTTAATAGGAGATGCAAATAAGATACATGAAGCAAATAAAAAATAAAATAAAGAAAAAATATATAAAAGTTGGATAATGGGCAAAAGATAAAACTAAAAATATACAGATATAGTAATAAAATAATCAGAAGAAATGAAAATAGAAAAAAAAAAAAAAAGATTATGTGATACAATTGTATTATTGTATACCAGAATAATAGATCACATAATACTATTGTATCACATAATCCTTTTATTTTTCTATTTTCACTTTTTTTGATTATTCTATTACTATATCTGTATATCTTTAGTTTTATCTTTTGCCCATTATCCAACTTTTAGGGTGCGTTCACACGCTATTTGTTTTTGCGGGTTTTCCGATGTGTATTTGAAAGTGGGCGGGCTCTTCTCAGCTGTCCGCAGCAGATTTTCCACGGAGGAATTTATGCTGCGGAAAATCCGCCGCAAGCCCCATTGAAGTCAGTAGGGACTGCGGCAGATTTTCCGCAGTGTAAATTCCCCAGCGTTAAATCTGCTACGGACAGCTGAGAAGAGCCCGCCCACTTTCAAATACGCAGTGGAAAACCCGCAAGAACAAATAGCGTGTGAACGCACCCTCATATATTTTATTTTATTTTATATATATTTTATTTTATTTGCTTCATGTGTCTTATTTGCATTTCCTATTAAATCGTTGATTATTATTTATTATATATGCCTTCATATAAGAACTGCCATCTCATTCTATATTATTTGAAAAATATATATTTTGTGTATATATATATATATATATATATATATATATATATATATATATATATATAGTTGATACTATTTAGTGTGAATACTGGTCTGCCAAAATAGCTATATATTCCTGTGATCCACAACCACATCAATGATTCCTTCTTTCACCTGCTAATTAAATTGAGACAGCTATAAATATGATGAGATCTATTCCAGAGACACAGCTACTGAGGGAGGGGTCAAATACTTTGCATATAGCACCCCGAAATGCGTTTAGCCTAGTGCCAATAGAACGCTGTGTGATGACATCATGGACTTTGAGTCACCATTTGTCCGATACCAGTTCCAGCCAGAATATACAGTGATCCGTCAACTTACAATGGCCTCAACATACAATAATTTCAACATACAATGGTCTTTTCTGGACCATTGTAACTTGAAACCAGACTCAACATACAATCCTACAGACAGTCAAGATCTTTGAAACACGTCAATGGCAGAAAGAACCGACCAATCAGAATGGCATTTTACTGGTAAAACCCCTGTATTACTAAAGTGCCTGCGCTAACTGATGTCTGGTAGCGCCCCCTACAGTACAGGGAGATATTACATGTTCTGTACTCTTTACCTGTATTACTGAAGTGCATGCACTGACTGGTGTCTGGTAGCGCCGTCTACAGTACAGGGAGGTATTACATGTTCTGTACTCTTTACCTGTACCAGGGTTAGCTGTTCCTTTGGACACCAGGTGAGGGCGGCTCCATGTTACTTTTTTAGGACATTGCGTGTTCTGTACAGGACCCTGGAGAAGCTCCTGTCCTCTACATAGACAGTGATTACAGTTCACAGCAGATCTTTCTTACTTTTATATGTAAGGATTTTCTTTATCTATATTAGTTTTCTACTTATTTTTCTTTAATCCTCACTTTTTCCTATTTTTGGATGACATTTTGGTGGCTTCAGAACCAATTACCAGGTTTCCATAGAGTTATATGGTCTCTACATACAATGGTCGTCCTGGAAACGATTAATATTGTAACTTGAGGGACCACTGGGGGATATTTATCAAAGTTGTCTATGTCCCGCATCAATTTAGACCAAATTACAGAATGTTTGGCTGGTCTATTGTGCGCCTAATTTATCAAATAAATTCTGTGCACAATCTTTGTGATCTCTGCTTTAGACTGTATTTAAACCTGCTCCAGCATGGTCTGACATTTCGACGTACTTTCAGCCGATGCGACTTGTCGCTGAAAAGTCGCTTTTGATAAATTTAGCATCAATGCATTTTCCAATGCATTTCCGTCTAAAATAGACTAGAATGCATCACGTTCTAAAAATCCTCTAGAGCAAAAGTCGCACATATTTAGACTGCGACTTTCTGTGCGACAAATTTAGACAGGAAAAACCAGTCTAAATCCTTTGATAAATATCCCCCACTGTATCCAGAGATCTACTATCCACATTGGGATCTATCTGCCAGTATTGGGATCTATCTGCTGACACGCAATCTACATATCACATCTGTGGTTTACCTGCCGATCCACCTGCCGCTCCTGTGATCCGCTGTTCCTGTGCTTCCATCCACTGCTCTCATCTCTGACGTCAGACGCCTCCACCACGAGGGAGTACCATCAGTCTGCTTCCACAGACGGGATATAATGGGTGATAACGGGTAAACGAAAAAAAAACATTGACTTGAATGGGGTTGTTTAACGGGCGTTAAAAATTATTTTTCAAACGTACGGGTGAAACGGGTGAATTCATAGTGTGAAAGCAGCCTTAGCCTCGCTCCTTATTTAAAACGCATGCGTGCCAGGTCATGTTGGCCAACATGTATGGGATCCTAAGGCCTCAGATGGCTGTAATAGCACCTGAACCATGTTGCGCTTATAATATGAATGCTAACGAGTGGCCATATTACGGCTATCCGAGTGAGTGGAGCTTCAACTAAGATGCCTCCAGCTGTTGCAAAACTACAACCCCCAGCATCCCAAAAAAATGGCGATAATGTAGCAAACTGTTCTGCAATGCCTGTACATATCTTTGAGAAGACTCTGTGCAGACACGTATAACAAGCTTGCGCTGTGGCAGTGAAAAATCACTGTGATGATTGCTGCATTAACCATTTCCTTGCTGGCACGCCATTGATGTCGAACAGGAATGACTAATGAATAAATCCTAAATAGACTCCGCTGCTATTCGTTTTGACGGCTGATATCACCTGACTACATCTCGGAGATGTCTGTGCACTTGTAGCCTGCAGCGTCTCTGGTTTCTCAGTTTGCCTGGAAGCTATCGGCTATAATGGTTACATATGTAGGCAGGAATTATGCTTTTTCTCACCGGGTGTAAGCATGTAACCGGCTGCAAATTGGATATACAGACACAAATGGCTGGAGCATAAACTGCATCTTCCCAGCGCAAGATCATCAAGTGTGACACAAGCAGAATGACATTCAGTCTCTGCAAAATCTCATCTCTACAACTTTTTCTTTTTTCTTCTGTTTTTTTATTTTATTTTTTTATTAATTACTTTCTTCAGGATTTTTTATTACTTTGTCTCTTTTTTTCTTCAGGATTTTTATCATTTGTCCTTTTTTTTTTCCTTCTGGATTTTATATTAAATCCCCTCCCTCTCTGGATTTTTTTAAAACTATTTTAGCTTTTTTCCTTCTGGATTTTTTTTCTTGCTTTTTCCTTTTGGATTTTATATTAACCTGGTTATACACAATGGGGGGAATTCATCATTCATTGTATGTGTACATCAAGTTATTTTTCTCACCGTATGTCTAGGCATACAGTACGTGTACCTGAAGTAAATTAATCAAAAAGGTGCACGCTCTTTAAAACTTACTTAGATCAGGCTTCCGGTTGTGGCGCAGGCTATGCAGGGAGTGTGAGGACCGAGCTCCTGCACGCCCCGGCACACTTACTGGTGTAACAGCCCTCCAGGGCGACAGACCGGCACCTCCACAACCATAGACCGGTATGTGGTCCGCAATTTGGGGCTGGAGGCTCCGGTTCCAGCTTCACAAGCAGCGGTCCCGCTAAGCTCCGCCCCCAACATGGCGCTGTAACGCCACATGGAGAATAGCAGCCAGCTCCTCTTTAGTGTTGAGGAGGCTTCCTCAGCTATACCATGCAGCATGCCCCCACATAAGCAGGCTGCTACTTTGAATGACTCCTGGCCTGTGGATCTGACAGCCCTGGCCTCCAAGATGGTGCAGCTCATCCTCCATGACATCCAGGCTGCTGTGGCAAGCACAATGACGGCAACTCTATTACAGTTGCAGACTGAGGTGAATAGCCATGCGGGACGCTTGGATGAAGTGGAAAAACGCATTGTGTCCCTGGAAGATGAGAATAGCGGTTTGGCAACCCACTTGCGAAGAGCAGAGAAAAGTTGGAGGACTTAGAAAACCAGTCTCTCCACAATAACGTGCACATCGTGGGGGTGAGCGAGTCAGTACTGCATTCTGAATTACAGCGGTTCTGTGAGAATGATCTCCCCAAAGCTTTGGGTCTGTTGCACCTATGTCGGGTGGAAAGAGCGCACCGTCTGGGCCCTGTTCCATCGCCTAAAACCCGCTGCACTTGCCCTGGCACTGAGCAGCCCAGACCGCGACAAGTAATTTTTAAGCTCTTTGATTGCAATGAAAAAATTGAGTACCTTTGTGCATTCCGTGAACGCACTTCCCTGCTACAGTTCCGCAATAGACGTCTCCTGTTGTCAGAAGATTTCTCAGCAAGGTGTGTTCTGAACTGTGGAACTGTGTAAATAGTTGTGTAACACTAGCGCAAAAAAATCTTGTCACGATTTCCAGGTATGTTTTGACACATCACAAGTCCCATCCAGCGCTTTTTGTTTGGTTTTACATATGATAAACGGCGCTTCCAGTTGCTGTATCCTGCCACACTGAAAGTATACCATTTCTATGGGACTTCCACTTCTTATTCATCTGCAGCTCAAGTTGAGGCTGCCCTGGTGTCCTTACTCAGCGAAAGACGCTCTTCCCACCCTGCATCTTCCCCAAACGTCACTCCCGATCTCGCTCCAAATCACAGATGGATTGGGTGTACAGAATCATCACATCAAGGTGAAGGCAGAAAGCGACGTCGATCAGCAAGACGTCGCCCATCTGGCAGTGACCGTTCATCTTCTCCGGACTGACTTTGACCTGCAGCTATAGGGTATCCTGCTCTTCTCTCCCCCTATGGTGGCATATCTCTGGCGGACTTCATGGATGTGAACATTCCAAGATCTGGTAACACTCCTCTATCCCCGTATTATGGTCTTTCCCTCCCGCCCCATTGGTCCACACTGCGTTAGGTTTGTTGGGCTGCCCGGACTCACGCCCGTTTAATATTATCGGGACCACTACTACTGCCACCGCCCGAAAGTGCATTTTCTAAAATCGTCTTTATGCCTGTCCCGATTATATTACTGGAGTGGTTTTATATGTGCCCACTTATCCAAGGGGGGTTTCTCTGTGTCAGGGTGCCTTAACTGACCAAGTGTGTGTCTTTTGGGTTTGTTGTTGCTGGGGTGTGTGGAAGAGTTACCTGTGTGCTCGAAAAAAAGAGAGGTCTCTTTCCCTTGAGGTTATGGCTCGGCTACAATCTTGGGCCATGGCTATTTCTCTCATTTCTTTGTATTTACCTTTTTATTTTATATTTTTTTGTTTGTAGGCCTATTGATCTTGTTAAATTGGTGCTTCCACCGAGGGTATCCTTTAGTTTTCATTAGGGGGTCTAGCACTTTGTCTCCTACTTTATGTGCTGCATTCTCCTCCAAAGAACAGAGTACTCTCCCCCTTTCTCTTGTCTTCGCTCCCCTCACTAGCGAATTAAACTTTTGCCGTATCTGAAACGTCATCACCTGGATACTGTTCTCCTCCAGGAAACTCACCTGGAGGAGGCGGACTTTCAGAGACTGCGAAAATTATGGGTGGGTCATGTTTATGGTTCTCCAGCAGTCGAAGGTAAATCCGGTGTCCTTACACTCATACACAAATCCTTCCCTTTCCGTCTGGTCTCTCATGACCATGATACTGAGGGTCACATGTCGCATATTGTCTTAAAGGGGTACTTCGCCCCTAGACATCTTATCCCCTATCCAAAGGATAGGGGATAAGATGTCAGATCGCCGTGGTCCCGCTGCTGGGAACCCCTGTGATCTACCATGCAGCACCCACCTTTAACGGCTTCCGGAACCGCTGGAGGTCCTCAGGTTGAGTCCATCTCGACCATGAGGACGGAGCATAGTGACGTCACGGCTCCGCCCCGTTTGACATCACGCTCTGCCCCCTCAATGCAAGTCTATTGGAGCCTTGCATTGAGGGGGTGGGGCGTGGCATCACATGAACACACTCCGGGGACTGATTCTAACAGGGTGCGGCGTGGAAGATCATGGAGCTCCCCAGCAGCGGGACCCTGCCATCAGGCATCTTATCCCCTATCCTTTGTATAGGGGATAAGATGTCTTAGCGTCGGAGTACCCTTTTAAATCACAATGGTGCTTCTTACAGCATTTATAATGTATATGCTCCCAATGGCGATAACCATGTTTCTTTTTTCTTCTTCCTTGGCAGATGTAGTGCAGCGTGACCCATTGCAGATGAAGGTGCTGGGTGGGGACCTGAACACTATTTACGCTACCTCACCTGCCCTGTACCGGGACACGGCTAAGGCAGTTTTGAGGGGCAAATTTATTTCTCATTATGCCACACTAAAACGAAAAACGTTGGAAGGCTATAAGTCTGCTAGTGCAGCCCTGTCAACAGCGTATTCACTGTTTGTAGATCATCCCTCCCTGGCAATCAAAACTAAATGGCAGGAAGCGCAGGCAGGATTTGATCTGTGGTTGGATGGGGGGAGGGGACGTATCTATAGATCAATTCATGAAACTGATCTTTTCAAGCAGGAGAACAAGGCAGGCAAATTACTGGCAAGGTTGGTGAAGAGATCTCACCCAACTCATGTTCTAGCCCTGAGGGAAGGGGCAGGTGCTATTAATAGAGACCCTCATATAGTTAATAAACTGCTTAGGGGACTTATATACTTCTCTCTATTCTCCCCTCCACGATTGATGATGAAGGGGGAGGCGATTTTTAGATGCATTGGATCTTCCCTTCCCTTACTGATGACCAGAGATCCATCCTCAATGCGGATATTTTTAAGGAGGAAGTGCATATCAAAAGCCTTAAAGGGGTTATCCAGGAAAAACGTTTTTATATATATATATATATCAACTGGCTCCAGAAAGTTATACAGATTTGTAAATTACTTCTATTAAAAAAGCTTAATCATTTCAACCGCCCAGTTTAGAAGCAAATCCCCATAACAAACCTCTTCTAAACTGGGCGGTTCCCGAGACAAGCAGAGATGTCAGCAGAGAGCACTGTTGCCAGACAGAAAACAACAACTCAACTTCAGCAGCTGATAATTATTGAAAGGATTAAGATTTTTTTAATAGAAGTCATTTACAAATCTGTTTAACTTTCTGGAGCCCGTTGAGATATATATATATATATATATAAAAGTTTTTTCCTGGAATACCCCTTTAAAAATGGTAAGGCTCTGGGGCCGGATGGCTACCCAGGAGGCTTCTATAAACCTTTGGTAGACCAAATTGCTCCTGTCCTCACCAATTATTTTATGATGTCCTCCGCTCAGGTTCCATAGATGCTATGGCCAAGTTGACTTATATCAAAGTCCTCCCAAAACCGGGAAAAGAGCTGACCGACCCTGGCTCTTATTGGCCTATCTCACTGAACAATCAGAATGTCAAACTCCTGACCAAGATTTTAGCGGATAGGCTGGCAAAGTTTCTCCCCTCATTAATCAGTGATCATCTGGTGGGTTTTGTTAAAACGAGATCAGCAGTAACAAACATTAGGAAGGCGTTAGCGATGCTAGATAGTTCTCTGCATCAGCCTCATCTGATGGCACTTTGCTGACCCTAGATACCAAGAAGGCCTTTGATAATGTTCATTGGGACTGGCTGAGGATGGTGTTAGAGAAGTTTGGGATTAGTGGACACTTTTCCTTTTTCCTATCTTGCCTATATAAAGATCTTACAGCTAGGGTAGCAATGCCGGGGATCTTGTCAGCTCCCTTTCTTCTCCATAAGGGCACTAGACAGGGGTGCCCACTCTCGCCCCTTCTGTTTGATCTGACCATTGAGCCATTGGCGCAACATCTGCTGAGTATGGACCTTTACTCGGGGGTGAGAGTGGGTTCTACTGAAGTAAAAAAATCGTTGCTCGCTGACGACGTTCTTTTATATCTTAGTCATCATGCTAGGGACGTGCCTCGGGTCCTGGATTTTCTTTCTTAACTTGGGGGCTTTTCAGGCTATACAATAAACATGTCAAAAGGTGAGCTCTTGCCATTGGGTTTGTCTCCTCCGCACGCAGAGGCAGAGAATCTAGGGGGTCGAATTGCATCCTCTCACATCCAATACTTAGGCATCAAGATTGGGAAAACACCCGATTCCCTCTGTTCCCTTAATTACCCTCCCCTCCTGGCTTAAATAATTTCCGAAATTGCACAAATAGGAGAATCTTCCGTTAACTCTCATGGGACCTTGTCATCTCCTGAAGATGATCAGCTTCCCAAGGCTGTTATACCCCCTCCAAAACCTTCCTATCCTACTCAAACATGATGATGTTAAATGTCTCAATTCAGCGGTTACTTGCTTTATCTGGCAGGGTAAGCGCCCTCGCATTGCTCTGCAAAAATTGATGTTGCGCAAGACTGAGGGTGGTCTTAACTTACCCAATGTGAGGGGCTATAACTTAGTCTGCTTATTTTGGCATGTAATTGATTGGCAGCAGGATTCCTCTTTCTATTCCAATGTGTTCCTAGAACAGAACCTGGCAGCACAGTGGGACTTTGCAGCCCTTCTGCATACCGTCTACTCAAAACTGCCCCCCCATGATTAAGCGATCGGTCTTGTTATGCCATAATATTGTCTCTTGGAAGGAAATACAGAAGGCTTTTGGCCTCCCCTTTCTCTTCTCCAAGAGGATGCCCTTATGTCCTGAATTCCCGCAGGGGAGATCCTCCTCCTGGCTCTCCTTCTGGAAGGACTGAGGTATATTAGTGGTTGGGGACCTTATGAATAAGGAGGATCATCGGTGGTACACTTCTGCTGAGACATTATCTAAGTTTGCTCTCCTCAGCTCACATATGTTTTATGTTGTTTGCCAATCAAGCCTATACATTCTGTAATAGTAGGCTTCATAACCTCACACTTGAATCACAATCCCAGACGACATAATCGGTACGGGACCTAGATGCTGTTCAATCTCGTTACTCTATCAAGCCTGTCGTAGCAGGTTTCTAAAAGTGGACCCTAAAAAATTATTCTGTACGTGGGAGAGGTGGACGGGCAATGAGAAATTGACCGAGGTCATCCTCTCTGGATGGACGGTGGTACATAAATGTGTAATAAATGAGAGATTGAGGGAAATTTATTTTAAAATGGCTCATGCTGCACTATTTGGATTCAATATTCTCCCCTCTCCGGATTTTCCAGACAGAATTACCAGTTGCCCTAAGTGGCAAACACCCTTGACAAATGTATATAATGGTGTCTGGACGTGCACACATTCTAGATCCTACTGGGAGTTAGTTGCAAGTTATATTTATGACCATTGGAGAGTGAGAGTCCGATTACACCAAGTAGCATGCTCTTTCACCAGTTGCGTCCCCCGGAGGGGGAGGACAGAGGGGGGAAGGAAACCCCCTCTGATGGTTCATGTGGCCTTGTTGGTGGCTTTACACTGCCTCTTTGTTACCTGGCTCTCGGACACTACACCAGATTTGTCCGTGCTGATTGCTCACATGAAGGTTTTCTTTGGGCTAGGTGCAGAGCGTCACAAAATGACTGGCACCAAAAAGTTCTTCCAGAAATGGAAATCATTCATAGTGACGCATTTTAATGTGCAGGAGATAGCTGACATAGTGCACCCCTTCTGGTACACGGAATGGTATAACATGGAGGCTCTCAAGGGCTCTTTGGGTCGCCTCAGCTTGCCATGACCCTTTTCTCTTTGGACGCATGTGATTGGCTCTGTCCCGCACATATTTGTTCGTATTTGGAATACCCCGGGGATCTTTTATATTCCTTCCTTTACTCAGGGATGTGTGGGTCATCTCTCACTGGCTACCTATATCACGTGATAGACTATATTGCTGGGCCTTTCAGCCTGTTTGGGACCCTGGACTGTTATGTTGGAAGGCCTTGTGGCTTCTCGTTTATGTTATGCTTTTTTTTGCACTGTATGTATATTTGATTGTGATTTTTGGCCGTACTGTTGGGCCTTGTTTTATGTCTTCTGTTTCATGTTTTGTTCTGTTTTGAAAATACTAATAAATACATTGATAAAAAAAAATAAAAAATAAAAAAAACTTTAGATTTATTTAGCTCAGATGTATTTTTAAAGTGTGGTCCAGCCTAAGAAGTTTTGATAAGATAAAATGAGTGGTCAAAATTTCCAATTTTAGGAGATTTCTCATTGATGCACACAAATTACAAACCCTATAGATCAGTTATAGATCAGTGTTTCCCAACCAGTTTGCCTCCAGCTTTTGCAATACTACAACTACCAGCATGCCCGGACAGCCGAAGGCTGTCTGGGCATGCTGAGAGTTGTAGTTTTGCAACAGTTCTAGGCACACTTGTTGGAAAACACTGATATAGATCCTAGAGGGGTCCTACAGCAAACATATAGGTAAGTATTAAACACTGCAAGGAAAATGTAAAGACTATTATGATGTTGCATAGAATTGTTTTTAATAAATATTTTGTACAGCTGCTTTTGTACATGTAATATTCCTTTCCACCAGTGGAGGCACTGCAGAGAAATTGAACACTTTTGCTGGTCTTCCAAACAGACGATCGCTGAGATCTCAGCAGCGGGACAGTTAATTTACAATATGGAAAAGGGAAAAAAAATAAGAAGGGTAAAACAGTTTATGATATAAAAATATTTTTAATTATTCCGCACATAAACATGGCATTTGTTAATTTTTTTGTTTTGTTTTAAAATTCATATATTTAATACTAAGGCACATGAATATCAAACAGAATACTGAGGTCCAGGTAAGGGCTTGTACATCCATCTTCTCCATGCCTCATTCTCCGTTGTGCCAACTCAGCTTTTTGCCTGTTTCTTCTTTTGTACCAGTTCTACCAGCATCTTATACCTATATATACAGTCCTCCTGTGGGGGTAAGAAGACACATTGGTAACTGCACATAGTATCCACCAGCAAAGTCATCTGCTCCACTCTACACATCAGAAGCTAAAAGAAACAAGTGCAGCAACATTTTAAGCATCACTATGGTATCAGCAGACGCAACGACACCGGATCTCGAGGTTATGATGACTGATCTCTGGATACAGCGCATTCTTCTGCAATGGAGGGTTACACCTCCTATTACAGAGAGTTTAGATAAGCCGCTGTATCCCAGACTCTCTTCAGCTCTAACAAAGGTAATTTGTTGGACTCAATGGGAATTAATACAGAAAAACTATACGACTTATCAAGTAGTGTGATAGCGCTAAAAGGGTCAGAAGAGTGAGGACACCTACCCACACAGATCTCATAGATTGGCGTTCATTTAGAGAGCCTATCATAAGACTCAACTATCATGCAGGAAGGGTCACACAACTGAACGCTGCATTGTTTACAAGGCCCTCTGCTTCCATCATTTGTTGACCGTGGGCAACCAGCTATAATAAAAAATTTTTTTTTGCAAGGCAGGTGAAGCGATGGGCTGACCACTGGCCCTAATACAGAGGGTGATAACTGTCTATTCAGAGGATAAATCACCCTGTGTAATACAGTGGTAAGTTTAATGCAGATTAGGGCTGTAACGATTATTCCATAAAATCGATAACATTCGATAACGGGATTCGTTGTCAATGAATCCAGTTATCGAATATTCGGCCAATTTGTTGGCACTGGCGGTCAGACGCTAGCCCGCACCCTCTGTTCATCAAGTCCCTGTCCCACCCTCAGCTGACCCACTACATACCAATCACACTTTTCATAGGGGCGGCAATCCCGACCGCTGAACGCTCCCCCCCCCCCCTCGGATGCGCAGTTACAGGCCCGCCTACCGCTTACACTGCCAGTAGCACCCAACCCCCCCGGACACGGAGCGCTCCAGTAGTGGCCACAGTGGTCTCCCCAGTCCCACAGTGTAAGCAAATATCCTCCCCCACAGTCCCACAGTGTAAGTGGCGTGCATACATTTCCCCCCCTGACCCCCGGGCTACAGTCTTAACGGCGTGCACAATCCCATCCAAACCCCTTCCCACTCCCTGCACTGTCCTGCCACCTCCCTACAGTTCCGTCCCGCTACTGTGTTTCTGCGCACAAGACTTCCTCCAGGCACTTGGCAAGACAGCTCCCTGTGAGTGCATCAGCGGCCGTGGATGGGGGGGGGGGGGATTAATTGTGTAAATATGAATACACACCAGTGTATCTAAAGAGCATCACACCCTAGTGTCATCTACAGACACTAAGGTGCAATGCTCTGGACATACCCCCATGGGTATCGCATGTACATATACATGTACATATACACTGCCATACACATGAGGGTGTGTGCAGAGCATTTGCACCCTAGTATTTATAGTAATACAGAGTTTGTATTACAGACATGGGTTGGGTGCAAATGCTCTGCAGTCTGCACATACCCCCATGTGTATAAGAGTGCTATATAAAAAAAAAAAAGTTAAAAAAATAATAATTTAAATTAACTGCTCCCCCAATAAAAATTAGCTCCCCTTTTCCTATTGCTATACAATATATAACATTATATATATATATATATTTTTTTTTTACATATTTGATACAGTATGGCTAACTGTCTGAACTATTAAAATATTAGTGAATCATTAACATTTCATTTTACTAGTTCAGATAGTTACCCATGCGGCAGTATCAAATTTACGCTGGTTTCTGTGCACGATCATTAATAATGATCTGGTACAGCAATCGGCATAAATGTAAAAAAAATAAAATTTTTTACTTTTAATATGGCCATTGTGTATAATTTTTCAAGTAGAATCAGCTGAACCCCTTTTTTTTGGCATTCTGACATATTTTCCGATTAATCGATTATTAAAATAATCGTTGGCTGCAGCCCTAATGCAGATAATGTGGTCAAAGTATCCTGACCTGTGGTTCTAAATACATGAACTCAATAGTCTATATTCATCACTTATGGGTCCTAACATATGGCAATTTGAAACCTTAGTCAGGTGGATTAAAGCGCATTCGGAATTGGCAGATCCCTAGCCTGTATATTTTTTTGGGTGAAAATAGCAGATTCCATTAAATCATTGCCACACATGGACCATTTCGCTCTTGTGAAATTACAATTCTCAGCATGCTTAGGTTCCGCAACAGCTGGAGAACCACTGGTTGGAGACCAAAATAGGATAGATAAAAAATCAGGTTGTGCGAAGATCTCCAATGGTAGGCATTTATAAAGTAATATCCCTATCCAGACTAAGTTGTTAACATGAAGCTACAACTTTACAGAATATAACTTCCAGTTTCATAATAATAGACCTGTCTTAAAGGTGTACTCCGCTGCTCAGCATTTGGAGCCAGCTCCGGGAGCTCGTGACCTAATAGCCCCGCCCTCTCCCATAGACATGCATTGAGGGGGGCTGAGGGTGATGTCATGAGGGGGCGGTGCTATGCAGTCACGAGCTCCCGGCACTGGCTCCAGCGTTCGGAACAGTTTGTTCTAAACGCGAGCAGTGGAGTACCTCTTTAAATTAAAAGGATCCAAACCCCTAAGGTGACCCCTAAATGTAGTGAGAAATAGAAAAAAATCTTCAGCTCACCTCTGCTGTGTGTGCACCGGATCCTCACTTGGCCAGGTGAAAAACTGCTAAAATGTCCACTTTATTAGAATCCTATTAAAATAATATAAAAATAGGAAAACACCACCACCGTGCTGTCACACCGCTCAGCTGTAATGGACGCTTTTCAGACGCATGCGCATGGTGATCAAGGGCGAGCATGCGTCCGAAACACATCCATTACAGCTGAGCGATGTGACAGCATGGTGGTGGGTGGTTTTCCTATTTTTATATTTTAATAGGATGCTAATAAAGTTAACATTTTTAGCAGTGCTGGATCGATATCTACTCTTCTTTTGTATAAGACCCTTAAATGTACCTATAATAAGCAGTCATAACAGTGGAAGCACCCCCTAGAGCAGAGCTTTTCAATCTTTTGCATGTTGGTAACACCCTCCACACCGCACCGCCAACTGCACGTATCATGTTGCACGTCCTAAAATTCACAATGTGATACCAGTATTTAGTATCAGCATTAACAAAGTGGCTGCTACTGCTCCCTGTGCCATTTCATATCACCTACCTTAATCACCTCCTGTGCCATTTTATTCTTCCCCTTGATTCTCCCCATGCTACTTAATCTCCCCCACTCCTTGATCCTCCGCTGTACCATTACTCACCAGACCTGGGCATGCCTGTGTGGCTCCGGCAGGCTTGGGTCTGATGAGTGATGTCCTCCCGCTCAGCTCCTCGAGGAGACGTCATTGGCGTCACACATCAGTCTCAGCATCCAGCACTGCTTACTCATTTAAAGTGACCGCAATACCGACCGCCAGTATAAGGTCAGCACCATGGGCCGTGGCCACTCAAGAACAGTGACCAGCATCACCCAGTTTAGAAAGCCCTGCTTTAAAAATCAAGACATGGCATGTAGCCCCTGGGGTCCACCTACCACTGGGTGAGAACTTAGGGTCTAGATTACAGTTTTATACCCTTTGGCTCAATGTATGAAGCAGTGGTCTCCAAACTGTCCGGCTCTCCGGCATGCTTTGGGTTGTAGTTTTGCAACATCTGGAGGTCCACTGCAGCGTTAGCAACACAGGTAATGTACCACATGTCCATACAAATGAGCCTGACAAATTGAGCTTACCTCCCTACTATTTCTTAAAATTGGGCAATCCCTTATTAATAAAGCAACATTCAGACATACATTTACATTCTAGAGAATTATCTAGACCTAGTATGATCTCGCAACCTCCATCCAGTTCATCCCCGACATTTAAGAGGTCTGTCATCTGGATACTTGTGTCCTCCAGCTTTACAGTCAGACAGATATTGGAGCATGTGCTCTATAACCTCATGCGCCTTCCATTGTGGAAGGGACGTGCATGCTGGTAACCATGACCACAGAGATAATAGGGGGAAAATAAGAGAAAGGACAAAGAGGGCAAGAGCGCGAGAAATGAGAAATTCTCAAAACTGCTTACAAAGAGCAAATATGGATGCCTATCAAATGGGGCCAACCACTTGTCGAGTGGACTCTATAAGACTGAATCAAAGGTACAGAAAGAAAAACACTGCACACACTCGAGGCTACTTGAGATCAAAGACTCTGCCTTGTGTTCTAATGGCTTTCATGGTGGCCTCTTGTTGGTCTCTGAAACCTTTGTTTTCTTTTTATATATTGAATGAGGCAGCTCCGTCAGGAGGAATGTGACATTGTTAGGTAGTAATCCAGTATACATATCTACATACACATCACTTTGAGAAGAGGTCAACGTCACCTACACACTCCGGCCATGGTCAGGTGTCCAGTGAACCACACATCTATGACCCCTCAAGATGGATAAATCCAGATGGAGAGATTGAAGGTTACTAATCCACATCATTTCAGATAGATATAAAATGCCAATTTTGCCCTTCTGGGCAGCTATTTTTTTTTTGTATTTTTGTATTATGTCTAGTTTCTGTGGGTGGTGGATTTTATTTTTATTTTTATATTAGTCAATAGCAGGTCAATGATATTTAACTCCTGGCTGTGATCCCCTGGAAAAGCCATGTCTACAACAAACGGTTGACCACCGGAGCGGGAGCCAGCATGTGAGAGGTCCTCTGATCTGATAAATAAAGGAGGACCCAAGCACACACCCTTTCTCTTGAACATCCTACTAAGCCAGTGGTCTCTAAACTGTGGACCTACAGATGTTGCAAAACTACAAATCCCAGTATGCCCACATAATGAATACTGTGGGTTATAAACCCTCTTGACAAACCACCTATCTCTGCTACCTGCTGTGTACAGAATTTCCAGTATACTCCTATGAGATACGGCTTTACATTGCATCACGTATCCACCACGTTCTTGTAAGAGTTGCCAGGGAGAAACATAAAGCTTCATCTCATAGAGGCACTATTATGCCCCTAAACTGTGGACCTCCAACCAACGGCTGTCCAGGCATGCTGAGAGTTGTTGTTTGGCAACATTTAGCGGTCCACAGATTGAAGGCCACTGCACTAAGCCATATAGACAATAGGTCATAGTTTTTTTTTTTTCATTCTTTCAATTCTTTTTCCATTGAAGCTGAAGTTCTGGACTAGCATGAAGAGCTGCACTGTGTCGGTACAATTATTATTACACATGTTCACACAGAGTTTTTGGTCCTATATTTTTGACTGCAAAACAAAACAGCCTCCTTTTGCTCAAAAGATGACAGTCTTTCTAAAATGTCATCTGTTAAAATAACACAATGGCCCAGATTTATTACTGTCCCAAAAACAAGAATTGTTTGGTTTTGCCCATAGCAACCAATCACAGCTCAGCTTTTAAGTGTATTGCAAAGCGAACAGCAATTCTGGAGTTGCCAGCAGTTTTTCCTGGGATCCTGCCACAGAGCTAGTGTAATACATTAGTCCTGACCTGACCAGAGGTTGAATGACCTGAACAAAAACCTTTCGATTTAGGTCCACAGACCTGTGGCCCAGCCAAAGCATTGTGGATGTAACATGGAACAAAAATGCTTACAGGAAACTGATCTTACAGTGGGGCAAAAAAGTATTTAGTCAACCACCAATTTTGCAAGTTCTCCCACTTGAAAACATGAGAGGCCTGCAATTTTCATCATAGGTATACCTCAACTATGAGACACAATGAGAAAAAAAAAATCTATGAAATCACTGTCTGATTTTTAAAGACTTTATTTGCAAATTATGGTGGAAAATAAGTATTTGGTCACCTACAAACAAACAAGATTTCTGGCTCTCACAGACCTGTAACTTCTTCCTCCACTCGTTACCTGTATTAATGGCAACTGTTTGAACTTGTCAGTATAAAAGACACCTGTACACAACCTCAAACAGTCACACTCCAAACTCCACTATGGCCAAGACCAAAGAGCTGTCGAAGGACACCAGAAACAAAATTGTAGACCTGCACCAGGCTGGGAAGACTGAATATGCAATAGGCAAGCAGCTTGGTGTGAAGAAATCAACTGTGAGAGTAAGTATTAGAAAATAGAAGACATTCAAGACCACTGATAATCTCCCTCGATCTGGGGCTCCACGCAAGATCTCACCCCGTGGTGTCAAAATGATCACAAGAACAGTGAGCAAAAATCCCAGAACTACAAGGGGGGACCTAGAGAATGACCTGCAGAGAGCTGGGACCAAAGTAACAAAGGCTACCATCAGTAACACATTAAGCCATCAGGGACTCAAATCAGGCAGTGCCAAACGTGTCCCCCTGCTTAAGCCAGTACATGTTCGGGCCTGTCTGAAGTTTGCTAGAGAGCATTTGGGTGATCCAGAAGAGTATTGGGAGAATGCCATATGGTCAGATGAAACCAAAGTAGAACTTTTTGGTAAAACCTCAATTTGTCGTGTTTGGAGGAGAAAGAATGCTGAGTGGCATCCAAAGAACACCATACCTACTGTGAAGCATGGGAGTGAAAACATCATGCTTTGGGGCTGTTTTTCTGCAAAGGGACCAGGACAACTGATCAGTGTAAAGGAAAGAATGAATGGGGCCATGTACCGTGAGATTTTGAGTGAAAACCCCGTTCCATCAGCAAGGGCATTGAAGATGAAACGTGGCTGGGTCTTTCAGCATAACAATGATCCCAAACACACCGCCCGAGCAACGAAGGAGTGGCTTTGTAAGAAGCATTTCAAGGACCTGGAGTGGCCTAGCCAGTCTCCAGATCTTAACCCCATAGAAAACCTTTGGTGGGAGTTGAAAGTCTGTGTTGCCCAGCGACAGCCCCAAAACATCACATCTCTAGAGGAGATCTGCATGGAGGAATGGGCCAAAATACCAGCAACAGTGTGAAAAACCTTGTGAAGACTTACAGAAAACGTTTTTTGGCACGACTGAGGTCAAAGTATTTAGATTAACTTTTGTTATTGACCAAATACTTATTTTCCACCATAATTTCTAAATAAATTCTTTAAAAAAATCAAACTGTGATTTTATGGATTTTTTTTCTCATTATTTCTCTCATAGTTGAGGTATACCTATGGTAAAAATTACAGGCCTCATCTTTTTAAGTGGGAGAAAGTGCACAATTGGTGGCTGACTAAATAGTTTTTTGCCCCACTGTGCCATTTTAGTTTTTTTTCCTCCCCAAGTGATAGGCCAGTAGAGCTAAAAATAAAAAAAAAGACCATAGAGGATCTCATGTCTGAATTACCGCACACAAGAAACAGCACTGTTTACCATGTCAACTTTTTTTGATATGAGTAGGTAACTTTTTACCCAATGCTCAAAGATAGAGGCATAGTAAGATATAAAAGAAAGGCACAAGTCAGCTCACCACCCTTAAACAAGATCCTACAAAGAACAAGATGCATCAACAAGGGGGCACGAAGGGCAGCGGGCCGTGTGAATATGGACAAAGAAATCCAGGTAGTCATTCCAGCCCCCTGCGGCAATTAAAATGGTGAAACATTTAAAGTTTCTCTGTTTCGATTGCCGCAGGGAGCTCAAACAAGTAACTTGGATTTCTTTCTCTATAACATATAGTTATTAGTCGTACTTACCTTAGATTTGGCCGGGACACACTTGGCTATTTTATCCCATCGCTCTGCTGTTCCTTTTGGATACTGCTGCAGTGCCAGTTCCAGGAGCCTCTGTTGGTTCTGAGTCCATATCTCTTCTAATACTCGACTTCGATCTTTCTTCCTGCTCTCGTCATCGCTGTCCCCCAGTACTTCGGCCTCCTGCTCTGTATCAAAGTCTCTTTGCCGCCTGCTTCTGACCTTCTCTTCTGGATCTTCTTTGGTTGAGGAGGCAGGGTCTATTGTTTTGGTACCCTTCCTCTTGCGGGCTCGCATGGCTGTCACCGGGGCCTCACCCTGACAAGCCGAGACGTCCCGTTCCTCATAATCAGGATCATCTTCCTCCCGCTGAGTGATTAGGCTGTCAGGTAGCATCACATTAGTCTTCGCTGTGCATTTCAAATCAGACAATCTAACTGTGCCTGGAAATATAAAAAAAATAAAAAATAAATTATCTACAAAGAAAACTAAAAACTCTACTGACTATGCTATTCGAACAAGTCTAGAAAATTCTTAGTGAACCATAAAGTATATGGCACCATCAGTATGTATATATACACTGCTCAAAAAAATAAAGGTAACACTAAGATCACATCCTAGATCTGAATGAATGAACTTATCGTAGAAAATACTTTCGTCTTTACATAGTTGAATGTGCTGACAACAAAATCCCACAAAAATTATCAATGCAAATCAAATTTATCAACCCATGGAGGTCTGGATATGGAGTCACACACAAAATCAAAGTGGAAACCACACTACAGGCTGATCCAACTTGGATGTAATGTCCTTAAAACAAGTCAAAATGAGGCTCAGTAGTGTGTGTGGCCTCCACATGCCCGTATGACCTCTGTACAATGCCTGGGCATGCTCCTGATGAGGTGGTGGATGGTCTCCTGAGGGATGTTCTCCCAGACCTGGACTAAAGCATCCGCCAACTCCTGGACAGTCTTTGGTACAAAGTGGCGTTGGTGGATGGAGCAAGACATGATGTCCCAGATGTGCTCAATCGGATTCAGGTCTGGGGAATGGGCGTGCAAGTCCATGGCATCAATGCCTACCTCTTGCAGGAACTGCTGACACTCTCCAGCCACATGAGATCTAGCATTGTCTTGCATTAGGAGGAACCCAGGGCCAACCGCACCACCATATGGTCTCACAAGGGGTCTGAGGATCTCATCTCGATACCTATGGCAGTCAGGGAACCTTTGGCAAGCACATGGAGGGCTATGCAGCCCCCCCAAAAAATGCCACCCCACACCATTACTGACCCACCGCCAAACCGATCACGCCAGAGAATGTTGTAGGCAGAACGTTCTCCACGGCGTCTCCAGACTCTGTCACGTCTGTCACATGTGCTCAGTGTGAACGTGCTTTCATCCGTGAAGAGCACAGGGCGCGAGTGGCGAATTTGCCAATCTTGGTGTTCTCTGGCAAATGCCAAACGTCCTGCACGGTGTTGGGCTGTAAGCACAACCCCCACCTGTGTACATCGAGCCCTCATACAACCCTCATGGAGTCTGTTTGACCGTTTGAATGGACACATGCACATTTGTGGCCTGCTGGAGGTCATTTTGCAAGGCTCTGGCAGTGCTCCTCCTTGCACAAAGGCGGAGGTAGCGGTCCTGCTACTGGGTTGTTCCCCTCCTACAGCCTCCTCCATGTCTCCTGATGTACTAGCCTGTCTCCTGTAGCGCCTCCATGCTCTGAACCCTACACTGACAGACACAGCAAACCTTCTTGCCACAGCTCGCATTGATGTGCCATCCTGGATGAGCTGCACTATCTGAGCCACTTGTGTGGGTTGTAGACTCCGTCCCATGCTACCACTAGAGTGAAAGCACCGCCAGCATTTAAACGTGACCACCACCTGCAGAACCACTCCTTTATTGGGGGTGTCTTGCTAATTGCCTATAATTTCCACCTGTTGTCTGTTCCATTTTAACAACAGCATGTGAAATTGACTGTGAATCGGTGTTCCTTCCTGAGTGGACAGTGTGATTTCACAGAAGTTTGATTGACTTGGAGTTACATTGTGTTATTTAGGTGTTCCCTTTATTTTTTTGAGCAGTGTATTTTGCATGTAAAATAAATTCCTGTTAATCCAGCATCCAATGGTCTAGAAATTCTAGTCATCTTTCTCTTGTTTCTAGATTGGAAAAGAAAAAGTATTTGGAATCTCTTAAAATCAAAGGCAGATAACTGCTGAAAGGTTATATAGGATAAAAGTGTTTTATGTTGGCATTTTCATTCAGTTTGACTTTTTGCTGCTATTTTTCTATCAATTTTCTATCACTTTTGATAATCCAGAATATTTACTAAATATATAGGTTGATCCTCTGAGGCTAAAGAGGACATCCTCCACTCCAAATATAAACATTTAGGCCATTTTGTTAATCTACAAAACATTTGCTTGCATTTTTCCTAAGATTACGGTTTTTGATTTGTGTAAATTCCAACCAAAACCAATAAACAGGAATGGGTAGTAAAATTCTAGTAAATAAAAAAAATGCATAATAGACACACATAGATGGCTTTAGAGTACTGACTCGCATTTTGCGTTCATTTTAGGAGGTACATAAAGCCTGAGATTCATCATACAGAGAACGTGCACCATTTAACTCTGGATAAACTGGAAAGAGTTTTAAAGTCTTCCTATATTTTTCATACAGCCTTCAACATTTTCTCCAGTTCATACGCACCTGAAGTATGAGACACCAGACCCTTTGCCTGCTTTGCCTTTGCTGTTACCTACAAAGCAAAAGTTTAAAATAAGTAAAATATAATAAAATCTGATTTTAAATAAAACACTCTATAAATAAGGATATGTATACATTGTATTTATGTCAGCACAAACCAGGCCTAGTATATCTCAAAGTATGTCTCATGATGTCATCTTCACATGACCCAAATGGACATATAAATTGTGTTTTTTTTATATATGTCATATGCCATGACTAATGGTCATGCAGTCCAGAAACGAGTCTGCTTCCTATCCTGTATGTTTTTTTTTTTTTTACTACTGTGTGAGCTGGATGAGTTCTTTAGATTACTAGTAGATCACTCTTTTGGCAAGTACTGACCAGTATAAGTACTTACCCACAGTATATATATAGGATGCATGTAGCTAATTTTGTTGTGCAAAGTTAGAAAAAATAGGGGGAAACTTATAAAGACTGTTGTATTGTATCACACGTCCGTCTTAACTTGAAGGCGTTATCCAGGATTACAAAAACAGCACTACACCTGTCCTCCGGTTGTGTGTGATATTGCAGCTCAGTTCCATTATGAAGTTGTTATACCACATACAACCTGAGAACAGGGTAGTGCCGGTTTTGGAAGAAATTAGCTCTTTTTTTCTATTCCTGGATAATCCCTTTAAAGTACGTTGAAGTAAAAAGCACCCGAAATAATAAGAAGCACGAGCGAACATCCGGCATACATTTCCCAGTCTCTTTATGCCAGACTTTAAAATCTCATAGTCTGTAGGAGAACCAGTTTATATTCAGTCTCAACATACTAAAAGACATTGCACATGGACCAACACCCAGAAAGAATGATATAGGAAGCTTTGATCCAGCATACGTAAATAAAATGTTTTACTAAGCAAGATATGTGCTTTACGCATTTCAGGCCAGCATATGGCTCTTAGTCATGGGACAGACTATTACTAGGAGTCAGACTATTACTGTGACTCAAATACTTTAATGTTTCCCTCCAGCTGTAGCAAAACTTGGCATGCTTGGAGTTGTAATTTTGTAACAGCTGAAGGCACACAGGGTGGGAAACAATGGAATATTTGGATCTTAAATCGAACCTAATAAAGTTAGCATTTTATTTACTACACTGGAACAAAGCCAGACTTTGATGTCTACTCCAGCCATGCACTGAATTAGATTTGAGGGATAACTTTTTCTAATTTTTAGAGTATACTAGCTGAGTACCCGGCATTGCCCGGTTTTTCCTTCCTAATCTTTTTTGGGGAGGAAAATAAACAAAGGAGGAAACTTTTGACTTCATATGCAGTCCTCATATATTGTTGTCATATCCCGACCTCCTATCCCGACCTATCTATCTTGACCTATCCAGACCTCCTATCCCGTCTGCCTTTCCCGTCCTCATATCTCGACCTCCTATCCCAACCTCATATCCCGTCTTCCTATCCCGACCTCCTACCCCGATCTCCCATCCCGTCCTCATATCCTGACTCGTAATATGTGCACCAGGTAATGAAATATCTCCAGCCTAACGGAAATTAGATGGGAACATACATTTCCCATTGATTTGCATGGGACTTTAAAAAAACAAATAGAAAACCCTGACCCTCACAAATGGGGGTAGTTAAGGGTTAAATTAACTATCCTATATTTTAAGTGGACATATAAGTAACATGTGACCAAGTATTATGGAAATATCTCCAGTTGTTTGGAAGTTATGCAGTAACATATATTTCCCATTGACTTGTATGGGACTTTAAACATAAGCCCCGCCCCCTTGCAAATGGGGGTGAGTAAGGGTTAAATCACCTATCCTATGTTTGTTGTTGACATATAAGTAACACGTGTGCCAAGTTTCATGTTAATATCTTTAGCTGTTTGAAAGTTTTTGTGGAACATACACACATTACACACATACATACATATATACATACACACACACACATTGAGTTTTATATATATATATATATATATATATATATATATATATATATATATATATATATATAGATTATGTTAAATCAGCTGGGTCAAGAAAGACCCCCTAACACCCCCCCCCCCCCCCACACACACACACACTAAGCCCCCCTACCCGCTTTTTTGAAAGAAAAAAAAAAAAAAGGTGAAGATTACATTTTACGTTTTTTGGACATTTTTTCTATTATTTTTATTGGCGAGAGGAAATAGAGCCAACTAAATATCAGGATAAACAAAAGATAAAAATTATCCAGAAATCAAGCTGGTCGATACCTGTCACCCTCTTAACCCCGGGCAGCCAGGTTTGTATCGGAGTCCTTTAAGATAACAATAGGGTACATCCTGAAGAATTGGATTCCCTGGTCTAAGCTGGGAATTGGGCATCTAACCCTGCGGTAGTCATCCTGGGGGTTAACTTTGTTTCATTAGTCACATTAGCGGTGGCTGCCTGCCAAGCCCATTGTAGTGAAGGGCGGGCGGGCACATGTGAAAACCCAAGGGTCAGCGGATTCTTGTGAAGACAAATAACTGTGTAAAGCGGCTCCGGCCTTGTTTCCACCAGCAGGCAGGAAAAACACAATAACGTATGTCAACAGCAAATCATAATATTAATAGGAGGATCGGAGTGAAATCCTCCCTCTTGATGGATCACCTTAGCATATTAAACGCCTGGCGGTCACACCAAATAGTTCACCTCAGTGTTAACCAACCAGTGTGTCTCCAGCTGTTGCAAAACTACAACTCCCAGCATGCCCGGACAGCCTTTGGCTGTCCGGGCATGCTGTGAGTTGTAGTTTTGCAACAGCTGGAGGCACACTGGTGGGGAAGCACCGTTTTACCTTTACTGCAACAAGGCCCCTGATCAGTAACTTACTGAGGCTCATTCACTTTGTTTTAATCAGATCAAGACAGAAAAAAAGAGAATGAACCCCAAAATTGTATCAATGGGCAAGTGCCCTGTGGGCTGCTAGGAGTCCTAAAGGCGGACCCCGGCCTCTGACCACATGGGCTGTGACCATTGTTTACCATCCAGTGTGCCTCATGCTGCTGCAAAACTACAACTTCCAGCATGCCGCTGGAGTTGTAGTTTTGCAATAGGTGGAGGCATACAGGATGGTAAACAATGGTCTAAACCAACATGGCTCGTGCAAACACTGCACAAATCGTCGAGCTGTCAGCAAGGCCTAGATAGGGGGGGGGGGATCTTCACGCCAAGACATCTGCCCCCCGAGCTGTAAAACCTCCTAATACATTGCTGTAATACAAGATGCAGCCATTGTCTATAACAGCTGTAAAGAAAAGAGAATAGAAAAAAAAACAAAAAAACAACTTAACTGCTGCAGACAGCGACTCGGAGGAGAAACCCGATGCAAATGTCACATTTCTGTATAACGTGAATGGTTGAGCAGTTGCAGGGTTTAGTATTGCTTAAATTAACTTCTACGATTTCTCTTTGGAGACAGGAGGGCCGATTTATCTCGTGGAGCACTTCTGCTCACATGGCGCGGCTGGCCGGTAATTAAGAAAGTCGTCTTAAATCTATCCACCTGTCTGTTGTTTTCCTGCCTACCTGAGCCCTTTTTTCCAGGCAGCAGGCAAATCCCCTATCAGTCTGCTATCGCAACCTGAATGCGGGAGATTAGTAACCACAGAGAGAGGCGGAATCAGTTTACATCCTCTCGGGCAGGGGAAGGCGTTCTCCTTCACAAGTAGGAAACCCGAGAATTTGTGGCCTTTAATTTAAAAAAGCTGCAGCTAATAATCACATTACGGCCTGTTTTGCATGCCAGACACTTTGTGCTTCCTGCTATATTTTTTTTTATTTTTTTTTTTTACTGTTTAAGTGGCCTTTGTGGTTACAAAAATCATCTGGTGAAAGCTATAAATTAACATTGTAAACATTTTACCCATGCTAAGAGAGTGCGTGTGGCCACTGTATGATGGTGTAATGATTTGCATATTGTTTCTTTACATCAGATCCAAACATAACCTTCAAATGGGAACAAGGGGGAGAGATTTCCTGTACGGGGCTCTGGCTCTCCTAAATGGAGGGTGTAGACCACCGCACAAAGCGATGGCCGACAAGCCCCCCCCCCCCTCCTTGCAGCAATACGGGAGAGCCGGAGATTCCAGAGTGCAGCACTCTCGCTCTCCCGTAGAGATGCAGTGCGGGGGCATGTCGGTCATCGTGCAGTGGTCAACATGCCCCATTCAGGAGGAGAACCAAGGCCCCATACAGAAGATCGCGGGGGTCCCAGCAGACCTCCCTCGATCTGACACTTATTCCATATCCTTATGATAGAGAATATGTTTCTCTATCCCGGAGATCTCCTTTAACACCCCAATTTGGAATCAGAAGCCATGGTGGGCATCACATATGCTCATCCTAATTCCTGCATTGGAAATGTCAATGGAGTTCTAGGTCTTCCTTCCATCCACAGAACACCTATAAAAAAGACCTGCTTCTCACGTCTACAGAGAAAGCCTTTGAGTCCAGCTTTCCCTGCCCACTCCTAGAGAAAGTCCGAGTCCTGCTTCCCCTGCTAAGTACAAGAGAAAGCCTGTGAGTCCTATGACCTTCTCCCACTCATAGAGAAAGCATGCCAGTCCTGTTTCTCTCACCCACTAACCTTAAAGGGGTACTCCACTGGAAAACATTTTTTTTTTTTTAAATCAACTGGTGCCAAAAAGTTACAGATTTGTAAATTACTTCTATTAAAAAATCTTAATCCAGTACTTATTAGCTGCTGTATGATCCACAGGAAGTTCTTTTCTTTTTAAATTTACTTTCTGCCCGACCACAGTGCAATCTGCTGACACCTCTGTCCATTTTAGGTAGTGTCCAGAGTAGGAGCAAATCCCCATAGAAAACATATCCTGCTCTGGACAGAGGTGTCAGCAGAGAGAAATGTGGTCAGGCAGAAAGGAAATTCAAACAGAAAATAACTTCCTGTGGATCATAACAGTACCTGATAACGATTGAAAAGATTAAGATTTTTTAATAGAAGCCATTTACAAATCTGTTTAACTTTCTGGCACCAGTTGATTAAAAAAAAAAAAAATGTTTTCCAGTGGAGTACCCCTTTAAGCGTACCCCTCAGATCCAACAAAAAAACATTGTTTTCAATATATCACTCAGTACCTAATCCTGACCATGTACATACAATTTTTGTGTCTAGCACCTTTATTTCTTTATTACACTTTTAATTTAGCTCACTAGTCTGAATTCCTCTCAAAGGGAGGGGGCGTGGCCTCACTGTGCAGGTCTCCGCCCCCTCCCTCAGTATGCTGTCTGCTCACATCTCCCCTAGCATTAGCAAAACTACAACTCCCAGCTTGTCCTCACTGACAGTAGCAGGACACAAGATGACAGTGGGAGGATTTTTCCTCCAGCTCTGAGCCCTGCGCTCACAGCTGTCAATCAAGGAAGTGAGTCCATGACATAGGTGATGATGCATGGACACAGCAGGACTAGTATGTGTCCAAGCAGGCAGGGGGGGGCAGTTGTTTGACTGGATTTTTCCAATGAAAACAATTGCAAAACCTATTGGTTTTGCATTCTTTACAACATATAACAAGTTTTTGTATCTGACTGTGTCCATTTAAGGTCTGTCTCCCTCATCCACTCATAAAGAAAGCCAGTCAGTCCTGCTTCCCCCGCCCACATATGTATAGCAGAGTTCTGCTTTCCCCGCCAATTCAGGGAAAGCCTGTGAGTCCTATTTTCCCCACACTGACAGAGAAAGCCTGTGAGTCATGTTTTCCCTGCCAACTACTAGAGAAAGACTACAAGTCCTGTTTCCCCCACCTACTCATATAGAAAGCCTGTGAGTCCTCCTTCCTCCACTCAGGGAAAGCCTGTGAGTCCTCCTTCCTCCACTCAGGGAAAGCCTGTGAGTCCTACTTCCCCTGTTGACACAGTGTCTGTCAGCTTTTCTTGTTGGTATACAGGGAAAGACCACAAAGATCCACTTCAACAGTATAGAACATGTCATTTCATTTTCACTTACAGAGTAGTTACAAATATGTTAACAATTTTATCTAGTAAGAAACAAAAAATGGCCTCACGGGGACATGTGCTACCCGTTTATACAGTGGTCCCTCAAGTTACAATATTAATTGGTTCTGGGACGACCATTGTATGTTGAAACCATTGTATGTTGAAACCAGAAATCTATGGAAACCTGGTAATTGGTTCTAAAGCACCAAAATGTCATAAAAAAATTGGAAAAAGTAAGAATTAAAGAAAAATAAGAAGATAACTAATTATATATATATATATATATATATATATATATATATATATAAAGCAAATCCTTACATATAAAAGTAAGAAAGATTTGCTGGGAGCTGTAATCACTGTCTATGTCTGTGTTTCCCAAGCAGGGAGCCTCCAGCTGTTGCAAAACTACAACTCTCAGCATGCCCGGACAGCCAAAGGCTGTCCGGGCATGCTGGGAGTTGTAGTTTTGCAACAGCTGGGGGCACCCTGCTTGGGAAACAATGGTCTATGTAGAGGACAGGAGCTTCTTCAGGGTCCTGTACAGTACACGCAATGTCCTAAAAAAGTAACATGGAGTCGCCCTCACCTGGTGTCCAAAGCAGCAGGTAACCCAGGTACAGGTAAAGTGTACAGAACATGTAATACCTCTCTGTACTGTAGGGGGCGCTACCAGACACCAGTCAGTGCATACACTTCAGTAATACAGGTGTTTTACCAGTGAATGCCCGTTCTGATTGGTCACATCTTCAGGCCATTGACAAGTTTCACAGATCTGGACTGTCTTTGTCCAGATTGTCATTGTATGTTGAGTCTGGTTTCAACTTACAATGGTCCAGAACAGACCATTGTATGTTGAAACTATTGTATGTGGAGGCCATTGTAAGTTGAGGGATCACTGTATATGGGCTGAAGACTTTTTAAGGGCACAGACAATATCTAACTGACCTCCTTAAGACATTTAGACACCACTCACATGTAAGAAGTAAAGCAGCAGTCGCAGTAATAGTTGTAAAATATAATTAAAAAGAAATGTTTTGCCGTCCACATCATGCGTTCATGTGGCAAAGTGTTTAAGGCAGTCAGCTCCTAGTTGTTTGTGCAAAGAGACGCTGGATGGGGGAAAATAAACTGGTTGGACTGCTCTTGAGGAAAGGCAATGGGTAGTAAGCCTGGGGCTATACGCTGAGCGCGGAAAATGGGTCAAGGAACAGATGTGAATTAGCTGATGGGGAGAACTGGCTACAGGTAACCAGGTCAATAGGCAGGAACTACGATTACAGCAATCACAATCTGGCCTCTCTTTAAAAATTAGGGAAACAAATCCAATTAACCCTTTCCAGAAAAGAAATGTACAACATCATTAAGGGGGAGATTTATCAAGCTGTTCCTGTCATTTTTTTGGCTGTAAAAAAATGCAATTTGCAAAAATTTGGCGCCTTTTTGAAATAGATGTTTTTGGAAAAACTGGCTGTGGTGTGCAGTTGCCCATGCAGTGGACAGTATTTATTAACTGCGCCTATGTTAAAAAGGCGGCGCGAATATTTTGCGCAACCGTGTTAAAAACCCTGCAAATGTAGACCATGACCAACTTGACTTAATAAAATGTCACACCCCAGTGAAATCACTTTTAAACATGGGGGACCAGTTATTTAGTAAGGAGGTATCTATTCTTTAAAGTAAGAAAAATCTAAAAGCACTACATTTGGGAGAGATTTATTTAAACCTGTCCAGAAGAAATGTTGCTGAGTTGCCCATAGCAACCAATCAGATCGCTCCTTTTATTTTTCAGAGGCCTTGTCAAAAATGAAAGACTCTTTCTGATTGGTTGCTATGGGCAATTCAGCAACTTTACCTCTGGACAGATTTAGCTAAATCTCCCCCTAAGCACCAACAAGGTTGTGTGACCTAATCAGATCATCTAATATATCAAAACATTATTCTTAACTAAGATCAATATTATTAGTATTATCATGTTTTTTTATTTTACATTTGGCAACAGCTGGAGACACCACTGCTGTCCTTGTATTTTCTAACAACCAGCTGGAGAGAGTATTCATGTATTTGGGTTGCTCTGTGAGCCAAATCACCTTAAATTGTCGCTCACCTAATAAACTGGAGAGCGCAAATTGAGAGCCCCAAGTTTTGAGACCAGGGAGCGGTGACAATCCTAGCTATAATGGCCTAGGTCAGTGTTTCCCAACCAGTGTGCCTTAGGGCTGGGCGGTATAATGGTTCATACCGGATACCATTTATTTTTTCCTCCGACGGTATGAATTTTGCCCCATACCGCTATACCGGTGGGGCCCCTCCCCCCGCCCATAAATGAATTGAAGAGCCCACGGCTCCGCTCTGTCAGGGGAGAGCAGGATGAGACTCCTCATCCCCGCTCCCCCTGCAGTTTCAGGACGGCTCCTCTCTGCAATCAGAGCTAGGGGAAAGCACAGAAACTGCATCCCCTGGCTCTGATGTTTCCCGGAGCACCGAGTCGGCTCCCTGCTCCAGTCCACCTCTCACCTCTCTTCGCCAGTGTTCATAACAAGCGTCCGCTCCCCTTGGTCCTGCGGTGTAAGGCAGAGCATTGCGCCGCATTTCTTCTAGTTCCGGCGCCTGCTCCTGAGGCCCCTAGTGCACGCCGCAGGACCGAGGGGAGCGAGCTCTTCAGGGGCGGACAGACCGCCTGTCAGGGGGCCCGCTGATCTTTGAAAGAGCGGCGGGCCCCCTCACACAACGCACGTGATCTGCGCCGCTGCTGCTCACTGTTCTAAAGTGGCCGTGGTGCATAATAGCGCAGTGGGCACTTTAGATCAAAATTTCAAATTCCCTCCTGGCGGAAGCGTCAGCATCCTGCGCTGAACGCTTCCGCCAGAGAGGATCCTGTGTCCGGGCGGGAAGCGCCCACCTTACTGCACTGATGACAGGGGCATTTCCAAGCAGCCGCATCAGCGCACGGGTGAAGAGGAGGGGGGGGGGGGGGGGGGTTTAATGGAAGCAGAGGGGGTAATAGAATAAGGGGCAGGATAGGATAAATGAAAGGAGCAGGGGGGGTTAATGGGTGCAGGGGGGTTAATGGAATGAGGGGCAGGATGGGGTTAATGGAATGAGGGGCAGGATGGGGTTAATGGGTGTAGGGGGGTTAATGGGTGTAGGGGAGTTAATGGGTGCAGGGGGGTGAATGGAAAGAGGGGCAGGATGGGGTGAATGGAGAGATTTTCGCTGCCCTGACTCCTCATCCCCTGTAGTGCAGAGCTGTGATAGACAGCAGCGGGGGAGTATACAGTGCAATGCTGTTTCCCCAACCAGTGTGCCTCCAGCTGTTGCAAAACTACAACTACCAGCATGCCCAGCCATCCGCAGGCTGTCCAGGCATGCTGGGAGTTGTAGTTTTGCTACAGCTGGAGGCACACTGGTTGGGGAAACCCTGATGTTCTGACACTTTAACAAGGCCCTCCCCCCCCCCCCCCCCCCCCCCAAATACCGTTAAATACCGTGATACCGCAATAATTAAAAAAAAATACCATGATACACATTTTTGGTCATACCGCCCAGCTCTACTCCAGCTGTTGCAAAACTACAACTTCCAGCATGCCTTGGCTGTCTGGGCATGCTGGGAATTGTAGTTTTGCAACAGCTGGAGGCACACTGGTTGAGAAACACTGGCCTAGGTGTTGAAAACGCTGCGGGTAGACAGCTTGGTAACAGGTAAGCTGTGTTTAGTCTGAAGGCTGGTGCTTGTGCCTTAACAGACAGATGCAACAGCTCTCTTGGGGCACGCCAGGTTGTTATGTTATTGAATAATTGGTACTCTGCCGCTCAGCGTTTGGAACAAACTGTTCCGAACGCTGGAGCCGGGAGCTTGTGACGTCATAGCCCTGCCCCTCATGCCATCATGCCCCGCCCCCTCAATGCAAGTCTATGGGAGGGGCGTGATGGCTGTCAGGCCCCCTCCCATAGACTTGCATTGAGGGGGTGGGGCCTGACGGCATGAGGGGGCGGAGCTATGACATCACAAGCTCCCAGCGCCGGCTCCAGCGTTCTGAACAGTTTGTTCCAAACGCTGAGCAGAAGAGTACCCCTTTAAAGCGCAACCGTCATGAGTTTTTAGCCCCAGACTACTACGATGCTGTTACAGATGTCCATAACGTGAGTGTAACCATACCTTTATGGGTTTTCCTCCTTCTTTTATAACTTATAAAATACATTTATCCAGCGGTCTGGCACAGTCGGATAGGTGTGGCTTGGGGTTCGCAAAGCCCCGCCGCCACGCCTTTCAGTGCTGGGATCGCTGTGTAGTATAAAACGCAGCGCATGTGCCCCTCCCTTCCTCTAGTTCTGCACCTGCGCAATGAGCGCATAGGCAGCGGGAGTGAGCAGGAGCTCTGTCAATGCAGGGCGGTGGCGCGCGCACATCAGGAGGGGTGCATGCGCTGTGGATGTGCTGTGTCTTACTACACAGCGATCCCAGCACTGAAGAGAGGATAGGCCTGGAGGCGGGGCTTTGCGAACCCCAAGCCACGCCTAACCGACTGTGCCAGACCACCCGATAAATGTATTTTCTAAGTTATAAAAGAAGGAGGAAATCCCATAAAGGTATGGTTACACTGACATTATGGATATCTGTAACAACATTGTAGTAGTCTGGAGAGCTAAAATCTCATGACAGCTGCGCTTTAAGCAGGTCCAACTCTGCCTGAGGGTAAATAGACAAAAAAGGACCTGCAACATACAAAAGTATAAACAATAAGACAGGCAGAAACACTTTTTAACATTAAACACTTACAAGTAGGGCAGCCTGCTATGACAGCCCCTTCTGTAGGGGGCACAGGCAACTCAGTCTGAGGGAAAACTAAAGTAAAACTAACTTCCAATTTGGCAGCTCACAGCTGTTTGTGAGGTGAAAAGAAATCTGTGCCGTATTTATTAAAGTCCTTGCGCCTTTTTGATAAATTCGGTGCACAACAGCAAAAAACTGTGCAAAATATAAGCACACAAAGGACTTTGCACAGCAAAACAATGATAAATCTCCCCCATGTGCCCACATGAAGAGAGACAAAATGAATTTGAGTAAATAAGGTGCAAACATATACTATGGGCAGGTCTGCATAGTGGAGACACCATGATTTATAGGATGAAACATCTGTTCCTAAAGGACACATGCCTTTTTGTGCTGCCAAATGTAAAAAATACATAACAGTATATCACAATATATAAGTAGACAGAGTGTGTTTTGCACTTCTCATAGGGGTAGATTTACTCCAGTATGCGCCGGAGCGGTAGCAATGAAAGAGGAGATGGAGTAGTGATAGCTAGTGGTGCAGAGTAGTCAGAAAGTAAGTCCAAAGTATATATAATATAAATATATATATATATGCAGTAAAGTAATGAAGACTGTCGCACTCACCACTCTGATCGACTCTTCTTTATTCAAATAAATGAAGCAGGTACAGTCATCTGTGATGCAGGGGTGCAAACAAAGGGACGGTGTCCTTTTCATGTGGTATACAACGCTTCGTCTAGCCAACACTCACATTGAGCTCACAGCGAGCGTTGGCTAGGCGAAGCGTGAATACCATGCGAAACGGACACCGTCCCTTTGTTTGCACCCCTGCATCACAGATGACTGTACCGGCTTCATTTATTTGAATAAAGAAGAGTCGATCAGAGTGGTGAGTGCGACGGTCTTCATTACTTTACTGCATATACATAACAGTATATGCTGAATAGCAACTACAATGTTACTTGTTTATTAAAAAATGTACACAATTCCAGGCCAACGATCTACATTTATCACCATAATAGGAAGCATCTGAACTAGAAATATAGGGGGAGATTTATCAAAACCTGTCCAGAGGAAAAGTTGCTGAGTTGCCCATAGCAACCAATCAGATCCCTTCTTTCATTTTTCAGAGGCCTTTTCAAAAATGAAAGAAGCGATCTGATTGGTTGCTATGGGCAACTCAGCAACTTTTCCTCTGGACAGGTTTTGATAAATCTCCCCCTATAGTCTTCAAATTTATCTGTATACATACGTGGGTGGTGAGAACAGGACCCACAAGCTTTCTCTATCAATGGGTGGGATAAGCTGGACACACAAGCTTTCTCTGAGTTGGTGAGGGAAGCGGTACTCACACTCTCTCTATGAGTGGGAGGGAAAAGCAGGACTCACCGGCATTATTTTATGCTGTAATGCTATGTACAACACCTGGTTGAGAGTGGCCCTGATTGTAGGCACTGTTAAGAATCTTAGCGGTGGGTCCTTTTGACCTAACCATTGGTGGCAAATTTTATCAACACGGTGTGATCAGAACACTAAAGACACACAAGGTGGCATGGATCAGGAATGTTTTGCACATTTTAGGATGCTGTAAATTAAAATGACATATTATGGGAGCGGTTTTCTATGTGGTCAGAGGTTCTCAAATTTGCAGATATTATTCATGTGCATTAGCACCAACATTTTTGATAGGATTGTATTGTGTAATCAATAAGGAGCAAAACAAGTGTTATTTCTGTGAAGCAAAATAAAGAAAAATGTGATAATCAGTGTTTTCAAGTAACACAGACATTGCAATAATAGTTTACTATATTCATGAAATTGTTAATGTTTTTCCTAGAGTTTATGATTCAAAAAGTAAGGTTTTATGGAAAATATATTTAAATGAGAAGTTGAAGAAGGAACTGTAGTCAGTCAGTTCCCCTACAGTCTGCGAGGGGTTACTGCTTTCCTGTGATTGGGTTACAGTAGCCTAAATCTTGGAGCAGTGAGATCCCCTGTCCAGCTGATCAGTTACAGCTGTTAATTGTAGAGTCATGGACGGGCACACATCTGCTTCTTGCTGCAATTACAGGACCTAAAAAGGATTGTGGTAACTTTGAAAAGATAGTGTTTGCTTCACTCGTGGCCGTCTCATGCCCTGCCTGTCTTGTTTGGTTTGTCACTTATACAGCGCATTGCAAACTGAAGTCAACTCACATCTGCCACTGATCGACCCAATTCGTGTGCAATCTTCTCCCACCGGCCTGGGGTCCCTCCTGGGAACTTTACCATGTTTCTTGCAAGCTGGCTCAGGTCCTCTTCTGACCATTCAAGGGCCTAAAAGAAAAAGACAATTTAGTAGAAATGCGCTCGTAGAATAAGGGAGATTGATAAATAGCATTACATTTTGTGACTACCCTCAGGCATACAGGTAAGGGAAAGCCCTGGAGTAAAGTTCAAACATACAAGAAGGACATCTCATATCTGAAACATAAATCATAAATATTACACTTTTAGGGCCAATGCCCCAGGGATCAACTTACCTTATGTCCATTGTGGGCCCATGGTAGTTTAAGGTTGTCAAGTTTAAAGGGGTATTCCAGGGAACTATAAACAAAGCTCTGAAGCCATCACACTACCGGGATAGCTCCTGTGACCCTTGTTGTCTTCTCTGGCTGCTTGATATTCTTTGCCATCCTTCCTTCCCCTTGCCTACATCTCCCAGCAATCATTGCAGATCTGCTCTGCCAGCCCCTCTCTCCTGCTCTGAGCAGCAGAGAGAGATTCAGTGTCTGATTGGCTAAGGCTGCACACACCTCCCAGTTCTCAACACTAAAGAGAGCAAAACTCATCAGTGCAGGGCAGAAACCACATGGTCTGTGTCTCTCAGGAGGGTGGGGGCTGCTTTCAGAGAGGGATTTGGACAGAGACAGAGTAGATGGCTGGATGATGTCATTCCCTCACTTCATGCATGTAAGTGGCAACCAGAGAGGGGAAATTGCTCTATATAGCTAATGAATGATATTTAAACAATTAGGTTGATGAGAGGGAAAGGATGGGCTATGGGTTTAGCTCCATGCAGTACCCCTTTAAGATGGCATTGACAGAGGGCCTAGTGTGACTACTGTGTAAGGGCCCAACATGTTTTCAATTATTTTGTGCATGTACCGATTAGCAGAGATTACTTATCAGTTAAAGGGGTATTATAGTATTAGGTTATCTTAATCCAGGCTATCCACTAGGTGAATACTACTATATCAGTAGGGGTCCAATCACTGGGACACTCACTGATTGTTAGAATTGGGGTCAAATGTCCCCCAATTGAATGGAAGGAGAGGGGGGGGGGGGCATCAAAGTCTAAGGGACTACTAAGTGTGGTACTTGCCTATCTCACCTATGAAAGTCTGATAGTGTGTGATCAGAGTGGTGGTGTGCATGCAACCACTGTTCTATTCAAATGAGTCAAACCGCGGGGAACCCAGTGGATGGACCTCCACTAATCGAGCGCTTATTTCCTATCCTGTTATTAAGACAATACTCCTTTAGCTCTCTAGGGCTGCAATGTTTCTGCATTATCCTATTTTATTGCAATAATAAGTGGAATAATTGTCTGCAGTCCCATATTAGGCCCCGTACACAATGCATATGTCACATTTGTTATTGATAAAAAAAAAATATATATATAGTATAACAGACTATTACTGCCACCAGAATCCAGGAGAAAAAAAAAAAAAAAGTTTACTGTCATTTTTCTTTTATACATTTTTTTAAATTTGTATATGAAGACAGATGGCATCCATCTCAGGCATATGTTTAGTGTATAGTTCATCAGATTGTACTGATCATCCGTTAAACATTGTTATAGCCTATGTATAGCCACTGTTACGTTTCCATTTAACAAATATATTTATGGTTATTGGACGGCTGCATTGCCATTAAAGGGGTACTCCGGCCCCAAGACATCTTATCCCTTATCGAAAGGATATGGGATAACATGTCTGATCGCAGGGGTCTCGCCGCTAGGGACCCCCGCAATCTAGCATGCAGCACCCACCTGTAAGCATGAAGCGCTGGAGGCTCTCAAAATTTATGCCTCCAGACCACGGGGACGGAGTATCGTGACATCACGAATCCGCCCCCCGTGTGATGTCACGCCCCGCTCCCTTAATGCAAGTCTATTGGAGGGGGCATGGTGGCACACGGGGGCATGGTCCCCACGGTCGGGAGGCATAACACAGAGTCTCCAGTGCTTCCTGCAATGCTTACAGGTGGGTGCTGCATGCTAGATTGGGGGGGGGGGGGGGGTCCCCAGTGGAGGGGGAACCCCACAATAGGGGATGGATAGGGGATAAGATGTCTTGGATAGAGGATTAGATGTCTTGGATAGAGGATAAGATGTCTTGGATAGGGGATAAGATGTCTTGGGGCCGGAGTACCCCTTTAAGCTACATATCACAGACAGTTTATAGTAGTGCTTCCCAACCAGGGTGCCTCCATCTGTTGCAAAACTACAAATCCCAGCATGCCGGACAGCCAAACTGGTGCCAGAAAGTTAAACAGATTTGTAAATTACTTCTATTAAAAAATCTTAATCCTTCCAGTACTTATTAGCTGCTGAATACTACAGAGAAAATTCTTTTCTTTTTGAAACACAGTGCTGGGAGCTGGATCCTGTTCCTTTTGGCCAAGTACCTTTAAAACAATGACTACCAAGTAAAAGAACACCGGTCAAGAAAAATGTATCCAAAGCTGTCTGGGCATGCTGGGAGTTATTGTTTCGCAAAACCTGGAGGCACACTGGTTGGGAAACACTGGTTTATAGGTTTCAGGGACTCTGTATTCATATATGCATTTTATTTAATCGCGATGCTGTGCGGGCTGACAGTCACTTAATGTCCACTATACTCCTAATAGCGAAGCCCTCCAAACTCCCGCTACCTTGGGGTGGTGCTCAGCCAGACGAGGACGTAGTCACAATGCACAGAATACACGGAATAGACGGCACTCACCGTCGGTGAGTGCCGTCTATTCCTTGTCTTCTGTGCATTTTATTTAATCTTCATTAAACATGACCACCATAGATACTGGAAGATTTCTAGGCATAGACATAAGAAACCATAAGTGCAGTGTGAACAAGGTCTTAATTATTTGGTGTCATGCTGTGATTACCTTTAACGTATCGCACTACATGACTAACTAGGATCTGTGCACCGGACCAGCTCTGCTACATCTGTATTATTTATGTCCACTTTCTCTTTATTCTCGCAGCTGCGACATGATGTGGGCCCATACGTGTCTGAAGAGACAATGCGGGCAGCGATATTGAAAAGCATAACCTTTACAGATAAATACCTCATTTAATCACCTTTTCTGATAATGAACAGCCATGCATCAAGCACTTTCATTACCGAGCCATCAGCACAGAACAACAGTCAGAGGTGAGTGACCCCAGGGACTATCTCCCAAGCTACAGCAAAGCTTCTCCCTGACACTAATCCTCCCTGTCATTCTCCCACTGTGCTCCAGCGACGCTGACATCCGCCTGCCGCACTGCAAGCTTAAGCGGGCCCCGTCCTGACTTCTTTCACCGACTCCCCCTAATCAATGGTTCAGCCGTGCTCTTTTCACCATGTCCAAATGGCAGCTTCACTCATAATCAAAGAGCACTGCCCCTGTTAAAGGGCTTCCCGAAAGGCTGGACCATTTGCATTCATTTGCAAAGCAAACTACGTTTATTCACTTTGTTCTGCTATCAGCAACGTTCCCTGAAGCAGATATATTAGCATAAATGCAACCTGCCACTTAAGAGTCAGTAAATAATGGCCAATCGCGGGCAGAATTGTATCAATCATGCCGCTTTGGGCCCACGTGATCCTTTGTTCGTCCAATTTTGAAGAAAAAAACCTTTAAAATATATTCACGGTTATTGGGAGACTGTATTATCATTTAGCTACATATCACATTGACAGTTTAGAACAGGATTTCCCAACCAGTGTGCCTCCAGCTGTTGCAAAACTACAACTTTCAGCATGCCCGGACAGCCGAAGGCTGTCCGGGCATGCTGGAAGTTGTAGTTTTGCAACAGCTGGAGGCATGCTGGGAGCTGTAGTTACACTGGTTGGGAAACACTGGTTTATAGGTTTAAATGGGTACTCAAGTGGAAATTTTTTTTTTTTTCTTAAATCAACTGGTGCCAGAAAGTTAACGAGATTTGTAAAGTACTTCTATTTAAAAATCTTAACCCTTCCAGTACTTATCAGCTGCTGTATGATCTACAGGAAGTTCTTTTCTTTTTGAATTTCCTTTGTCTGACCACAGTGTTCGCTGCTGACACCTCTGTCCATATTAGGAACTGTCCAGAGCAGGAGAGGTTTGCTGTGGGGATTTGCTTCTACTCTGGACAGTTCCTAAAATGAACAGAGGTGCCAGCAGAGAGCACTGTGGTCAGACAGAAAGGAAAAAAAAATAAAAATTTCCTGTGGATTATGTTCCTGCAGCTGATAAGTACTGGAAGGATTAATATTTTATTTTTTTTAAATAGAAGAAGTCATTTACAAATCTGTTTAACTTTCCGGCACCAGTTGATGTGTTGATTTATAAAAAAATAAAAAAAATAAAGTTTTCCAGTGGAGTACCCCTTTAAGGGCTCCGTATTCATATATGCATTTTATTTAATCTTCATTAAACAATGACCACCGGGTAAGATAGCACCACTCAAGAAATATATATTCAAGGCTGTCTGGGCATGCTGGAAGTTGTAGTTTTGCAACGGCTGGAGGCATGCTGGGAGCTGTAGTTTTGCAACAGCTGGAGGCATGCTGGGAGCTGTAGTTTTGCAACAGCTGGAGTTACAATGGTTGGAAAACACTGGTTTATAGGTTTAAAGGAGTACTCCGGTGGAAAACATTTTTTTTTAAATGAACTGGTGCCAGAAAGTTAAACAGATTTGCAAATTACTTCTATTAAAACATCTTAATCCTTTTGGTACTTTTTTACTTTTTGAATTTCTTTTTTGTGTTGTCCACAGTGCTCTCTGCTGACACCTCTGTCTTGTGTCAGGAACTGTCCAGAGCAGCATAGGTTTGCTATGGGGATTTTCTCCCGTTCTGTACAGTTCCTGATACAGGCATCAGGTGTCAGCAGAGAGCACTGTGGACAACACAAAAAATAAATTAAAAAAAATAAAGATTTTCCTCAATAGCATACAGCTGCTAAAAAGTACTGAAAGGTTTAAGATTTTTAATAGAAGTAATTTACAAATCTGTTTAACTTTCTGGCACCAGTTCATTAAAAAAAAAAAAAAAAAGTTTTCCACCAGAGTACCCCTTTAAAGGGCTCTGTATTCATATATGCATTTTATTTAATCTTCATTAAACAATGACCACTAGGTAAGATAGCACCACTCTACAGATATATATTCAAGGCTGTCCGGGCATGCTGGGAGCTGTAGTTTTGCAACAGCTGGAGTGGGAAACACTGGTTTAAAGGTTTTAGGGACTCTGTATTGATATATGCATTTTATTTCATTTTAATTAAACAATGACCACAAAGTAAGAGAACACCAATAAGGAATAATGTATCCAAGGCCTGAATGACCTTGTGGTTTGGAAGTATCCAGTATTATATTTCAGTAGTATGTATCAGAGAAAAATGATTTATGAAGAGAAAAATTGTTTCATTTCTGCAGTTTATCAATATAATGATCAATGAAATAATCAAACTAATTCCAATTGGACAGTTTAGTAACACACAATGACATCAGCCAATGATCCCAGTCATATGGTTAATGGTTATCATGGGTTTCTTATACCTTACTGATACTTATATGGTGCTACCTTATGTCCACGATGGGGCTCACAATCTAATTTCTACGTCTAACACACTATACTATCAATAGGTTTGTGGGATATGGAAGATAACTGGAGACCATGGAGGAAACACATGGAAACAAAATACAAACATTGTAGAGGTTGCCCTTGGCTAGATTAAAACCCAACAAAATGACCAATGCTAATGACTGAGCCAACCTTAAAATGGAAACTGATGGTGGGTTCACCTGCACTAAACCCAATACATCTCTAATCTGGAGACACCATGGAGACCGGACCTGGCATACCCAGCATTTCTGCCTTCATCCCTTCAGGTCAGATATGCCAGCCCACTAAAGTGAATATTCATAGGACCCCTTCACCCACGTGAGTGCAAGGATGGCAGGCATATTGGTTCAGAGGGTATGGAGGCAGGAATGATACGTATGTTGTGTCCTGCCTCCATTGCGCAAAGGGTCGATGCAGTGATGAGACTACCTCTCTGCAAAGCCAGAGGATTCGTGGGAAATGAAGGCAGCATTACAGAACCTTTTTAGAGATGGATTTACATCCAATATGGAGCCAAATTCATGCCTGCCACATCAGCTAAAACAGGTAAGTACAAGGCATGTACAAGAACCTCTAAATTATTCTCTAATAGCCTATGCTGCACTATATAGGCTACAAAAAAAAAATCCCCAAGTATTTCTTCATGGCCTCAGTGAGCTTCATCCCTGCAGCTACCAGAGGTCGGGAGCATGTCTTCTTCAGGATGTACGAGCATAGTAGGAGTGATGCCATCCTATGTGTAAGCGTCCCAAAGGAAGAGGACCTCCAAGTCACTAGTGCCTGCAGACATGAAGCCCTGCAACTTATACAGTTAAAAGTGCCACTCACCTTCTAAGTGACCTAGCATGCTTCGGCTTTGTTCACATGGCAGAAAATTTGTGGAACGTCCACCCAGAAAACAGAGGTGGACATTTCACAAAAAGCAAGAGACCGCCGGTGCTAGAACCGCTCAGAAACATACTGTCTCCATAGAAGGCAATGCATTTTCAAGTGGATTCCACCGAAAGAGTGAACATGTTTATTCTTTCAGCAGACACTGAAATTGAAATTTGTGCTGTGGAATTATCTGCCACGGAAATTCCGCCATGTGCTCGGTGCAGCAGAATCACACTGAAAACAGGGACCCTGCTGCGACGGAAGTTCCGCTCGGAAATTCTGTTGTGCGAACATGGCCTTACAATTTAAAAATGCCACTCACCCACGCTGTATGGCCTCCTCAGGACAGTTGACAGGGAATCAAGGGAGCGGTTAAAACCATGAAACTGCGCCCTTAAGTACACCCCTGAAAATACGCAACAACTCTAAACCAAAATCTGCATGGGAAACATGCAAATTTTGCTGCAGATCTATGATGTGCAAATATCCACTGTGTGTTGCATTAATCAGTAGTCCTGTTGAAGCCATATTATGTATATATAATACATGAAATATACAGTATTATGTATTACTTATACTCCACTATAGTAGCATTGTTCTAAAAAAAACAAAACAATACAATGGCACACAGGGTATCTACAGATTTGTAAAGTACTTTATACTGCTTAATAAATCATTTAGATTGATAAAAAAAATTATATAACTAAAAATCAGTTGCGTGAATACAGTCTTAAAAGTATGCAGAGCTGTGAATTAGGAAACATATAAAAAACCACAAGCGCACAAAAACCTGGGGGGCACACAGTTAACTGCTGTCGCGGTAGCGTATGTGTAGACAGGCCAGAGCCCACAGCCCACTGTGATGTGCGCGACCACTAGGACGGCCCTGGTGTGAATGTTTTAATATGGAGCCAACTGTAGCTGTAATTCAGATGAATACATAAGCATTCTGCTTTGTCACTTGGAAACATGTGCGTCCAATATTACTGAAACATTGGGAAAAGAATTCATCTGTGCAGAAGTGCAATGGAGGACACCACATGGTGAGTGGACAGCTGTTGTAGCTTCACCAGCATTCAGATTCTGCATAAAAAAAAAGGGTCCAGCTCTCACATCGAATCTCCATACTGAATACTAAATGGAAGTTCAGCGGTGCCAGGCCTGCCCGAAGAATAAAAATTCATATCATGTCCCTGCTACAATTATAAGAAAATAAAACACACATAATGGACACAGTTACAGGGAGGAACATGGCTGGGACAGCGATTGGAAAATCAGCAACGTTTAATCGCCATCTGTTCAGGCCTCGCTATTACCTGTGCTCGCCTTTGTCTCCCTATGTGCGGCTCTATACAGTGGATATATTATCAGTTTATCACCTCTTTAGAGAAGTGTTTATTTCAAATTAAACATTTAGACAGATCTTTTTAACGTATTGATTCAAGAAAAAGACACTCCATGTTATAGCTGGAGTGTGACATAGAATACAAAATTTTTGTCAAAAAAAAAACACACACAAAAAAAAAATACATACATACATTAAAACCTCTCCATCACCCCTTTAAGAAGATCAGCCCCTTATCCAGACCAGATTGTGTGTGGAAGGTTTTAAGTCCATTAAACATTATGTACAATGGGCATTTCCTTTGAGAAGATAACCAGATAGAAAACCACTTTTTTGGTTGTCCTCTTAAAAAAAGTAATAATAATAATAATAATATTAACTATATATAGTTTACTAAAAATAATAAAAATATTTTTATATATATATATATATATATATATATATATATATATATATATATATAAAATATATATATATAAAATATATATATATATATATATATATATATATATATACACACACACACACACAGTAGTCCCTCAAGTAACAATATTAATCGTTTCCAGGACGACCATTGTATGTTGAGACCATAACTCTATGGAAACCTGGTAATTAGGTCTGAAGCCCCAAAATGTCATCCAAAAATAGGAAAAAGTGAGTATTAAAGGAAAATAAGTAGATAATAGATAAAGCAATTCCTTACATATAAAAGTAAGAAAGATCTGCTGGGAGCTGTAAATCACTGTAATCATTTCAGTGTTTTGCAACCAGGCTGCCTCCAGGGGTTGCAAAACTACAACTCCCAGCATGGCTGTCCGGGCATGCTGGGAGTTGTATTTTTGCAACAGCTGGAGGCACCCTCGCTGGGAAACACTAGAGGACAGGAACTTCTTCAGGGCCCTGTACAGTACACACAGTGTCCTAAAAAAGTAAAATGGAGCCACCCCCACCTGGTGTAGAAAGGAGCAGCTAACCCTGGCACAGGTAAAGACTACAGAACACGTAATAGAATACAAAGAAAAAAAGTAATACACATTCACCGCTGGGTTGCGGTCGTTCATCCTAGGAGTCCGGGGACACTGGGGAGATCGGCGTCTTCTAGGAGCGCTCGGAGGCTCCGAGCGCTCCTAGAAGACGCCGATATCCCCAGTGTCCCCGGACTCCTAGGATGAACGACCGCAACCCAGCGGTGAGTGCATATTACCTTTTTTCTTTGTATTCTATTTGATACTGCAGCTTTGTGATGTGCACCCCGCAGGTGGTCGGATAATTAAGAGACCTGGACTGCCATTAGTGAAGTACACGTGAGCATGTTTCACCGTAGCACATGAGAAGGCTTTAGACATACCTCACGAGTGCCCCCTTCCGCTTTCTTATATGTTAGTACAGAACATGTAATACCTCCCTGTACTGTAGGGGGCGCTACCAGACACTAGTCAGTGCATGCACTTAAGTAATACAGGGGTTTTACCAGTGAAATGCCCATTCTGATTGGTCAGTTCTTCCAGCCATTAACACGTGTCACAGATCTGGACTTTCTGTACATTGTATGTTGGAGTCTGGTTTCAAGTTACAATGTTCCAGAAAATACCATTGTATGTTGAAAATATTGTATGTTGAGACCATTGTAAGTAGAGGGATATATATATATATATATATATATATAACTAGTCTACAGCAAATGCAGGTGGATCCGGAAAGAGAAAAATTCCATGCTGTTTGGCGTGTGTGCAAACACTGTAAATACATGAGCTTGAAGGCCACCGATCCCGCTGCCAGTACTACAGGACATGTAGACATCTGTGTACAAGGAGCCTCGGTGCTTCATCAAGAAGTTCTCTTAAAGGAGTTCCAAGGCCACTAAATCCTTCAGATTTCAACATCTAATTCCTGTGACACACTTTGAAGGTTTTGTTCAAAGAGTATTTGATCTGGACTGTCTCACAGTTCACAATCATTAACCATTTACTCATCAGTCACCAGGAAAGGCTAAACACCAGGAAGGGTTATAACTTTTTAAGCAGCTATTATAACAATGAAGAATGGATCACTTCAGTCCTGGGAACATTAACACGGGAGATTTCATAGTAAATACTTTTTTTTTCCATGACTATGTTGCACTATGAAAGTTAGGCCACCTTTTCCATGCCACATTGAAAAACCACCAGAACGGAAAAGTTACTCGCACTATGCAAAATACTGTGATGGTGCCGTGGACAGGGTGTGGACCTCATGTGACAGAACAGTTCCAGTACCATATAAAATGATGCGCCTCTTAATATTTTGTTAGTTGGGGTACCTCACTTACAATTAACACCTTTTGAACCAATTAATAGAGACATTATTGCAGCATCCCATTCCAGTTAAAGGGAGCAATGCTGCAATGCCATATACCGCTACGGCAATGCAAAAAACAAAAACTAGACTGAACAGAATGCTAGGAGCCGGAGGCCGTGATCGTGACGTCACAGCCATGCCCCCTCCATTCATGTCTATGGGAAGGGGCGTGTCCGCCGTGATGTCACAACCACTGCCGCAGGAACCCAGCTTTTGTTTAGAACACCGGGTGCTGCGGGAGATCGCAGGGGTTCCGCCGCTGGGGCTGGACCACACATCTTATCCTCTATCCTTTGGATAGGGGATAAGATATATAGCAGCAGAGTACCCCTTTAACATTAAAGGGGTACTCCCGTGGAAAACTTTTTTTTTTTTTTTTTTTTAAATCAACTGGTGCCAGAAAGTTAAACAGATTTGTAAATTACTTCTATTAAAAAAATCTTAATCCTTCCAGTACTTATTAGCTGCTGAATACTACAGAGGAAATTCTTTTCTTTTTATAACACAGGAGCTCTCTGCTGACATCATGAACACAGCGCTCTCTGCTGACATCTCTGTCCATTTTAAGAACTGTCCAGAGTAGGAGAAAATCCCCATAGCAAAAAAATGCTGCTCTGGCAGTTCCTAAAATGGACAGAGATGTCAGCAGAGAGCACTGTGGTCATGATGTCAGCAGAGAGCTCTGTGTTCCAAAAAGAAAACCATTTCCTCTGTAGTATACAGACCCTAAAAAGTACTGGAAAAGATTTTTTAATAGAATTTACAAATCTATTTAACTTTCTGGCACCAGTTGATTTAAAAAAAATAAAGTTTTCCACGGGAGTAGCCCTTTAATAATTGGTGAGGATGCTGAGAGGAGACCCTCACGACCTAATAATGGCCTATCGTGAGCGCTTTGAGGTAGAAAGTGTAGACAGATGCTTTAACAAACTACTCTGCATAGTCTTAAAAAAGCACATTACTAGTCCTACAGAACCATCTGTTTCATTTAAGCACAGATGCATCTATGTTTTATTACTGTAGCCGAGTCATGTGATCACCAACCTGACCCACAGAAAATCAGTGTTTAATGCAGTGTTCCCAAACCAGGGTACCTCCAGATGTTACAAACCTACAACTGTAACAGCTATCTCTATGGGATAAGAATATATAGTAGCTATACACCTCCCCTCCCAGCTCTATCTGTATACTACTGCTGCAATCTTTATGGGATAAGTATATATAGTAGCTGTACACCACTTCTCTAGCTTTATCTGTTTACGGCTGCTGCTGCTGTCTCTATGGTATCTGGATATACAGTATAGTAGTTCTACACCTCCCCTAAGGCTGTGTTTTTCCCAATTTTAATGCGATTGCACAATTCATAGTAAAAATGCAAAAAAGCGCAGCCAAAAATACGATAAAAATTATGCAGACTGCAGTAAAAAAAAAAGTTATATTTGAACACAGCCAGAAGACTTTAAATCTTCATAAACAAAACCTCAATTGTGATTACAGGTCAAATCACTTGTACTATATACTACTACAGAGGAAATTCTTTTCTTTTTATAACACAGGAGCTCTCTGCTGACATCATGACCACAGTGCTCTTTGCTGACATCTCTGTCCATTTTAAGAACTGTCCAGAGTAGGAGAAAATCCCCATAGAAAACATATGCTGCTCTGGACAGTTCCTAAAATGGACAGCGATATCAGCAGAGAGCACTGTGGTCATGATCTCAGCAGAGAGCACTGTGTTCCAAAAAGAAAATAATTTGCTCTATAGTATTCAACAGCTAATAAGTACTGGAAGGATTAAGATTTACAAATCTGTTTAACTTTCTGGCACCAGTTGATTTAAAAAAAAAAAAAAATTCCCACCAGAGTACCCCTTTAAGCTGTTGCCATCTAGCCAGGTGATATGATAAATAATCAGGTGATCTTTAGGGCAACTGATGAGATTCCACCCCTTCTCTCTCAAAGTCAGATGATTCATGGGAAATGTAGGTATCATTAGCAAATCATTACAATGATGGAATTAGAATCAGTATGGCCAAAAACCTATGCCTGCTACATAAGCTAAAACAGGCAAGCACAAAATGCATGAACACAAACCTCTACATTATCAGATTTGTAAATTACTTCTATTAAAAAAATCTTAATCCTTACAGTACTTATCAACTGATATATGCTCCACAGGAAGTTTTTTTTCTTTTTGAATTTCCTTTCTGTCTGACCACAGTGCTCTCTGCTGACACCTCTGTTCATGTCAGGAACTGTCCAGAGCAGGACCAAATCCCCATAGAAAACCTCTCCTGCTCTGGACAGTTCCAGACATGGACAGAGGTGTCAGCAGAGAGCACTGTGGTCAGACAGAAAGGAAATCCAAAAAGAAAAGAACTTCCTGTGGAGAATACAGCAGCTAAGTACTGGAAGGATTAATATTTTTAAATAGAAGTGATTTACAAATCTGTTAACATTTCTGGCAACAGTTGATTTAAAAAAAATAGTTTTCCACCGGAGTACCCCTTTAAATTTACAGCATGACGTTGTGTTGAATCTGCAGATTATTGTATTGCGGCATGTGCCGCTAATATGCAGTGGATCTACCATACAGGGGCTGGAAGTATGTGGATATAAAGGAGTCGCTGCTCCTGCTCCTGCACAATTTGGTGCAAATGTATCACTGTAGAAATTCTAAAGATTTATATACAAAATTATACAATTACGTGAAGACCACTACAGACAAGTGAGGGAAATAGCAGCACTACCAGAAAGTTAGGACCTCACAGAATGACGTTATTTATGAAGAATAATTGTTCTAGAAACATCTATAAAACTGGAACTAGATTATGCACTCACTGTCACCATGAGACCTGCTGACTGATGTTCTCCATGTTAGCATGTCTGAACAGGAGCCGGCACGTTCTATATGTAAATATCCATCCTTTGAACGTCACATGTGGATTTACAACTGTTATATAAACAGCAAAACAGAAAATTAAATTTAATTGTGCAATGAAGAAAAAAAGTGAACCCTCAACAGAGGACACGCAGGAATTCGGCATAATCAGATAGTGATTGATGGAAGACAGAAGGGTGCTTGTATACGGTAAAAGACGATGTTGGAAGATCAAGGGAACAATTGATAATGTGAGCTTGACAAAAGAGCTAATCTTCTCAAAATAGGGAAAAAGAAGAGCAGGTTAGGGGGTCACTACAATGCCGAAATTAAAGGAAGATGAGTGATATGCAAAAGGCCCTTGTTTAAAGTTCTTCTAGGAATGAAAATAATGAAGCTAGACATTAGAAATCACTGCAAGACCCCAAACATAGATGAAAGGTTACAAATAAACTCCAGCAATTCTAGATTTTTTTTCTGTTTTAAAGGGGTACTCCAGCCCTAAGACATCTTATCCCCAATCTGCCCCCTCCCATAGACTTGTATTGAGGGGGTGGGGTGTGATGTCACACGGGGGCGGAGTCGTGACATCACGATACTCTGGCCCCTTAGTCATGAGGCTTCAGACTAGGAGCCTCCAGCGCTGGCGTGTAGCTCACACAGTTGGGTGCTGCCTGAGAGATTGGGGGGTCCCCAAGTGGTGGTACACCCCAGATGAGACATCTTATCCCCTATTCTTTGGATAGGGGATAAGATGTCTTAGGGCCGGAGAACCCCTTTAACTTCATTTGAGAGAGAGGAAAAAAAACAAAACATTATATGTTGCATATGAGAGAGAGATTTTGTAGAAGTCTAATTCCATCAATGGTATTGGAAAATCCAGAAAGAGTGTGTGTGTGTGTTTACACAATGCATTTGAGTCTTCAGACCTTTTTACATTTCTCACTTTTTGTTACGTTGCCGCCTTGTGCTTAACCTAACCCTCTGCACTCAATACCCAATAATGAAAGAAGCAGAAAATCTCCAAACAACAGGGCGGGATGGATAGGAGCGCTGAGACCATGTAAGAGCTTAAAAGATTTATTCCCACAATGCAACGCGTTTCACGGTTACCCGCTTCCTCAGGCACCTGAGGAAGCGGGTAACCGTGAAACGCGTTGCATTGTGGGAATAAATCTTTTAAGCTCTTACCTGGTCTCAGCGCTCCTATCCATCCCGCACTGTTTGGAGATTTTCTGCTTTTATCGTGATTCTATTCCGGCGGGAAGAAGCTGCAGAGACCCTTTGATGACATGCTCTGATCCATTGTTGTACTTGGTTGCAGTACAACTCCATTTGGTAAGCGCAGTTTACACATAGCGTTACCAATTGCACCCTGGTGTTACACTACGAAGCGCATCCGTTTGTGCTTTTTATTTCAATAATGAAAAAGGACCAGATTTATCAAACTGTGTGCGAGAAAAACTGGAGAGATTTTTCCATAATAACCAATCAGAGCTCAGGTTTCATATCTTAACAAGCTCTGGTAAAGTGAATGTTGAGCTGTGATTGGTTGCTGTAGGAAAAGCTCTCACACGGTTTAATAAAATCAGGTCCAAAGAGAGAACAGGAAGTAAAAAATCTTTGCTAATTCATTGAAAAATTAAAATCTTGAATTGATATTTAATATTTAGAACATCTACTTCGTACTAAGATGAAGTAGGGCTGGGCGGTATACCGGTTCATACCAAATACCGAAATTTTTGTGCTGCACAATATGAATTTTTCCCCATACCGCAATACCGGTTTGGCCCCTCCCCCTTGGGAATGAATTATCAGTCCAGCGCTGCTGCGCTATCCCCACATCGGAGAACTAATCATATGTTACCCGCCAGCGCTGTTCTGCTCCCCCACAATTAATTATCAGCCCAGCGGGGTACTACTCACATGTCACCCGCAAGCACTGCCCTCCTCCTCTTTGTTGCGGGCCGCTGGCGCTGGAACTCTATACTGTATGAGAGTGGTCTCCAACCTGCGGACCTCCAGATGTTGCAAAACTACAACTTCCTGCATGCCACTGCTGTACGCTGTGTATCCCTATGCTTGGGCTGCAAAAGCTAAAGAAAATCAATTTCAACTTACCTACGCCGGCCTCACGCTGTTCCTTGGGACTGGAACGTCAGACAGCCGTCAGCCTATCACCGGCCGCAGCGATGTCCCGCCCCGGCCAGTGATAGGCTGAGCCCACTGTCATGTAAGAAGCGGCCCGCAACAAAGAGGAGGGGGGCAGTGCTTGCAGGTGACATATGTGAGTAGCACCCTGCTGGGCTGATCATTGGGGGGGGGGGGGGGGAGCAGAACAGCGCTGGCGGGTAACATGATGGGGGGGGAGCAGAACAGTGCTCGCGGGTCACATGATTTGGGGTGGTGAAAGAAATACCGTTATATACCGTGGAACCGCCATAAGTTACAAAAATACCGTGATACACATATTTGGTCATACCGCCCAGCTCTAAGATGAAGCTCCTTTAGCAGCAATTACAGCCTCCAGTCTTCTTAGGGATGAGGCCAAAAAGTTTACACAACTAAATTTGTGGAATTTTTCATCAACCAATATCCCTGCCCCCACCATGCTTCACTGTATGGATGGTATTGGGCAGGTGGTGAGCAGTGCCTTGTATCCTCCAGAGAGGACATTAAAATTGAGGTCAAAAGTTTGGTCTCATCAGACCAGCAAATCTTGTTTCTCACAGTCTGAAAGTCATTTAGGTGCAAACTCCAGACATGGCTTTTGTGCTTCTTTCTGACCTCTTTTCCATAAAGCTCAGATTGGAAGAGGTTACAGTGTTTTGGACCTTCTGGAAGTTTCTTCCTTCTGCACACAGGATTTTTGGAGCTCAGCCAGAGTGACCATTGGGTTCTTGACCATCTCTCTTAGCAAGACCCTTCTCCCTTGATTAGTTTTGCGGGGCAGCCAGCTCTAGGAAGACTCCTAGTTGCTCTATATTTCTTCCATTTAAGAATTATGGAGGGCACTGTGCTCTTCGGAATTTTCAGTGCAGCAGTTTTTTTGTCCCCTTCTCAAGATCTGTGAGATTCTGTCTCTGAGCTCTAGAGGTAGTTCTTTAGGCAGTTTCGTTATTTATGTAAAAACGAAACCCCCAAATGTTGTGTTTTTTTGTTTTTGTCTCCTGAAAACATTTTTTTTTTTTTTGCTTCACCAAACACTTTATGGTAAAATATGACAGGTGTCATTAGCAAGTACAATTGGTCCAGCAAAAAGCGAGCCCTTACATGGCTCTGTGGATAGATAAATAAGAGCTGTCTCTTAATTTTTTTGAAAATTACTAAATTAGTATGCTTAAAGGGATTATCTGGCCAAAGGTTTTTTTTCCAGCACTTAGCCAGTTAACCGTGTATAGAAAACACATTTTCACTCACCTCCTGCGCTCCAGCGGTGGCCAGTGATTGAATGAGGGGCAGTGTGACACCCAAGAGTCACGATTTCTGAGCAAAAGGAGGCTGCAACCGGGGAACGGAGCAGGTCACCAGAGCACAGGAAAAGTTTTTTTTTCATACGCTGGTAATGGCTAAATGCTGGAAAAAAACAACAACTTTCCACTGGAAAACCCCTTTAAGATTGTCCTCTTCTGACCCCTATAAGGCCATGTTCAGACTGCAAGTCTATTCTTTCTGCAGACGTGGCGTTATTGAAGAAATAATCTGGATAACCCCTTTAGGGCCATATTTTGCTGCATATTTTTTCCAGCTGATTTTTTTACCCATTGATTTCAACGAGTAGGAAAATAGGCAGCAGCAACCCCAAAAATGCATGCTGACCCTCTCCTATACTATTTTATTACTGCTCTTTAAAAGTCTTAAAAATTCTGAGCTGATCAATTTCTTAACTTTCCCTTAAGCCAGGGGTCTCAAACTTCTGGCCCGCGGGCCATTTGCGGACCGTGGAACGCAATTTTGTGGCCTGCACCAGGGATCTGGAATTTGTATCGCCCGACGCCCAGGACATGCAGTTCTAGGCGCCAGGCAGGTGATTTCTTCAGGCATTTAGCCCTGCTTCGGGCAAGCAGGGCTTAATACCAAAAGACTTCACACACTTCGGTAAAACACTGCTACATGGGACCCGGTACACATGACGGGGCAACCAGTCTTGCCCCGTCATTAAAATGTTACTTACATCTGCCTGCGGGCACTTCTGGCCAATCACAGCTCTCTGCGGGAAATATGAATAGGTGTGTGTGTGTGTATATATATATATATATATATATATATATATATATATATATATGGCAATGCAGGGGACCATAGAACAGCGGCCGGATGCCCGCATCTATACATTATACAGGAGAATCGCAACAGGTGTAAGAAGTGACACCCGGGGTGATCTGTCAATTAGTACAGGTACTACTACTCCCATCATGGAACGGTGTGTTCCATGATGGGAGTAGTAGTACTACCTAAAAAATGTAAAATGAAAACAAAAAGTGAAAAAAAAACACACACACACACACACTACATTTTTATTATTGTCAGCTACATTTTTAGTGCCCTGACCGCCCACATAAATTGAAATTTTATTAATAAAGGTATCTCCAAAAAAGAATAAAAACCCATAGACTTCTATGGGAGAAAAATGCCATAGGCACAACATGCTGCGACTTGGAAACGCAAATTGGAAAAAGAATTTTGAGATTTCTCATTGATTAACAGCTAACATCTGGCCGCAGCGTTTTTTCAAAGAAAAAACACCATGGGGGCTGTTTTGGGGTATTTTTTTTTTTGGGGGGGGGGTGTAATGCACAAAAAAAAAACAAGTGGAAACTTAGCCATAGAGAGCTTTAGAACTGTTATACATTAACCCCTTAAAGACACAACCAATTTTTTTTTCCTTTTGCATTATCTTATACCAAATATGTTTACTTTTTTTTTTTACTATGCTTTTTGGGGTAAACAAAAAAAAAAAAAGTCCATTTACATTTTTATTAGATTTTTATTAAGGGGGGGGGGGAGGAGGAGGGTGGACACACCATCTACTATAGCAGTCATTAGATTGCCAGTACCGTTCAGTACTATGCATAGGCAAAGCACTGATAGGTATTATCGGCTATCTTCTAGTCTGGTCTGCTGGAAGTAAGGCTAGAGAAGAAGACCCTGGAATAACAGCAGGAGCAGATGAGGGGACCATGCCACGGGCGATCCGATCATCCATTATAAGTGCTGCATTGCCACATTATAGGGTTGCACGATATGGGAAAAATGTGCCATTGCGATTTTGGGCCTAAATATTGCAATTTTGATATGCAAAGCAATGCGATATAATGAATAAATGGTGAAATCCCGCCATTTCATGTCCAATCGCCTCCATTTTACAACTATCCACCCATTTTATGCCACCGCCCATTTCACATTTCCCCATTTAATATCTATCTCCCCCTGTCACATTCTCCCTTCATGGTCGCATCTTCTCCCATCACACTTTTCCCCTATGTCACATACCCCCCATGTCACATTCTCCCCTCATGGTCACATCTCACCCCCATTGATGCTATGGACTGGCCCGCCCGTTCCCCAGATCCTGAATCCAATTGAGCATATCTGGAACCTCATGTCTCACTCCATCCACCAACGCCATGTTGCACCACAGACTGTCTAGGAGTTGGTGGATGCTTTAGTCCAGGTCTGGGAGGACATTCCTCAGGAGACCATTCACCACCTCATCAGGAGCATGCCCAGGCATCATAGGGAGGTCATAAAGGCACGTTGAGGCCACACACACTACTGAGCCTCATTGTGACTTGTTTTAAGGACATTACATCAAAGATGGATCAGCCTGTAGTGTGCTTTTCCACTTTGATTTTGAGTAGGACTCCATATCCAGACCTCCATGGGTTGATAAATTTGATTTCCATTGATAATTTTTGTGTGATTTTTTTGTCAGCACATTCAACTACGGTATGTAAAGATGAAAGTATTTCATACAATTAGTTAATTCATTCAGATCTAGGATATGCTATCTTAGAGTTCCCTTTATTTTTTGGAGCAGTGTACTACGTCTCAGATTTCAGTGTGGAAGCAAAGATTGAGTAGCACAAGTCATGAAAAACATAGCAGGAAAAAAACAGAATTGGCATGGTAACCTGTCCTGCCATAAAATGAGATGAGCTCATGGTTAAAGTGATCCATGCAATTAAGGAACCAAGCTCTTCCCTAAGGGAATAATAGAAATGTCTCAGCGTAAGCCTTAATACGGCGATCAGCGCAGACGTGTCCCTCAACTCCCCTTCATGACAGAGAAGCTTGTATTCAGGATTAAAAGTAGCAGGTTATTAAATCTGAGGAAAGTTTGTGGTGTCTGAATAAATTAGGGTTCCCCTTAACAATTACTATGACTTAAATTCACTGGAGAATCTGACAATTTATCTTTCTTTGAGTAACAGCTAAATGGTAGAAAATTTCTAATGAAGACTAAATTTTTGCATTCAGAAAACAAAACATTAAAACATTACGGTAATTAAAACACTGCAAAAATTCATCAATAGCCTTTAAGAAAAAAAATAAAAAGTTTGTATATTCAGACAAACGCACAAACAGGGTATGTTCACACTGAAGCAAATTTAGCAAGGAAAATGTCCTCACTGAATTCAACTTTGGATCTGCAATCTTCCTGCTCCATAGTGAATGGAGTAGCAATGATCTGGAATAGGCGCTTATGTCGCTGGTGGATTCTGCCAGAAGGTTAAACAGAAAAACCGCAATATGGTCAGTCCTCTGATCATTTGCCTAAAGATCAGCCTGAAATCTAACTGGATTATGCCCTCGGGATTTTACTATTACTGACTCGCCTGTGTACGTTCTCCAACCCATGCTATCTTTGTGCTAGTGCAAGAGACTGTCTGCATCTACGGCAATACGGAGGACAACTACTTGCAACATCGGCGGACTTTCCAGACTCACTGGGTCGGACTACTGCATTTAACTACGGCAGCTGTGTCCCCTAGTTGCAGGACAGATTCCAGACAGCCATCCCGGATGTAGAGATAACATCTAAGGACGGATGCTAAACGTTGAGCGGAGCAGTGTACCATCTTCCCCTATTAGTGCACGGAGAGGCCGGAACAAACTGTAGTTTGGGTAAATGCTGCCTATGGGATTGCTGTATATGCAATTTATATGAAATCTATTTGAATAGAATTTCCTTCCATAGGAAACAGTGATCATATTTTTCCTAGGATCTTCATGATAGGAATTTCTTCCAGGAATACCTTGTGCACAAGGATGACTGTATGGATTGTGTTCAATTTGTGAAAACTAATAGTGCTTATGGTGACATATGATTGTTATATGGTGTTATTAAATTTTTATATTTTATTCTATATACAAGGGCCCTGTGGAACAACATCATCAATATAGATTTTACATGTAATATATGCATTAAAAAGTCACTTTAATTTTCTTAATATAATTTTTTTATTCTTTCTCCCAATTGTGTTAAAACACTCAAAATTGCCATTGTGCATTATTTTGGGACCTAATAGTATGCACACAGTCTTATGACATCTGAGGACTGACCTTGTGGTTTTTATTTTTATAGGTCAGACATCTTATGGTATAGGTAAAGGTCCAGTCAACCTCAATTATTCAGTTGTGAGCTGCTTTTTTTTCTTTTTTAAATTGGAAGTTTAAACATGTTCAATGTATTAGTCAGATCCATGTTGAAAGTTCCATAGCGGAACTGCCACTGTGTACACACAGCAGAGGAAGTACCTTTAAAGGAATACTGCAGCCTATTAAAATTTATCCCCTATATGCAGGATAGGGGATAAGTCTATGATCGAGGGGGGTTCGACCGCTGGGACCCCCAACGATCTCTTGTACGGGGACCGGTTCTGCCGTGGCTCTGTGTGGCTAATGCTTGTGTCATCAACCTCACTAAGAGGTCGATAGACATGTCCCTTCCATTCACCTCTATGGAAGAGGCAGGGATTCACGAATGCTGCATCTCTGCCTCTCCCATAGAGATACGTGGAGGGGAAGTGTTGGTCGCATCGACATGCTGCGGCAGACATGCCTTCTGCACAGCGAGAGCCGCAGCAGAGCCGGGGCCCCGTACAGGAGATCACAGGGGGCTCACAGTGTTTGGACCGACCCCCGTGATCAGACACTTATCTCCTATCTTGCAGATAATAAAGTCAATGGGATTGTGCCACAAGATGGAATCTGTAACGAATTCCTCCTTGCAATTCAGTAGTGTGAATGAGCCCTTACAGTCAAGAATGATACATAAAAACACTTAACTAAACACTAAAGTTATAAAAGGAAGCACCCAGAGTGAAAAAGAGAGAAAAGAGCGAAAGAGAAAAAGGGACACCCGTAGAGAGAGCAAGAGGGAAAAGAAGGCGCCTAGAGCAAAAGAGAACAGGAGGCACCCAGAGCAAGAGAGAGAGAAGACAAGGCGCCCAGAGTGCAAAAGAGAGAAGAAAAGGAGGCGCCCAGAGTGCACAAGAGAAAGAGAAGGAGGTGCCCAGATCAAGAGAGAAAGAGAAAAGAGGCACCCAGAGCGCAAAAGAGAGAGAAAAGGAGGCACCAGAGCGAGAGAGAGAGAGAGAGAAAGAAAAGAAGGCGCCCAGAGCGCAAAAGAGAAAAAGAAGCGAGTGAGGGAAAAGGAGACACCCAGAGCAAGAGAGAGAAAAGGAGGCGTCCAAAAATTAAATAGAATGTCAAGATTAAGAAAGAAAACAGGGTTCATGGAAAAGAAAAATGAGAAAAATATAAATAAAAGCACATGCACACACACACATTTTGCTCTGTTGCTTGGTAGATGATTATTAAGAATGGTTGTTTGGCAACAGGAAAACACACAAGGTGAGAGATAAAAGCGTGTCGGGTAATGTGACAGGACGGTCCCCAGCCCAGAGATGTGAGGCAGGAAACAGATTGCAGTAGTTACATCCTGTGACATTACACACCAGCTACTGCAATCGTCTATGGTGACTTCTGATGAACGAGGAAAGATCTAAACATAGAATCTCAAATATCATAGTATCTGCAGACAGCAGCCCACAGGTGGATTACAGCAGCCGTGGGGCTACCTGTCACTATTTGCGTATTACAAATATGGATTACCGCTTCTCAGTTTTGCTGCTGGTAACCAAATCACTTCTGAAAGGCTTCATCCATTTCTAAAGCTCATAATCTGCGCAAGACGTCTGTGCAGCTCTTATAGCGGGAATTAAATAAGTAAACATGGCTGGGAGTGCGTCACTATGTTCAGACAATGTGAACAGAGTCTTACTTTTTTTATATTTATATATAGTTCTTATGATTTTGACTTTATATATCAAGCATATTACAACCATAAAACAAATATCAGAAAATCACGAAAGGGATTTGTTCAAAAAGTAGGATATATAATTGAACCGGTGTCAAAAAGTTATACAAATTTGTAAATAAAATCTAATCAAAATGTATGTCCTGGAGGGTGTCTGCTGCCACCTCAAGCCACGTCAGGAACTGTGTAGAGCAGTGTTTTCCAACCAGGGTGCCTCCAGCTGTTGCAAAACTACAACTCTATAAATGATAACCCGTATTTATCGGCGTATAACACGCAATTTTTAGGCTAAAATTTTTAGCCTAAAGTCTATGTGCGTGTTATACGCCGATACACCCCCAGGAAAGGGGCTGCCCCGTTGCCTCCCCCCATCCCCGGTGGCATAATTACCTGTTGCCGGGGTCGGGTCCGCGCTGCTTCAGGCCTCCGGTGTGTGTCCCCTTCGTCGTTGCTATGCGCTGCACGGCGCGACCCCGGCAACAGGTAATTATGCCACCGGGGATGGGGGGAGGCAACGGGGCACCGGCGCCGGCAATGGGTGCCGCTGCCCCTTCTCTCCCCCTAGCTGTCGGCGCCGCTTCTCTCCCCCTGGCTATCGGCGCCGGTACCGATAGCCCGGGGGACAGAACGGGCAGTGGCGCCAATAGCCAGGGGGAGAGAAGGGCCGGTAGCAGGGCTCTAGACCCCAGGAAAGGCAGGGGGAGAGAAGCGGGCAGTGACGGCCTCTCTCCCCCTGCCTTTCCTGGGGGTGTATCGGGGTATACACGCGAGCACACGCACCCTCATTTTACCATGGATATTTGGGTAAAAAACTTTTTTTACCCAAATATCCTTGGTAAAATGAGGGTGCGTGTTATAGGCCGGTGCGTGGTATACCCCGATAAATACGGTATATTACAACTATAAATTGTGTATAGTTGTAATCATATGGACCTATAAAGATAATGTCTCATTTTTAGAAAAAAGTGCACTGCATAAAAAAACAGAATTTTTCCATATCACCCCCCAAAAAATGGTATTAGTGAGTACTAGAATTAAAGTATCAGTACTCGTACTTAAAAAAAATATAGTAGTATCGGAACAAGGAGATTTTTTAACACTTACCGTAAAATCTCTTTCTCAAAGGATCCATTGGGGGACCCAGACAGTGGGTGTATCTTGCTGTCTCTAGGAGGTGTGACACTATGGTGATAAAAAAAAGTCAGCTCCTCCCGGCAGGATACACCCGTCTTCAAGCTCTGAGCTAGTCAGTTTAAGTTCCAGAGCAATAGGAGGAGACCAATAGGTCAAGGAAAAACCCCAAACTGTCTGAGAACCAGAAGAAAAAACATAACTGAACACACCCTCGGACAGAGAACCAAGGAAAAAAAACAAAAAGGGCGGGAGCTGTGTCCCCCAATGGATCCTTCGAGAAAGAGATTTTACGGTAAGTGTTAAAAAATCTCCTTTTCTCTATCGGCTCCATTGGGGGACACAGACAGTGGGACGTACCAAAGCCGTCCCCTTGGGTGGGCAGATAAGTAATCAGGCAGGCGGCCGATCCACTGCCGCCTGCAACACTTTACGCCCCAGGTTAGCATCAGCCGATGCGAAAGTATGAACCCGGTAAAATCTCGAGAAGGTGTGCAAAGACGACCAGGTAGCCGCCTTGCGAATCTGCGAGGCCGAGGCTCTATTCTGGAGAGCCCAGGATGCCCCAACAGAACGTGTGGAATGAGCCACAACCCTGAAAGGAGGAATCTTTCCCTTACAGCGATAGGCTTCCGAAATGGCGGACCGAATCCACCTAGAAATGGTGGCTTTGGAAGCAGGTTGTCCCTTGCGATGACCTTCCGTAAGGACGAAAAAGGAATCACAGTGACGAAACAAAGAAGTGATGGAGAGATAAGACCGAACAGCCCCGAACCACGTCCAGCTTGTGCAGTAAGCGCTCCTTAGGATGAGAAGGAGCCAGGCAAAATGACGGGAGGACAATATCCTCATTGAGATGAAAAGCCGAGACCACCTTAGGTAAAAAGGAAGGGTCTGGCCGGAATACAACCTTGTCCTGGTGGATCACCAGAAACAGAGAACGGCAGGAAAGAGCTGCCAATTCAGACACCCTTCGGATAGAGGTGATAGCCACCAGAAACGCCACTTTCCAAGAAAGGAGGCGGAGAGACACCTCTCTAAGGGGCTCAAAGGGTGCACCCTGAAGGGCACTCAGAACCAAATTCAAGTCCCAAAGAGGAGAGGGTGACCGATAAGGAGGAACAGCGTGCGCCACTCCTTGCAGGAAGGTCCGGACATGAGGATTAGAAGCCAGGGGCCGCTGGAAAAGAACAGTAAGGGCCGAAACCTGACCCTTAAGGGAACTGAGAGACAACCCCAGTTCCAACCCCGACTGCAAAAAGGAGAGAAGACGGGGAACAGAGAAGGTCACCGGGGAGAAGTCCTGTGCTTCACACCAACGAAAATAAGACCTCCAAGTAAGGTGGTAAATCCTTGCGGAGGAGGGCTTAAGAGCCTTGAGCGTGGTGCGAATGACTTGGGAAGAGAACCCGCGGGCCCTCAAAACCGCGGTCTCAACTGCCACGTCGTCAAATGCAGCGACTGTAAATTGGAGTGGCAAAGAGGACCATGAGAGAGCAGGTCCGGACAGAGCGGAAGGCACAGTGGAGTGTCGTCCAGTAGCCTGACTACGTCGGCGTACCACGACCTTCGGGGCCAATCTGGAGCTACCAGAATGGCGGGGACGTCCTCTGCCTTGAGCTTCCTCAGCACCCTGGGAAGGAGCGGAAGAGGAGGGAACAGAGGGTAGGGCAAACCCTGCCCAAGGAATCACTAGGGCGTCCACGGCCAGAGCCTGAGGGTCCCGGGACTTGGACACAAAAGGAAGGATCTTCCGATTGTGCCAGGACGCGAAGAGGTTCACGTCCGGAATGCCCCAGAGGTCACAGAGTTGCGTGAAGACCTCTGGATGTAGAGACCACTCGCCGGGGTCGGGTGAGGACTGACTGAGGAAGTCCGCTTCCCATTTGAGCACCCGCGATATGTGAATCGCCGAAATGGCCGGAACCTTGCTCTCCGCCCAGGAGAGAATCTTGGTCACCTTGGCCACGGCCGTGGCATTGTCCGACTGAACACTGACAGGAGGGACTGAAGATGGGACTCCCAATGAAGAAGACAAAGAAGAATCGCCCGTAATTCCAATATGTTTATCAGAAGAAGGGTCTCCTGGGGAGACCAGAGTCCCTGAACCGTCCAATCCCTGAACCCGCCGCCCCAGCCCGACATGCTGGCATCCGTTGTAACAACCTGCCAGTGAAGGGGAAGAAACGACCGCCCTAGGAGAAGAAGGGGGGAGCGGAGCCACCAGAGCAGAGACTGATGGACCCTGCGAGGGAGAACAATCTGACGATTGAGGGACAGAGGAGACCTGTTCCATCGGGAGAGAATCGCCAGTTGAAGGGGGCGGTAATGAAACTGGGCAAAAGGTACGGCCTCCATAGTGGCCACCATCCAACCCAGGACTTCCATACAAGTGCGGATGGAGACTGATACCTGGGTCCGAAGGGAGCGGACCCCCGACCGGAGCGGACCCCCGGCGGAAGACGAATTTGGGCAGAGGCCTTGTCGAAGTGAAGTCAGAAGGAAGGTCAGAGACTGGGTAGGACGGAGGACTGACTTGTCCTGGTTGACCATCCACCCGAAGCGAGTCAGAGTGTGGAGAGTGACGTAGAGATTTTCCAGAGTCTGGGCTCTGGTTGGAGCCTTGATGAGAAGGTCGTCCAGATAGGGTATCACCGAGATTCCCCTCGACCATAACAGGCCCATCACCGGCGCAAGGACCTTTGTAAAGACCCGAGGAGCCGTGGCTAGACCGAAGGGGAGGGCTACAAATTGAAAGTGCCCTTCCGGGACCGTAAAGCGGAGGTACCGATGATGGCCCGGAAATATTGGCACATGGAGGTAGGCATCCTTGATGTCCACCGATGAAAGGAACTCTCCTTGTTCCAGGGACGCCACCACCGAACGGAGAGAGTCCATTCGGAAGTGGCGGATGAGAAGATGATGGTTGAGACGCTTGAGGTCCAAAATTGGGCGCACAGAACCGTCCTTCTTTGGGACCACAAAAAGATTTGCATACAAACCCCGAAACCGTTCCCCCTGGAGGAACAGGAACAATAACCCCCTGGAAAAGCAGAGACTGGAGAGCCGCTCGAAACTGTTTGGCCAGGAGGGGACCGGGGGGCCCGGGAGCGAAAAAAGCAATCCCTCGGAAGGGATGCAAATTCGATCCAGTAACCATTGGACACCACGTCCCTGACCCAAGAGTCTTGAATGTGAGAGGTCCAAATGTCTCGAAAAAGCAAGAGACGACCTCCCACCCGAGAAGAAACCGTGGGTGGGGGCCTCACGTCATGCAGAAGTGGGCTTGCGGTTGCCTGATTTGGGTGCAAAACGGCCGGACCAGTTGGAGTCCGACTTCCAAGACGGGCGAGCCCGGAACGAGGGAGCCTTCTTGTCCCACGAGGGCACCTGCCCGGACCCTTTGTTGGAGCCAGAGGTTCAAAATGACGAAAGGAGAAGGCCCTCCTTTGGGAAGTAGGGCGAGTCTTATTTTGAGGTAACATGGAATTCTTACCTCCCGTTGCCTCGGAGATAATCTCATCAAGGCGTTTGCCAAAAAGACGGCCACCCGTAAAGGGAAGCTCAGTGAGAGACCTTTTGGAAGCGGCATCCGCATTCCAAGCTTTAAGGCACATAGAGCGACGGGAGCTGCTAGGTGACCCACAGCAAAGGCAGAACAACGGGCTGCCTGCATGGAAGCTGCACACAGAAAATCCCCAGCTTTAGAGCATTGGGGAGCAAGAGCAGATCGATCCTCTGGGGGGGGGTATCCCACTAAGATATCCTGATGGAGCTTTAGGCACCACTCTGACAGGCCCTTGGACACCCATGTCGAGGCGAAGATGGGAAGAAGAGAAGAGCCAGCTGCTTCAGTGGCAAACTTCGCTAAGGATTTTACCTTCTTGTCGTGGGATCCTTGACGCCAGAGGCAGTGTAGTCGCCTTAGAGATCCTGGAAATTGGCGGATCCACTGAGGGAGGGGAAACCACCTTAGTGACAAAGACCTTGTCAAATGGATAACATTCTCGAATTGTCTTGATTCCCGGGAACCTCTTGTCTGGATGTTTCCATGCGGTTTCCAGAATGTCATCAAAGTCAGCATGAGAGCTGAACTTTTGAGGTGCTGGCTTAGCACGATGAAAGGATACTCCTGGATTGACATCCGAAGATCCTGGGTCCTCTAAGTGAAAGGTGTCTCTTAGGACTGTCACCAAAGAGTTCACCATTGCAACTGAGTCCGGGCGGTCCTCTGAGTCAGATGCCGGCTCGGAAGCCTCGTCCACCAGTTCACCAGGGGAATGAGAATGAGTAGAGGCAGTCCTGGAGGGGGGCGACCCTGACCGAGTACGCAGCTCTGGCGTGGCAGAGCGGCGACTCCGAGAACGTCCTCTGGAGGAGCGATGTTTGTGTCCAGATGACGTGGGGGCGGGACCCACGAGGGGAACACTCACATCTATCTGAAGACTCATTGGAAGAGTCAGACGAGGCACCCCTAGGACGCTTGTGAGAGCGTGAAGTATGTGGAGACGAGGAGCGGGCCCTTCCAGAGGTCCTGCGCAGGGAAAACCCTTTCAAGGCGGACACCACTTCCCAGGAGGCCTCAGCCACCGAGCAGGAGACTTGGTTCAAGTCAACCATATACTGGGACAGGGAAGAAACCCAGGCTGGTGGAGCGGCTGAATCCACCGGGACCGAAGGGGCATCAGGGGGTCTGGGGGAGCAGTGGAGCAGGCAGGGCAAGAGGGCTCAGCAGAGCCAGACATCTTGGTATTACAGTGCTTACAGAGATAGTAAGTCACTGAAGTTCCAGGTCTCTGTTTAGAGGGAGGAACAGCTCTGGGTACGGACATAATGTAGGAGATAGGAACTTTCTCACCCTAGTCTGTGTCCCCTGTCAGCTGCAGTGAGGAAACTAGCTCTGTGCAGCTAGAGAGAGTGAAACAGGCCAGCCAACAGGAAGAGAGGGGCGTGCCTGAAGCAAGGCACTAAGTAACTGACCTGAAAATCGCGCCCACGGCGCTGATTGGAGGCTGCTTCGCGTCTCTGATCGCTCCCAGCCCAGTGGGTGGAGCTACAGACCAGCTGAAGAGAACTGTCATGGCGCCCGCTCCTTGTCCCGAGCGCACCTGTCGGCCGCTTGTGCGCTCGGGGGAATAGAGCGTGCGGCCAAGCGCCGGCAGAGACTGCCGGAGAAAAGAAAGTAAGCCGGCTCATGTCAGCCGCGTATAAGGCGCTGCTGGCAAAGTGAAAGTAAGCCGGCGCTGAGTGCGTGCCGCGGCTGACAGCCGCATATAAGGCGCTGTAAACGAAGTAACACCAAGTACACACACACATAAGTGAAGTGCCGGGAATAAGGCGCTGTGGACGTAGTCGCACCAAACACACACACACGTGAAGTGCCCCATATAAGATGTCATTTCGGGTGCCACTGCTCCCCCAAAATAAAGTGCAGCCCCTGTAAGCCAGCCCAAAACCTGAAGGTGGGCCAAAACAGGGGGTCTCCAGAGGTTGTGAGTCAGTACCTATGGGGAAAGTACTTACCTCAGTCAGAAGAACTTACCTAATGGAGTCTTCAGTGAAGTCTTCAGTCAGCTTTAGTTACCTGCATCACATCTGGCTGCTATGTGCGAGCGAGGCGAGCAGGGAAATAGGGCGACCTGGACCCATGAGGTACCAACCCAAGCGCTGACAGTTGGCGAGGGGGGGTTAACAGCGCATATACGCAATGTCTGTGCCCCCTTACTCGCAATGGGGAAACGGGGAACCGCAGTCCCTGAGTCCCCATCTGAAAACAGAAAAGAAAAGGAATAAAAAACTAACATGTCCCTAACTAGGAAAACAACAAAAAAAAATCAGAAGACCTGGTCTGGAGCAATCCAGACCACGTCCACCTCCTTCAGACACTAAGCTTAATCTGACTAGCTCAGAGCCTGAAGGCGGGTGTATCCTGCCGGGAGGAGCTGACTATTGATCAGTGCTATGAGTAGTGAACAGTAGTAGCAATCAAATGATTGCTACAAATATAAAAAAAAGTCGGAAAAAAAGTTTACAAAATTACAATTACAAAAACCCACTACCCCCCCCCCCCCCCCCAATAAAAATGTAAATTGCCCCTTTTTCTTTTTTTACCTCCAAAAAGCATAAAATAAATTAATAAACATATCTGGTATTGCCGCGTTTGTAAATGTCCGAACTATCAAAATATAATGTAAATGATTCCATACTGTGAACAGCGTAAACGTAAAAAAAATAAAAATAAAAAATTTACAAAAATGCGATGTTTTGGTCACATGAAATTGCAAAAAAATTTTTTTTTAATGCAATCAAATTGTCCCATATACCAAATATGGTACCAGAACAAGGCGCAAAAAATGAACCCTCATACAGCCCCGTATACGGAAAATTTAAAAAGGTCATAGGGGGTAAAAATAGGGCAATTTTATACTTATTTTGTGGTGGTACAGTAAGTGGTACAATAACAATAAAAAAATGTAATCATGGGCATCATTTTAATCGTATTGACCCACAAAATAAAGAAAAAAATGTCCTTTTTACCATACCATACCATTTTTACCAAGTGTAGAGCGTGAAAACTGAACGCTCCAAAATTTGATACCGTATATACTTGAGTATAAGCCGACCCGAATATAAGCCGAGGCCCCTAATTTCACCCCAAAATCCCAGGAAATTGACTCGAGTATAAGCCTAGGGTGGGAAATACATCATCCCCCCTGTTATCATCCAGACCCCCGTCATTAACACCCTCATCATCATCACCGCCTGTCATCATCCCACACCCCCCCTTCATCATCCCCTTGTCATCATCCCACCCCCCCCCCTCATCATCCCCCTGTCATCATCCCACACCCCCCCCTTCATCATCCCCCTGTCATCCCACCCCCCTTCATCATCTCCCTGTCATCATCCCACACCCCCCCTTCATCATCCCCTTGTCATCATCACCACATGTCATCATCCCCCCCCCCTCATCATCCCCTTGTCATCATCCCCCCCCCCTCATCATCCCCCTGTCATCATCCCACACCCCCCCCTTCATCATCCCCCTGTCATCCCACCCCCCTTCATCATCTCCCTGTCATCATCCCACACACCCCCTTCATCATCCCCTTGTCATCATCACCACATGTCATCAGCCCCCCCCCCCCTTCATCATCACCACTTGTCAATGTCTGATACAGTGGTCTTCAGCCTGCGGACCTCCAAATGTTTCACAACTACAACTTCCAGCAAGCCCGGGCAGCCATCGGCTGTCCGGACGTGCTGGGAGTTGTAGTTTTGAAACATCTGGAGGTCCGCAGGTTGAAGACCACTGCGGCCTTCAACATCATCCAGACCCCCCACCCCCTTTAGTTTTGTACTCCCCTCCGCTCGGCGGGACGTTAGGGTGCACTGGTCCGGTGCTGCAGGACTATCCGGTGGGATAGTCGTTCCGGGCTGTCCATCTTCACCGGGGGGCCTCTTCTCCATGCTTCGAGCCCGGGAATAGAGGCGTTGCCTTGACGACGATGCAGAGGGACGTTGCTAATGAACGTCCCTGTGCGTCGTCGTCAAGGCAACGTGACTATTCCGGGGCCGGGCCCGAAGCGCAGAGAAGAGGCCCCCCGGTGAAGATGGCAGCCCGGACAGTCCTGCAGCACCGGACCAGCGCACCCTAACGTCCCGCCGAGCGGAGGTGAGTACAAAACTAAAGGGGGTGGGGGGTCTGAGTGATGTCGAAGGCCGCAGTGGTCTTCAACCTGCGGACCTCCAAAGGTTTCAAAACTACAACTCCCAGCAAGCCCGGACAGCCGATGTCTGCCCGGGCTTGCTGGGAGTTGTAGTTTTGAAACATCTGGAGGTCCGCAGGTTGAAGACCACTGAGGGCGGAGAGTTCACTCGAGTATAAGCCGAGGGGGGTGTTTTCAGCACGAAAAATCGTGCTGAAAAACTCGGCTTATATTCGAGTATATACGGTAAATAAAAATTTTCCTTTCAATTTCCTTAAAACACAATTTTTTGGTGTTTGCCTTACATTTTATGGTAAAATAAGTGATGTCATTACAAAGCACAATTGGTCATGCAAAAACAAGCCCTCACATGGGTCTGTGGATGGAAATATGAAAGTTATGATTTTTAGAAGGCGAGGAGGAGAAAACGAAAACGCAAAAAGTTAAATTGGCTTTGTCCTTAAGGAGTTAAAGCCTAATTTAATTTCTTTCCCCATCTCCTATTAAAAGCCATAAAGCTTACAGGCCTTGTTTTACGGGGGACAGAGTGTACTTTGTAATGACACCCTTCATTTTATCACAAAAGCCACAGCAAAAAAATATTTTTATATATATATATATATATATATATATATATATATATATATATATATATATATATATAAAGTTTTTGCATCTGACAGTGCCCATTTAAACACTTTTTAATACTATTATAAGCAATCACTGGATTGCTTCTATTGATCAGTGCAAGGCTACATACAACATTACCCATGAAATGACAATTCTGGAGCATCTTTTCTTAGAACTCTGCAGTGCATTGTTCCTGTTTTTCCAAATATATGAATAGATGGACAACTGGACACTGCAATTCCCTTTTATGATGGGGTGAATCTGACATTAACCAATCAGAGCAATCTGTACCACACTGACAAGGAAAGTCAGAAACATTTAGTTTTTTAGTTTATTTAAATGACAAATTTCCAGGAAAAATAGCACAACGAAGAGCTCTTAGAAAATATGCTATAGATTTGTTACTTATTGGAGATTGCAAGTATTTTTTTCAAGACAGAACAGTTTTTTTAAAGTTTTGCTACCCTTTATATGTTTTATGTGTCAAGTAATGATTGACAAATATAAAGCCCTAAACATTTAGATCATTCACACTTCTACATATTTTAATAAGTTTCTTTTACCTTCTTTTTCTGTGTTTTATTACGATTTTCCAACCAATCGTCCATTTGCTCTTCTATGTCCTCAATGCTGACGCCATGATCATATGACGGGATGTAAGCACCAAAATTAGAGTCGGTAGCTGAATAGACAGGAAATTCAGATTTTGGCTTTTTCACTTTTGGCTTCTTCTCCTCTGTAAAGATAAAACAAATAAAAAAATGTACTTAAACTACTTCAATGTCAAGCTGCCATTCACCACTAGAGATGAGCGAACTTACAGTAAATTCGATTCGTCCCGAACTTCTCGGCTCGGCAGTTGATGTCTTTTCCTGCATAAATGAGTTCAGCTTTCAGGTGCTCCGGTGGGCTGGAAAACGTGGATACTCTTTCCTAGGAATGTATCCACCTTTTCCAGCCCACCGGAGCACCTGAAGGCTGAACTCATTTACGCTGGAAAAGTCATCAACTGCCGAGCCGAGAAGTTTGTGACGAATCGAAATTACTGTTAGTGCGCTCATCTCTATTCACCACTATACACGGTAGGCTGTGATTTTGTTTACCACTAGATACTTTGCGTTACAATGATCTCCAGTGCCAGATTTAAGTGATAGACCGTGACTGTTAAAGAAGAAATCTCATGCCCAACAGTACAGAAAAACTCTCCCATAGCCGGACAGCTCTCCCATAGAGACAAATGCGTGGGGGTCGTGACGTGCCACTCTGTGGGAGAGCCGGGGCTCCGTACAATCGTGGGGGGCCACAGCGCTCGGACCCCCAATGCACCCCACCCCCCACGCGATCTAAAACTTTTCAGTACTGCCGGGCATGAAACTTGTCTTTCAAGTCCCTCTGTGGCAGTGTTACCCAATCAGGGTGCCTCCAGATGCGGCCAAACTACAGCTCCCAGCATGCCTGGACAACTTGAGTTCTTGTCCGTATCAGGAACAGTTCATAGCAGGAGCAAATCCCGAAAGTAAACCTCTCCTGCTCTGGACAGTTTCTGACACAGACCGAGGTGGCAGCAGAGAGCACTGTACTCAAACTGGAAGGAACTACACAACTTCCTCTGGAGAATACAGAAGGGTTCAGATTTTTAAATAGGAGTAACTTCAAAATCTGTATGACTTTCTGGTACCAACTAATAAAAAAAAAATTTCCTCTGGAGTACCCCCTTAGGGTACATTTACACGTACAGGATCCTGCGCAGAAAATCCTGTGCATCAAATCTGCATACGTGTGAACGTATCCTTAGGGTCTATTCACACCTACAGTATTCTGCGCAGATTTGATGCGCAGGATTTCAAGCTGTGTTCTGTTATTCAGTTTACATTGAAATCTGCAGCAGAAAATCCTGCGCATCAAATCTGTGTAGAATACTGTAGGTGTGAATAGACCATTAAGGAGTAAATTGAAGGAGTCAAAAGTATGTGACATCTTGTAGCACAACAGCTCTTTTACTAGTACCATTGTAATTTATGCTTTTATAGTGTGTTATTTTATGAAGAGGCAATACCTCAGAATCGGTGGGGAACCAGGTTATAGACCCCTTTGATGTGCATTTTATGGCATAAAATGTGGTTATAGAAAAAACCTTTAATGTTACAAAAACATAAATTACAATCCCTACATAACATCATAGTCTGGGATACTAGTGGCAGGTCCTCTAAGTGGAGCATCTGCCTTGGATACACTACACATGGCAAACACTCCAAGTTGATAAGAAACAGTTTATACTTTAACTCTTCACTTCCCCCGGCCAACAAAGTGCAGTTTTGCATCATTATGTGTAATGTCAGACATGGACACAGACAATCGCAACACTACGGATACGTTTCCACAAAACCTATTTTCTGCAGTTTTTTAACTGATCGGCACTTTAAAAAAACTGTCCCATCATTTTGCACTTTAAGATGCAGTTTTGTGGCTCTCATCCCCACCCCAAATAGTGACTTAAAGAGGTTATCCAGGAAAAAACTTTAATTTATATATCAACTGGATCCAGAAAGTAACAGATTTGTAAATTACTTCTATTAAAAAATCTTAATCCTTTCAGTACTTATGAGCTTCTGAAGTTAAGGTTGTTCTTTTCCGAGTGCTCTCTGAGGACACGTGTCTCGGGAACCGCCCAGTTTAGAAGCAAATCCCCATAGCAAACCTCTTCTAAACTGGGCGGTTCCCGAGACACGTGTCCTCAGAGAGCACTCGGAAAAGAACAACCTTAACTTCAGAAGCTCATAAGTACTGAAAGGATTAAGATTTTTTATAGAAGCAATTTACAAATCTTTTTAGCTTTCTGGAGCCAGTTGATATATATATATAAAAAAAAGTTTTTTCCTGGATAACCCCTTTAAGGATTTCTATTGAAGAATTGGGGGGGAAAAAAAACCTCCAAATTTTAACCCCTTGGGGACGAAGCTAATTTTTACCTTAAGGGTGCGTTCACACGCTATTTGTTCTTGCGGGTTTTCCGCTGCGTATTTGAAAGTGGGCGGGCTCTTCTCGGCTGTCTGTAGCAGATTTTCCACGGCGGAATTTACGCTGCAGAAAATCCGCCACAGTCCCTACTGACTTCAATGGGCCTTGCGGCTGATTTTCCGCAGCGTAAATTCCTCCGTGGAAAATCTGCTGCGGACAGCCGAGAAGAGCCCGCCCCCATTTAAATACGCAGCGGAAAACCCGCAAAAACAAATAGCGTGTGAACGCACCCTTAGGGTGCATTCCCACCTGGTGTATATGCAGTGTATTTCACGCTGCGCAAAATTTACAGCAGCAGCGGGAAATACGCTGCCTATTCTTTGCTCACCATACACACAGGGCTTTCCGGCGGCAGCCCCATGTGTGCAGTGAGTTTTGAAGGCGAAGCCACGCGTCACAGTCACGCCGGCACACGGCCCATCCTCCAAAACTCACTACACACATAGGGCTGCTGCCGGAAAGCCCTGTGTGTACAGTGAGCAAGGAATACGCAGCTTATTTCGCGCTGCTGCCGTAAATTTTGTGCAGCCTGAAATACTGTGCGTATACCCCAGGTGGGAACGCACCCTAAAAGGGTATTCCAGGAAAAAAAAATTTTTTTTTTATATATCACCTGGCTCCAGAAAGTTAAACAGCTTTGTAAATTACTTCTATTAAAAAAATCTTAATCCTTTCAGTACTTATGAGCTACTGAAGTTGAGTTGTTCTTTTCTGTCTAAGTGCTCTCTGATGACACCTGTCTCGGGAACTGTCGAGAGTAGAAGCAAAGCCCCATAGCAAACCTCTTCTACTCTGTGCAGTTCCCTAGACAAGCAGAGATGTCAGCAGAGAGCACTGTTGCCAGACAGAAAAGAACAACTAAACTTCAGCAGCTGATAATTATTGGAAGGATTAAGATTTTTTAATAGAAGTAATTTACAAATCTGTTTAACTTTCACGAGACCAGCCCATTTTTTTTTTGCACATCTGACCTCTGTCACTTTAAGCATTACTAACTCTGGAATGCTTTTACTTATGAATTTGATTCTGAGACAGTTTTTTCGTGACATATTCTACTTTATGTTAGTGGTAATTTTTTCTCGATACTTGCATAATTTCTTGGAGAAAAATTTCATGAAAAAATTTGAAAATTTAGCATTTTTCTAACTTTGAAGCTCTCTGCTTGTAAGGAAAATGGACATGCCAAATAAATTATATATCAATTCACATATGCAATAGGTCTACTTTATGATTGCATCATAAAGTTGACATGTTTTTACTTTTTGAAGATATTAGAGGGCTTCAAAGTGTAGCAGGATTTTCCAATTTTTCATGAAAAATTCAAAATCAGACTATTTTAGGGACCAGTTCAGTTTTGAAGTGAATTTGAGGGTCTTTATGTTCGAAATACCCCATAATGGACCCAATTATAAAAACTGCACCCCCTCAAAGTATTCAAAATGTCATTCAGAAAGTTTAACCCCTTAGGTGTTTCACAGGAATAGCAGCAAGGTGAAGGAGAAAATTTAAGATCTTCATTTTTTTACACTAAGGCTACGTTAGACAGCCGGCAGTGTGAAGCCTGTTATCTTAGGATCGAGAAAAGCCGGAGAAAAAAATAGTGCTTGCACCTTCTTTTTCTCTCCAAAAATAACGGCTGCTATTGAATACAATGGGGTCCATCAGGACCTGTTATTTGCCGGTATGCTCTGGCAAAATGCAAAAAAAAAAAAAAAAGGGAGTTTGACGGCCGAATTTGCCGGAGCATATTGGCAGTGTGAAAGGGGCCTAACATGTTCTTGTAGACACATTTTTTTTTCATTTTTACAAGGGGTAAAAGGAGAAAAATCCACCAAAATGTGTAACCTAATTTCTCTTGCGTAAAGAAATACCTCATATGTGAATGTAAAGTGCTCTGCGAGCGCAGTACAGGGCTCAGAAGGAAAGGAGCGACAATGGGATTTTGGAAAGCAAACTTTTGTTAAAGTGGGACGTGAAAATAAAAAAAAGATTTTTTCAACTAAAATGCTGCTGTTACCCCAAATTTTTAAAATTTTCACAAGGGGTAATAGGTAAAAAAAAGCCCCCTAAAATGTGTAACCCCATTTCTCTCGAGCAAGGAAATACCTCATATGTGGATGAGTGCACTAGAGGGCTCAGAAGGGAAGGAGCGACATTGGGCTTTTGGAGAGCAAATTTTGCTGAAATGGTTTTTGGGGGTCACATTTAGAAAGCCCACTTGGTGACAGAACAGCAAAAAAAAACAAAAAAAAACAAAAAAAAAAACGCATGGCACACTATTTGGCAAACTACACTCCTCAAGGAACGCAACAAGGGGAGCCTCAATCACATGACAACCTTCTTAAAATTATAACACCTCTTTACAAATTTTATAATACAACAATTGGTGAAACATATGTACAAGGGGGAACAAGTGCAAGGAGCCTTAACACCCCACAGGTGGACGTGAAAATGAAAAATGTTATTTTTTCACTAAAATGCTGGTGTTACCCCAAATTTTTCATTTTTACAAGGTCTAATAGGAGAAAATACCCCCCAATTTTTTTACCCAATTTCTTCTGAGTATGGAAATACCCTATATGTGGATGTAAAGAGCTCTGCAGGCCTATTACAGGGCTCAGAAGAGAAAGAGCGAAAGAGCGCCATTGGGCTTTTGGGGAGAAAATTTGGTTGGAATAGAAGCCTGTGCCCCCGTGCTACCAGAACAGGGGAATCCCCCCACATGTGACCTTATTTCGGAAACTACACACCTCTCGGAATTTAACAAGGGGTGCAGTGAGCATTTAAACCCCACTGGCGTTTGACAGATCTTTGGAACAGTGGGCTGTGCAAATGAAAAATAACATTTTTCATTTTCATGGACCACTGTCCACTGATCTCGCACCATGGGGGGTTTGTAAGCGCACATGGCCTTCAATTCCAGCCAAATTCTCTCTCCAATAACCAAATTTTGCTCCTTCCCTTCCCTTTTGCACCCGCAGAGCACTTTACATCCACATATGGGGTATTTCCTTACTCAGAAGAAATTATGCAACAAATTTTGGGGGCATTTTTACTATTATTCCTTGTGAAAAAGAAAAATTTGGGGTAACACCAGCATTTTAGTGAAAAAAATCAAATTTTTCATTTTCACGTTCAACTTTTTTTTTTTTTATCAACTGTAATTTTTTATTGAAGTTTTACAAGTTTTATAAGTACAAGCATAATCAACCGAGACGAAAAGGCTTGTAGCATTGTAGTCATGTCTAACAGAATATAACTCAATTGACAAGTGTAGCTCTAGTAATTTCACGTCCAACTTTAACAAATATTTGTCAAACACCTGTGGGGTGTTAAGGCTCACTATACCCCCCTTGTTATGTTCCGTGAGGGGTGTAGTTTAAAAAATAGGGTCATATGTGGGTGTTTTTTTTTTTTGCATTTATGTCAGAACAGCTGTAACTATCAGCCACCCCTGTGAAAATCATCAATTTAGGCCTCAAATGTACATGGTGCGTTCTCACTCCTGAGCCCTGCTGTGCGCTCGCAGAGCACTTTACGTCCACATGTCGGGTATGGCAATGTTTCCCAAACAGGGTGCCTCCAGCTGTTGCAAAACTCCAAGCATGCCTGGACAGTCATTGGCTGTCCGGCAATACTGGGAGTTATTTTGCAACAGCTGGAGGCTCCGTTTTGGAAATCGTGCTGTACAAGAAGTTTTCCATTTTTATTGGGGAAGGGGGTGGGGTGGGGGGCTAACTGTGTAAGGGTGCATATATGTAGTGTTTTACTTTTTATTTTGTATAGTGTAGTATTTTTAGGGTACAATCACACAGTCTGGTTCACACCAAGTTTCGCGCTTGGAGTTTGAGCTGCAGCAGAAAATTTGCCGCAGCTCAAACCTAAAAGCGGGAAACTCACTGTAAATCCCCGCCCATGTAAATGTACCCTGTACTTTTTTTTGGGGGGTTGCAAAACTACAACTCCCAGCATGCACTGAAAAACCGTGCATGCTAGGGGTTAAAGTTTTGCCACAGCTGGAGGCCCACTGGTGGGGAACACTGAGTTAGGTAACAGATTAATTCAGTGTTTCCCCACCAGTGTACCTACATCTGTTGCAATACTACAACTCCCAGCATGCCCGGACTGTCCCAGCATGATGGGAGTTGTAGTTCGGCAACATCTGAAGGGCCAGATGTTGCAGAACTACAACTCCTAGCATAACTGACTGTCTAAGCATGCTGAGTTGTAGTTTTACAACATCTGAATGGCCATTGCACAGTGGTCTCCAAACTGTGGCCCTCCAGATGTTGCAATACTATAACTCCCAGCAAGCCCAGACTGTCCAGGCATGCTAAGAGTTGTTGTTCGGCAACATCTGAAGTCGTAGATGTTGCAGAACTACAACGCCCCGCATGCCCGACTGTCTGGGCATGCTGGGAATTGTAGTTTTGTAACATATGGAGGGACACAGTTTGGAAACCACTGCACCTCCAGGTGTTGCAAAACTACAACTAACAGCATGCCCAGATTGTCCAGGCATGCTGGGAGTTGTAGATCTGCAACATCTGAAAGGCAAGATGTTACAGAACTACAACTCCCAGCATGCCTGGACTGTCTGGGCACTGCACAGTGGTTCCCAAACTGTGGCCCTCCAGATGTTGCAAAACTACAACTCCCAGTATGCCCAGACAGCCAAAGGCTGTCTGGGCATGCTGGGAATTGCAGCTTTGATAACTTCTACAAGGCCGCAGTGAAGATCACTCACCAACAATCTTCACAGCTGCAGCTCCTGGTCGCCGCACAGCCCCTGATCACAGCAGCCCGGTGGCAGCCCCTGATTGTAGGTAAGCAGCCCCCGCCACCCCTGGACCAGACTTTCTCAACTTTAACCCCACCCCCCTCCTGCCATTGGTCGGTCAGTCATGATCGACTAATGGCAGGGGATAGGAGGAGGTGGCACCCTTGCCACCTCGCTCCTATCCTTCACCCTTATTTTCCGGGCGATCGGGTCACCAGAGACCCGATCAGCCGGGGAAAAAGTAGGATTCGCCGGTCAGAATTGACTGACGAATCACGGCTATCGCGGACAAGGGACCCCCCTAGGCGATATGCCGGGATGGCTGCTGATAGATATCAGCAGTCATCCCGTTGTGATCCCTGTCCCGAGTGAGGCAGTGACCGGAAACGCCAAAGGCGTACAGGTACGCCCTTGGTCCTTAAGTACCAGGGAGCAAGGGCGTACGCACTTCGTCCCCAACAGGTTAAACCCATGTTGCATCTTTGATTTCCTCCCATAGAAGTCTATGGGAGAAAAAACTTCAAGATTCCTTGAAAAACGCCATAGACTCAGCATGTTGTGATTTTTTATAACTGCCAATAAAGAGTGAAAAAACAACAGCGCTCCCCCCCCCCCCCCCCCCCCCAAAATAAAAAACATGTTGGAATTTAGCCTAATGGAGACAACATGAACCAACTCACTGATCAGGGATTCCAGCTCCGCCTGAGCTTCTGCTTCTTCTTTTTCTTTCATTTTCTTCTCATTATACTCCGCATAAAACTGCTTTGCATCCTGTTTATTCGTGGAAAAAAAAAAGATAGGATATCATGCACATTTTCCGCAAAAACACAGGTTATGCAGTCATCCCCTCCGCCATTAACACCAGAAAAACTATTTATAAGGTTTCTCACATCTGATGTAGAACAATGGCATCTTTCCCATCATCCTGCAGGGAAGAAATCCACAAATTGTTCACCTAAACCAGACAGCAGAGTATTACTGCAGTGAAATCTTATAGGCTTTTCTATTTTCGGATAGTATTTTGTTATTATTAATTTTGCAAGCCACTATGGGGGCAGCCATATTGCCTGTGCTTTTGCTCTGTTTTGTTAACAGCATTTTGACATATGCTATACAGCAGCTACATAAACTATAGGAAATAATAGACTGGAGGCGACTCATTTACTTGCGAGACTTGTCTAGGCATGTGATCTGTGCAGAGGTCATTGTGCTGAAGCACAGACTTGGAAAAAGTCCAGGAAGTGAGGGCTGGACTCGCACTCCTCTCTGTTCACTCCTGTCCTATCAGACTGCCGCAGGAACACAGAAAAGGGGTTACAGAGCAGCCAGCAGTGATCGGATAAAGAGACCCAGCACAGCAGATACAGGGAGGAAGTGAAGGCATGGGAAGGTCAGGGGCGGGCTCAGTGCTTGCCTCAGACACACCACTTAATCAACAATGGATGCCTGAACGGGTGAGCAGCAGAACATAGGTATTTGTGAGCCAAATATAGACGCTACACACATAAAAAGGCATGTACAGCATCTGCATGACCTATTAAGTAACATATATAAAGCATTTTTTTGTGATTTGACAGGTATGCTTTAATGAAGAACTATTGTGCACAAATCGGCGGCTGACGAACCCCCTCCATGTATCTCTATGAGAGAGCCGGAGATAACTGAACGCTGAATCTCCAGCTCTCCTATAGAGATACATGGAGGGGGAGTGTCTGACGCCGCTTTGTGTGGTGGTCAACATGCCCTGCTACTCTTGTGAATGTTTTTGTTTTGTCTTCATATTATAATAAAACAGCTGCCTTTCCTTCTGACCGTATGCCCTCAGCACAACCTGAGACTCTCCAGCAGTAGGGGCTAAAATACTTTCTAGCTTACAACCTGGACAACAGCTGTTGTCTCCTCAGCTTCCCAAGATACAGGGGCTCGGCATGCACTGATCCTGAGTTATGGCATGTATTACAGAGATACAGGCTCAGCATGCATGGTATGCCAGCAATAAAAGTTAGGGTCACAACCTTACACAACCTGGCTGAAGCAGCAGCTTATTGTAGGCATTGACTAACTTGGTCTATTTACTGCACATACATTTAACGTTCTTTAACTATTAAAAAGTAAAGAATTACTATTATATTAAAATGTATCTGCTGCATGCACTAAACAGGGTGCAGTAAAATATACAGACTTTTAGCTAATGTGTTAACCAAACTTGTTTTTTGACTCTTTACTTTCCAGCACTACTATTTTGTCTTAGTTTTTTTTCTTCATTTTTATGCTTTGAGCACAACATTTAAGGGGTCAATGCCCATATGATCATTGTGCAACTGTAGTATAGGGCAGATGTCTTGAGGACTTCCACATGTGCCATGTTATTATCACTAGGGTCCTTTAACCCCTTCCCTCTTTGGCGATTTTTCATTTTTGCACTTTTGTGTTTCCCTCCTCACCTTCTAAAAATCATAACACTTTCAATTTTCCACCTAAAAATCCATATGAGGGCTTGTTCTTTGCGCCAACAATTTTACTTTGTAATACTATTAATAATTTCACCACAAATATATGGCGAAACCAGAAAAAAAAAAATATTTATGAGGCAAAATTGAAAAAAAAAAAAATTAAACGACATTTTGTAATTTTTAGCGGCTTCAGTTTCTACGCAGTGCAGTTTTCGGTAAAAGTTGCACCTTATATTTATTCTGTAGGTCCATACAGTTGCAAGGATACCCAATTTATATAGGTTTGATTTTATTTTACAAAAAAAAATAACTACATGCAACAAAATGAATACGTTGAAAAATCTCCTTTTCTGACCCCTATAACGTTTTCAATTTTTCCATATAAGGGGCGGTATGAGGCTCATTTTTGTTTTGATCTGACTTTTTGATCACTTTTTATAAAATTTTTTATGGTATAAAAAGTGACCAAAAATAAGCTTTTTTTTACATGTACGACATTGCACGTGCGGTTTAATTAAAAATATATTTTTAAAGTGCGGAAATTTACGCATGCGACTATACCACATATGTTTATTTTTTATTTACATTTTTTTTTTTAATGGGAAAAGAGGGGTGATTCAAACTTTTATTAGGGCAACTTTTTTTTCTTACACTTTTTTTTTTTTTTTTTTTTTTTTTTTACAATGCTATAGCCCCCACTGATCTCTTACACTGTTCACTGCCATGCAATAGCATGGCATTGATCAGTGTTATCGCCGCTCGACTGCTCCTACCTGGATCTCAGGCACGGAGCAGTCATTTGGCGATCGGACAGCGAGGAGGCAGGTAGGGATCCTCCTGTTCGGGATTTCACTGCAGCGGTCCCGAACAGCACCACTGAGCTAACCGGCAATTTTTACTTTCTTTTTAGACGTGACAATCAAGTTTGATGGCAGTGTTTAAATGGTTAATGCTGGACATCAGCCCAATCGGCGATATCCGGCATTAGCCGTGGGTCCCTGTTGCTTATCGCAACCTGGACCCACCGGGTATGATGCGCGCTCACCTGCTGATCGAGCACCATACTTCGGGAGCCACAAATGGACATGAATGTACGTCCATTTGCGGCAAGGAGTTAAAGGGGTACTCTGGAAGGAAAAAGAAAAAAACGATTATTTTTCAAACCAACTAAGTGCCAGAACGTTAAACAGAATTGTAAATTACTTCTATTTAAATATCTTAATCCTTCCAGTACTTATCAGCCGCTGTATACTACAGTGGAGGTTGTGTAGTTCTTTCTAGTCAGACCACAGTGATCTCTGCTGACACCTCTGTCCATTTCAGGATATGCCCAGAGTAGGAGCAAATCCCTATAGTGAACCTCTCCTGCTCTGGACATTTCCTGACATGAACAGAGGTGTCAGCAGAGAGCACCGTGGTAAGACTAAAGAACTACACAACTTCCTCTGGATTATACATCAGCTGATAAGTACAGGAAGGATTAAGATTTTAACTAAAAGTAAATTACAAATCAGTTTAATTTGTATTTTGGGGATCCCTTTAAGCCCTAATTCCACAATTCTGAGCCCCCTTCACCTGCAGGTAAACGTTGCGTTTACGTCATGTACCAATGGCATTTTTGGCACTTGTTTTTTGGTGTGGATTAGAAATATTTGTGGATACCCAAGACCCTTGTAGTTAGGTCCCTGCTTGTCCTTTCACAGATCACTTTTGTTAGGTACTAGCTAATGCATGCGGGGAACACCCCACAACTCTTGCCACTTAGATGCATTGACCCAGTTGTCTAGACCAGTGTTTCCCAATCAGTGTGCCTCCAGCTGTTTATGTCTGAACCAGTGGTTTAGACATCACAACTTGGTCTTTTTTCAAAGTCACTCAGATCCTTACATTTGCCAATTTTTCCTGCTTACAGCTATCAACTACCCCCACTTGACTGGTGACCTGCTGTTTTAAAGTTATTGCTGATCAGTGCATATCACCATTATGGCTGATCACTGCGTATAAATAAATTTGTTACTGCATTTCACATTATAGCCCAGAGCTCCCAACACAATTCTGTAGTCTTCAGAGAATAAATCTCCCAGCATTCCAATCTCAGCATCTATAAATCACAAAAAAAAAGCTCTGTGCATTCCTAGAGATTCAGTCTTTGCACCAGGCAATGTACAGCAATTTATTGTAAGAAAAATGCAGTGCCCCTTTGCATTATAGGAGTTTATCTAAGGCCCCATATGTTCTTACGTAGGCATATCTTCAGAAAGGTATGAGAACGTATACCTCAGCTTACTTACAGTGGGCTGACGTCTACCCCTAAAAATATGTGTTAAGAATATGCTAAGCATATATGTTAAGAAAACGGACAGCGCATAATTACTTCTAGTCTATGTTTAGTCCATTAAACACAATGGGGAAGATTTATCAAAACCTGTCCAGAGGAAAAAGTTGCCCAGTTGCCTTTAGCAACCAATCAGATCGCTTCTTTCGGGTAGGGACACGCGTAACGGATCCACAGTGTATTTTACACTGCAGATCTGCCGGTGACTCGACCGCTTTTGTGCCTCCAGCTGTTGCCAGCCCCCCATCCCCCCCCCCCCCCCCCCCGTTCCCCCGCCTTGCCTCTGGGGACTTGCGAGTTACCGAGTCCACTCAGACATCGAAGGGCACCCGATATTCTCCACAATGTCAGATTGCATTAGCTGACTCGCAGGTCCCCTGTGTGGCTGCTTTTAGCGACGGGTTGCTGCTGCGAGCAGGCCAGGGGCAGAGCAAGGCAGGGGAACGGGGGGTGGCAACAGCTGGAGGCACAAAATGAGTCAGGTCACCGGGGGATCTGCAGTGTAAAATATGCTGCGGATCCGTTGCGTGTGACCCTACCCTTCATTTTTCAGAGGCCTTGTTAAAAATTAAAGAAGCAGTCTGATTGGTTGCTATGGGCAACACAGCAACCTTTCCTCTGGACAGGTTTTGAGTAATCTCAAGTAAGCCATGGTATGTGTCCGCATACCTTTTTGCTTATATCCTTCCTAACGTATACCCCTAAACGTGATGCATAACCAGTTTCCAGTGCACGGAAACGTGTGGACTACACGTGTAGATGCAAACATAAGAAAAAAGGAAAATCCAGCACTGCAGGTCCAAAGCAAGGAAGCTGCTTTATTGCATAATAACACACAGACACATAACGTGGATCACAAGGTGACGCATTTTGGTGAACTCTCTCGCCTTAGTCGTACCTAAACGTGATGTGTATGGGGCTTAAGCCTTTATGGGAGCCTTGGTTGATGTGTGTGTGTGTGTGTGGGGTTGGGATTTCGACAAGAAGTCAGATTTGGAATAATATTGGGGAGGAGATTTATCGAAACTGATGCAGAGGAAAAGTGGAACAGTTGCCCACAGCAACCAATGACAGGGCTTCTTTAATTTAAAAACAAAAAAAAAAACTCTGAAAAATAAAAGAAGCCATCTCCACTGTAGTTAGAAAACAACTTGTAGTTAGTAGATTCTATGGATATTTTATCAGGTCATCACTAGCTGAGCCATTAGGGCTCATTCACACTACAGAATCTGCACCCCCAGGGATATTCCGGCCGAATATTCGTATTGTATGACTAAGGCTCTGTGACGAGTCGAAACGCACCACTTGTGTCTACCTTACAGTCTGGTACCTTGGTGTACTCGGAATAAACTTCATTCTTTTAACGGGAGCAGCGCTGCACATTTCTCTTTGTTGTACATGGCCAAATATTCTATCTGGAGCAGGTGCCGGCAGAACAAGCTGGCACTAGGACCGCTCTGAAATGTGCTGTCTCCATAGCCAGCAATGCACTTCAGAGCGGATTCTGCAGAAAGAACGAACAGCTTAATTTTTTTTCAGCGGAGTCTGTGGACTGGAATTTCGGAGAAGGAACGTCTGCTGTGGAAACTCAGTAGTGTGCATGGTGCAGCAGAATCCCATTGAGAAAAGTCTGTAGTATGAATGGGCCCTTAAAATACATATACATATATTTATGTACCTCACTAAACATAAATTAATTAATTAAATTAATTAATATAAATAAATACATTAAATAAATAAATTAAATATTACAAGAATTTACACGCTTTACTAAATAGATATAAATATAAATATATATATATATATATATATACATATATATATATAAAAATATAAATAAATAGATCTCTCATGGATGCAAACATACACTGTGAGATAAATCCCCATTTTTTACAACTGGGCAGATGCAGTTCATCATAGTTCAGCCATATCAAGACATTTATATGTTTCTAATATCAGCTGTATAGCAAAAAGGCAGAAGAAGCTGCATTCTTATAGTATCAGCGTCACTGGTATCAGCCTCCACTGACAGATCTATCACACAGATAGGACTGCTGTTGTCTACATGTGGACAGCATGTTATTACCTGTTGTGAGAATTATTACAGTGCCGTATCATCAGTGTTTTCATATGAAGGCTATAACTGCAAGAATGGCAGCTGCCAACGTCTATTGAACTTAATGCATATAATTCACAATGGAACTAGTGCTTTTTAAAAAGGAAAAAATAGATCTTAGAAACCTCAGACGTCAAATTTCAAAAAATGCGAGAAAGCGATACGGTAATACGGAGGAACACCCGCAAGAAGGGAGTTTTCTTTATTTATTTTTTTAATATTCACATAACGGAGGGAGGAAAAGAAAGGCGTGAGTGAGCGAGCCCTGGATGGCGGATTACGCAGACAGGGAGCTTACCTGGAAGAGCTGAGGCAGGGAGCGGACCGTGAGATAAAACCAGATTCCAAGCTTAAATGGGAGCAAATCCCGCCATTGTGGTTTTTCAAAGTCCCTGGGAAGAGAAATAAAGTTTCAAGATCAAGCAGGGAAATCGGCTGGTTTGTACAACAGCAGAAATAAGTCCACCCTCCATGGATTAGGCTGGGTTCACACTACGTTTTTCCCCATACGGGAGCGCATACGGCAGGGGGGAGCTAAAAGCTCGCGCTCCCGTATGTCACCGTATGCGCTCCCGTATGTCATTCATTTCAATGAGCCGACCGGAGTGAAACGTTCGGTCCGGTCGGCTCATTTTTGCGCCGTATGCGCTTTTACAACCGGACCTAAAACTGTGGTCAACCACGGTTTTAGGTCCGGTTGTAAAAGCGCATACGGCGCAAAAATGAGCCGACCGGACCGAACGTTTCACTCCGGTCGGCTCATTTAAATGAATGACATACGGGAGCGCATACGGTCACATACGGGAGCGCGAGCTTTTAGCTCCCCCCTGCCGTATGCGCTCCCGTATGGGAGAAAACGTAGTGTGAACCCAGCCTTAGAGAGGTGTTTTCTTGGCTGTGAACCTCCAGAGGTTTCAAAACTACAACTCCCAGCATGCCCAGACAGCCAACGGCTGTCCGGGCATGCTGGAAGTTGTAGTTTTACAACATTTGGAGGAAGAAAAGAGAGCCAGCAAAAAGTTAATCTTTATAGCAATGGTCTTCAAACCATGGACCTCTGGGTGTTGCAAAACTTCCACTCCCAGCATGCTGGGAGTTATAGTGTTTTGACACTGGAGGGCCACAGTTTGGAGACCACTGTATGACGGGACTGAGCTACTAAGCATGTGTGCCCACCTGTACTGGTACTGGTTAATTTAGTATCTATGGATATATACTCGTGAATAACTGACAATTACATTTTATTACTGCCGAAATATGGATAGATGGGTAACTCTTCCTTCTGGAGGCTTGTAAAAACATTCAGACATGTTTCAATGCTCTTGTATGGGTCAAGTATTGAATTGCATGGATGCTAGCTACACTAGGTGCCACCAGAGAGAAGTCTCTCATTCTTCTGGAGGAGAACTACCTTGCATATTACTTTCTCCAATGGAAAATAAAGTAATCGAGGAGAAAAAAAGTAACCCCCACAGTCCCAGGACCAAGAGGCTACAACTCTGCACCAACCTGTAACATTTGACCTTCAAACCGAATTGTTGCTCCATTGTATGGATAATGCAATTATTAATATATGCAATTATAGCTTAGGGTCTGTATCCTTATACAGTCATGGCCGTAAATGTTGGCACCCCTGAAATTGTTCAAGAAAATGAAGTATTTTTCACAGAAAAGGATTGCAGTAACATATTTAGCTATACACATGTTTATTCCCTTTGTTTGTATTGGAACTAAACCAAAAAAGGGATGAAAAAAAGCAAATTGGACATAATGTCACACCAAACTCCAAAAATGGGCTGGACAAAATTATTGGCACCCTTTCAAAATTGTGGATAAATAAGATTGTTTCAAGCATATGATGCTCCTTTAAACTCACCTGGGGCAAGTAATAGGTGTGGGCAATATAAAAATCACACCTGAAAGCAGATAAAAAGGAGAGAGGTTCACATAGTCTTTGCATTGTGTGTTTGTGTGCCACACTAAGCATGGACAACAGAAAGAGGAGAAGAGAACTGTCTGAGGACTTGAGAACCAAAATTGTGGAAAAATATCAACAATCTCAAGGTTACAAGTCCATCTCCAGAGATCTAGATATGCCTTTGTCCACAGTGCGCAACAGTATCAAAAAGTTTGCAATCCATGGCACTGTAGCTAATCTCCCTAGGCGTGGACGGAAGAGGAAAATTGATGAAAGGTGTCAACGCAGGATAGTCCGAATGGTTGATAAGCAGCCCCAAACAAGTTTCAAAGATATTCAAGCCGTCCTGCAGGCTCAGGGAGCATCAGTGTCAGCGCAAACTATCCGTTGACATTTAAATGAAATTACACGCCATGACCGGAGACTCAGGAGGACGCCGCTGCTGACACAGAGACATAAAAAAGCAAGACTACATTTTGCCAAAATGAACTTGAGTAAGCCAAAATCGTACTGGGAAAATGTCTTGTGGACAGATGAGACCAAGATAGAGCTTTTTGGGAAAGCACATCATTCTACTGTTTACCGAAAAAGGAAGGAGGCCTACAAAGAAAAGAACACAGTACCTACAGAGAAATATGGTGGAGGTTCAATTATGTTTTGGGGTTGTTTTGCAGCCTCTGGCACTGGGTGCCTTGAATGTGTGCAAGGCATCATGAAATCTGAGGATTACCAACAAATTTGGGTCGCCCAGTGTCAGACAGCTGGGTGTGCGTCCGAGATCTTGGGTCTTCCAGCAGGACAATGACCCCAAACATACATCAAAAAGCACCCAGAAATGGATGGCAACAAAGCGCTGGAGAGTTCTGAAGTGGCAGCAATGAGTCCAGATCTAAATCCCATTGAACACCTGTGGAGAGATCTTAAAATTGTTGGTGGGAAAGACCTGGAGCAGTTTGCAAAGTAAGAGTGGTCCAACATTCCGGCTGAGAGGTGTAAGAAGCTTATTGATGGTTATAGGAAGTAACTGATTTCAGTTATTTTTTCCTAAGGGTGTGCAACCAAATATTAAGTAAAGGGTGGCAGTAATTTTTTCCAGAGAAGAATACCCTTGGTAGATGGCGCTGCGGCTCTTTCAGACAAATGGAGTAGGACCAAAGCTTAGTTTAAGGTCCACAGCGGAACCAAATTTATTTGGTAAAATAAATAATAAAATAATAAAACATGCAATGACGCGTTTCGGGAGGAGCCCTCCCTTCCTCAGATCAGGATGCTATACAGTAGTCATGATAGCACTTATATACATTAAAAAAAAACGCCAAATTAAAGGTAGGGGGTGGGGCTTGTGACATCATCAATTTCCAATAACATTGCAGGGAAAGGAAAAAACATACAATATAACATGTACATAAAATATGCATGCATGATTAGTTTATAAAGTGCTTAAATGCAACAGAAATACTGTACATAGTCCTCCATAGCTCTCTGCTCCGAGTGCAGGAGCGGAAGTGCACACCTGTCAGATTTTACTAGCAGGCGGCAGCTTCCTGGAGCGCCGTGGCTGGGGTTGCCAGGGACGCGTTGCTATGCGCGGCCATCACGTGGCCGCGCATAGCGAATAGGAGCTCACACAGGTCGCACATAGTAAACAGTGCGATCCGTGCGAGTGTATTACAGCGGCGCTGTCAGCCGCTTGTGCTGTGAGAGGGATATCACAGGGTGAATGCGTATGTGTGAATGAGAACAGAGGAGACACACAATAGTGGCGCTATCATCAGCCGCTATGGTGTGTGTGAGAAGAGGCAGACCTCAATAGATGGGTGGGGGGAAATTGCCGGCAAATACAAAAAAAAAAAAAAAAGGGGGGGGGGAGGGGGGTGAATGAGTGAAATAAATGACAGTGTCAGGAAGGTGTATGTGTCCGTTATAGTGAACAGGGGACATCGGCCCAGAGGTATTGTAAGGGACACAGACATGTTAAAAAAAACTGAACTATATGGTGCATATACAACAAAGACTCCCAGATATGGGAGTTACAGATGCATGGTATGTAACCCGTGTAGGGGTGTACATAAACATATTTTGTCTCTGTATGTCACACTATTTGAGGTGGATACCATAGGTTGGATTAGAGTGCATATATTTATATGTATATAAAAAATATATCAGAAACAAAACATAAAAACGGATGTATAATAAAACTGCACATATTGGACTAGAAAATAAAAGATAAATAAAAATTTATCATAAGAGTGTAAGTATAAAATATATGTATAAATTCATGATTAGTGCATAAACGGGCCCATAGGAGTATAAAATATAAATTATAAAAATATTCTCTAATTTATATTTTTATATGAGTACTAATGATGAGAAAAACAGGCGAAAGATCGGAGAGTTACTGGATTAAAGGGAGCATTCAATAAGTTTGTTTAGACCACACGGGACCAAGGTCTGTAATTTGTAAATCCAGTAATTCTCGCGTCTGCGCAGAGTGTTAAAACGTTGTGGATTATCCTTTGGTATATGTTCGATGGGGGGTTACGGTTATACAACCAAAGTCCTGTCTGTGATGATGTGTAAGATGCCTCGAAACACTATGTAGGGCGAATCCGTTGACAGTGTTGTTCCTATGTTTATTGATCCTTTTCCCATGCCAACATACTGGATCCCACACGTGCACTCGAGAAGGTAGATCACATATTGTGTGGAGCAATTCAGGAGGCCATTAATAGGGAATTTTTCACCCATATTTCTGGAGGTGAAGGACTGAGCCCGGTGGTTGATACTAATGCAACATTTGCAGTGAGTGTGACCACATCTGGAGACTCCATTGACCGACAGGAATGTGGTAGTCGAGGTAATAGGTGTTCTAAGTTTACTTGGCGCTATAATGTTTCGCAGTGTTTTTGCCCTCCTAAAAGTAATACCAGGTTTGGTTGGTAGTGAGTTTTTAAGTAAGGGGTCGCCAAGTAGAATGGGCCAGTGTTTCTGTAGGATCCTTTGAATAGTGCTATGTTCACGGATCAAAGGATCCTACAGAAACACTGGCCCATTCTACTTGGCGACCCCTTACTTAAAAACTCACTACCAACCAAACCTGGTATTACTTTTAGGAGGGCAAAAACACTGCGAAACATTATAGCACCAAGTAAACTTAGAACACCTATTACCTTGACTACCACATTCCTGTCGGTCAATGGAGTCTCCAGATGTGGTCACACTCACTGCAAATGTTGCATTAGTATCAACCACCGGGCTCAGTCCTTCACCTCCAGAAATATGGGTGAAAAATTCCCTATTAATGGCCTCCTGAATTGCTCCACACAATATGTGATCTACCTTCTCGAGTGCACGTGTGGGATCCAGTATGTTGGCAGGACCATACGGTGCCTTCGGGAAAGGATCAATAAACATAGGAACAACACTGTCAACGGATTCGCCCTACATAGTGTTTTGAGGCATCTTACACATCATCACAGACAGGACTTTGGTTGTAAAACCATAACTCCCATCGAACATATACCAAAGGATAATCCACAACGTTTTAACACTCTGCGCAGACGCGAGAATTACTGGATTTACAAATTACAGTCCTTGGTCCCGTCTGGTCTAAACGAACTTATTGAATGCTCCCTTTAATCCAGTAACTCTCCGATCTGTCGCCTGTTTGTTTCTCATCATTAGTACTCATTCTATAACTTATATTTTTTATTAATATTTTTATAATTTATATTTTATAATCCTATGGGCCCGTTTATGCACTAATCATGAATTTTTACATATATTTTATACTTACACTCTTATGATGATTTTTTTATACAATTTTATGACCAGTTTATTTATCTTTTGTTTTCTAGTCCAATATGTGCAGTTTTATTATACATCCTTTTATGTTTGTTTCTGATATATTTTTTATATACATAATGTTGTAAATTTGAGTAGCCGTATTAGTCCAGTGATGCAAATCATAAAATGTTGCAGTATCTTGTAATACCTTTTTTATTGGACTAACAGCATTTTGTAGAGACAAGCTTTCGGGATTCCCCTCTTTATCAACTTGATAAAGGGAGGAATCCCGAAAGCTTGTCTCTACAAAATGCTGTTAGTCCAATAAAAAAGGTATTACAAGATACTGCAACATTTTATGTTTTATATACATATAAATATATGCACTCTAATCCAACCTATGGTATCCACCTCAAATAGTGTGACATACAGAGACAAAATATGTTTATGTACACCCCTACACGGGTTACATACCATGCATCTGTAACTCCCATATCTGGGAGTCTTTGTTGTATATGCACCATATAGTTCAGTTTTTTTTTTAACATGTCTGTGTCCCTTACAATACCTCTGGGCCGATGTCCCCTGTTCACTATAATGGACACATACACCTTCCTGACACTGTCATTTATTTCACTCATTCACCCCCCCCCCCCCCCCCCCTTTTTTTTCTTTTTTTGTATTTGCCGGTAATTCCCCTCCACCCATCTATTGGGGTCTGCCTCTTCTCACACACATCATAGCGGCTGATGATAGCGCCACTATTGTGTGTCTCCTCTGTTCTCATTCACACATACGCAATTCACCGTGATATCCCTCTCACAGCACAAGCGGCTGACAGCGCCGCTGTAATACACTCGCACGGATCGCACTGTTTACTATGTGCGAGCTGTGTGAGCTCCTATTCGCTATGCGCGGCCACGTGATGGCCGCGCATAGCAACGCGTCCCTGGCAACCCTAGCCACGGCACTCAAGGAAGCTGCCGCCTGCTAGTAAAATCTGACAGGTGTGCACTTCCGCTCCTGCGCTTGGAACAGAGAGCTATGGAGGACAATGTACAGTATTTCTGTTGCATTTAAGCACTTTATAAACTCATCATGCATATTTTATGTACATGTTATATTGTATGTTTTTTCCTTTCCCTGCAATGTTATTGGAAATTGATGATGTCACAAGCCCCGCCCCCTACCTGTAATTTGGCGTGTTTTTTTTATGTATATAAGTGTTATCATGACTACTGTATAGCATCCTGATCTGAGGAAGGGAGGGCTCCTCCCAAAACGCGCCATCGCATGTTTTATTATTTTATTATTTATTTTACCAAATAAATTTGGTTCCGCTGTGGACCTTAAACTAAGCTTTGGTCCTACTCCATTTGTCTGAAAGAGCCGCAGCGCCATCTACCAAGGGTATTCTTCTCTCTTCTCTGCAACTCATCCAGGATAGTACCACTACTACTCCTGCTACCCAGAGGGCTCAGCAGCGGCTCAACTTTTGCGGTACCCCATTATCACTGGGTGATATGCTTGTTTTATTAACTTCAAGGTGAGCGGCCATCTATATGGTTCCTGTTTAATTCAGGATCACTATTGCTCCCGTCTCCAAGGGTAATACACAAGGCGCCGGTATCGGTCTCTCCATTTTTTTCTTCCCTACAAATAATTTTGTCCAGACCATTTTTGGAGTTTGGTGTGACATTATGTCCAATGTGCTTTTTTTTCTCCCTTTTTTGGTTTCGTTCCAATAAACGCAAAGGGAATAAACATGTGTATAGCAAAACATGTGTTACTGCAATCCTTTTTCTGTGAGAAATACTTCATTTTATTGAAAAATTTCAGGGGTGCCAACATTTACGGCCATAACTGTGTATATTATTAATTTATAACAAAAAAACTGAAATGGATTCGGTACAAAGGAGAGGAAAAAATGTACTAAATAATTGATTAGGTCTCCCAAATGCAGTGTGTACATTGATTTTAGGGCACTTACTTGCCTGCATCCAATATTGCAGTAAATATACTGCACTGGGAACGGACATCCCCAGCACCAAAAATGGTGAAAATGTAAGTACATTGATCCAAGATTTAGTCTTCATAAAAAATATTCTACCATGTCTAAAGCTCCTATGCAGACCTATGTGTCTCTATGATAACATACTTTAGTTTTATGTAGTCCTATCCAGTCACACACCCTTCCATCTTTCCTCTACTTTTTTGCTAAGCATAACTGAATCAAACTACACTAGGTCTGCATAGCTATGAAACCATAAAATATTTGTAATATCTTTTTTAAGCACAAGAAAAAGGCTGCAAAGTATATTTATGTGTCTTGATGTCTTCAAAAGGGCCATATTATTGTAGATTACATACGGTACATACACATTTAGACTCCAACCCCTCTTTACAGGAAATGTTATAATCTTTGCTACAGTCGTGACAATTTGTGTGGCTAGCCCTGTATATCCATAATAAGTTTTATGGCTTTTGTCATTCCCTGTCTGTAGTCCTTATCATGTAGACTTCCATCTTTTCCGTTAAAACAGATAAAAAATGGACAAAACACCACACCTAATATTTAAAACCCACTTAACAGCTGAGCGCTAAACCAGATCCTTCATTCGCCGATATTGTTAATGCCATATGGTATGTGTGTTTATAAGTAGGACGTTCTAACCAAAAGTCTGAACAAGTCATTATAGGAAGGCCTTAAAATCAATACTGAAATAACTAGTTTGGAAAGCTGTACAAACAAGCCAATGTCTTAAAACAACAATGTCATCAGCGATTCAGTGAAGCATTACAGGCTGATGTCACCAGAATAGAAAACAGGCAGGACGGCCTCTGATCTCCTCTTTCCATTGATCCAGCGCCTGTCCCTGCTGGGTGAACTATTCAAAAATGCTTTAATTCTCTCTAAAAGTCAATAGGAAAAATGGTTTTATCTTTCAGGACACCGAATGCCATTACCCACCAAGCTGTACATCCGCCAAACATGGCTTTTACGTCACCAACTTTATAGGGGGAGGCTAATAAAGTAGGAACTAATCTGGTAGAATCTTTTATTATTACCATTTATTATCCTACTCCTCAGAGTATCCTGAAATCCATACAGAGAAGCACCATGGGTCAGTCACTTCATATTTCATACACTGACACATTTCTGTTCTCTTTAGAGACACAGGCTCCACTGTGACTTTTGGTCGGGGGATCTATTTTGTTGAATTGGGGAGTTGTTATAACCCCAATGTAATTACCTCAAAAGTATGATTTCTTGCAGTTGCCGCCAGACAGCATCTATGCAAACTTTCCAAGGCCTTACTATATTAGCAGGTAAACAGAAAGCACAGTGAGCCCTTGAAAACCATACATTCCATCCCATAGAGGAAATATGGCAGTCTCTCCACACTGGGAACTTACAGACCAGATTTCTCAGGATCGGTGGAGGTCCAATGCTACATTTACCACCTGCCCTATAGAAAGTTGTTATTGGGAAAACTCCATTAAATGGGCACTGTCAGATTCAAAACTTTTTATATGTTGTACATCTTGGCAAAACATTAAAAGGTGTACTCCGCCCCTAGACATCTTATCCCCTATCGAAAGGATAAGATGTCTGATTGCGGGGGTCCTGCCACTGGGAACCCCCATGATCTCTCCTGCAGCACCTACCTGTCATCTGGCGGACAGAGCGAGTGAGCTCCGTGCCTGGTGCCGCCGGAGGATTGTGACATCAAGGCCCCGCCCCCCTCGTGACTTCACGCCCGCCCCCTTAATGCAAGCCTTTGGGAGAGGGCATGGCGGATGTAAAAGATTGTTTTGTTTTTTTATAATCTGTAATTTATTTTTTTTGGACATTTTATGTAATAAAGGGAACCAATCAACAGATTTTACCCTATATAACGTTTGGCAAAGCGTTATATAGAGTAAAATCTTTATCCTTGCCATCCCCGGGGGACGCTCCTGGGCGGGGAGCTCCTCTCACCGTGCCCAGTGTCTTTGATCGGCAATGACGCCCCCTCCGCTTCACTGACCCGCCACTTGATTGAGTGTTCACTGAACAGACGGAGCAGATCGATGAGGTGGCCCATCAATCAAGCCAAGGGGGCGTCGCTGCCGGCTGGAGACATGGGACTAGGTGAGAGGACTAGCCCAGGGGACTACTTATGGGCACAGCGGGAGCAGTTTATAAGTTCATATCCTCACCATTCCCGCGGGCAGAAACGTCCCCTGGGAATGTGAGGATAAAGATTTTACCCCATATAACCCTTTGCCAAGTGTTATTTAGGGTAAAATCGGATGATTGGTTCCCTTTACATTTTTACAGCAAGGACAAGGGCAACAATAGAAAAGAGCTGTCCCATTGAGATGAAATGGAAAAGTTACTGGGCATGCTATGTGACCTTTTTTTAGGGGTCATTCCACAGGGAGGGGAGGCTGAGCTATTGTCTTCTCTATCTACTGGGTCACCGTTCCTTGTAATGCTGGACAGATCCCTTTACAGCAACCTTCTACTTATCACAGACAAAACAGAAGTCTCAGCTTAGTTTTAGGCCTAGCATTCAGAATGAATACTGAAAAATTTCAGGATTATTTTATAATACAGAGCGTAAAATGGAAAATAAGATATAAATAAATAAATTATTCTTAAAAAATATGTTTAACCCCTTAAGGACCCGTTTTTTTTTTCCGTTTTTGCATTTTCATTTTTTCCTCCTTACCTTTAAAAAATCATAACTCTCAATTTTGCACCTAAAAATTCATATGATGGCTTATTTTTTGCGCCACCAATTCTACTTTGTAATGACATCTGTCATTTTACCCAAAAAATCTACGGCGAAACGGAAAAAAAATTATTGTGAGACAAAATTGAAAAAAAAAAAAAAACAGTACAAATCGGTAAAAATGACACCTTCTCTTTTTTTTTGTAGGTCCATATGATTAAAATGATGCCCTACTTATGTAGGTTTGATTTTGTTGTACTTCTGGAAAAAATAACTACAGAGGAAAATTTATATGTTTAAAATTATCATCTTCTGACACCTATAACTTTATTATTTTTCCGCGTATGGGGCGGCATGAGGGCTAATTTTTTGCGCCGTAATCTGAAGTTTTTAGCGGTACCATTTTTGTATTGATCGGACTTTTTGATCACTTTTTATTCATTTTTTCATGATATAAAAAGTGACCAAAAATACACTATTTCGGACTTTGGATTTTTTTTGCGTGTACGCCATTGACCGTGCGGTTTAATTAACGATATATTTTTATAATTCGGACATTTCCGCATGCGGTGATAACACATGTTTATTTTTATTTACACAGGTTTTTTTTTTTTTTATGGGAAAAGGGGGGTGATTCAAACTTTTATTAGGGAAGGTGTTAAATGATCTTTATTAACCATTTTTTGCAGTGTTATAGCTCCCATAGGGGCTATAACACTGCACACACTGATCTTTTACATTGATCACTGGTTTCTCATAGGAAACCATTGATCGATGATTCTGCCGCTTGACTGTTCATGCCTGGATCTCAGGCACTGAGCAGTCATTTGGCGATCGGACAGTGAGGAGGCAGGTAGGGGCCCTCCCGCTGTCATGTAAGCTGTTCGGGATGCCGCGATTTCGCCACGGCGCTCCCGAACAGCTCCCTGAGCTAACCGGCATTGTTTTACTTTCACTTTAGACGCGGTGTTCAACTTTGTACGCCGCGTCTAAAGGGTTAATAGCGTGCGGCACCGCGATCAGTGCTGCGCGCTATTAGCCACGGGTCCCGGCCGTTGTTAGAGCTGTGGCCCCGCGTTATAGAACGGGAGCGGACCCATGACATACCGGTACGTCATGGGTCCTTAAGAGATTACTATAAAAACTTTATTTGCACAATAGGTCAAACACAAAAATGTTATGCTTAAGACAACAGAAAAGCTGCCATGTTTGATACCATGAAAAAGGGAGATCACTTTTATCTTACCGTTCATTTCTTTCTAAGAGATTAGATTTCACGTCTTCCACAGATTTTCCTCCAGCTTTTTTCTTTTTTTCTTTTTTCTTTTTGCTGAGAAGTTCATCCTATAAATAAAACATAAAATGTTATCAGATCCTCTCCAGTACTGACCATTTTAAATGTACATAAGCTCAATGGCAGGTAAGGAGATGTATGCCAAATGATCAGAGCTATGAAATATGTCTAATGGACTTTAGAAACCACAACATATATATACAGTGGCGCAAAAAAGTATTTAGTCAGCCACCAAGTGCAAGTTCTCCCACTTAAAAAGATTAGAGAGACCTGTAATTTTCATCATAGGTATACCTCAACTATGAGAGACATAATTAGAAAGAAAAAAAAAATCATAAAATCACATTGTCTGATTTTTAAAGAATGTATTTGCAAATTATGGTGGAAAATAAGTATTTGGTCAATAATAAAAGTTCATCTGAATACTTTGTTATATACCCTTTGTTGGCAATGACAGCGGTCAAACATTTTCTGTAAGTCTTCACAAGGTTTTCACACACTGTTGCTGGTATTTTGGCCAATTCCTCCATGCAGATCTCCTCTAGAGCAGTGATGTTTTGGGGCTGTCGCTGGGCAACATGGACTTTCAACTTCCTCCAAAGGTTTTCTAAGGGGTTGAGATCTGGAGACTGGCTAGCCACTCCAGGACCTTTAAATGCTTCTTACAACGCCACTCCTTCATTGGCCAGGCGGTGTTTGGGATCATTGTCATGCTGAAAGACCCAGCCACGTTTCATCTTCAATGCGCTTGCTGGTGTAAGGAGGTTTTCACTCAAAATCTCACGATACAAAGCCCCATTCATTCTTTCGTTTACACGGATCACTCGTCCTGGTCCCTTAGCAGAAAAATAGCCCCAAAGCAAGATGTTTCCAAACATGACGAGTTGAGTTTTTACCAAAAAGTTCTACTTTGGTTTCATATGACCATATGACATTCTCCCAATACTCTTCTGGATCATCCAAATGCTCTCTAGCAAACTTCAGAAGGGCCCGGACATGTACTGGCTTAAGCAGGGGAACACGTCTGGCACTGCATGATTTGAGACCCGGTCGGTGTAGTGTGTTACTGATGGTAGCCTTTGTTACTTTGGTCCCAGCTCTCTGCAGGTCATTCACTAGGTTACCCCGTCTGGTTCTGGGATTTATGCTCACGTTCTTGTGATTATTTTGACACTACGGAGTGAGATCTTGTGTGGAGCCCTAGATTGTGGGAGATTATCAGTGGTCTTGTATGTCTTCCACTTTCTAATAATTGCTCCCACAGTTTATTTCTTCACACTCAAGCTGCTTGTCTATTGCAGATTTAGTCGTCTCAGCCTGGTGCAGGTCTACAATTTTGTTTCTGGTGTCCTTCGACAGCTCTTAGGTCTTGGCCATAGTGGAGTTTGGAGTGTGACTGTTTGAGGTTGTGGACAGGTGTCTTTTATACTGATGACAAGTTCAAACAGGTGACCTTAATACAGGTAACGAGTGGAGGACAGAGGAGGCTCTTAAAGAAGAAGTTACAGGTCTGTGAGAGCCAGAAATCTTTCTTGTTTGTAGGTGACCAAATACTTATTTTCCACCATAATTTGCTCATAAATTCTTAAAAAATCAGACAATGTGATTTTATGGATTTTTTTTCTCATTATGTCTCTCATAGTTGAGGTATACCTATGATGAAAATTATAGGCCTCTCATCTTTTTAAGTGGGAGAACCTGCACAATTGGTGGCTGACAATACTTTTTTGACCCACTGTATAAAAAAAAAGGCAAAAATGTAAAGGTGAACTATAGGAAATAAATGTATGAAATGTAATGATAACTGATGTGTGTAAAACAGCTTTTCAGAACATTAACCTCTTCATGACCTGGCGAATTTAGATTTCTGGCTTACTGATATGCAGTTTTCAGCTAGGTTCAGATTCTTATCACGGAAATGTCTCTTCTGTCTGTAAGGGTCTATTCACATGGCAGAATTTCCACTTGCGGAATTCCACCTCAACTTAAATCCCATAGACTTCTATGGGGATTCCGCACTCCTGAATGTGAGTGCGGAGTCCCATAGAAGTCTATTAGCTTTAATTTGAGGCGGAATTCCACTAGTGGAGATTCTGCCATGTGAATAGACCCTAATACATTTTGGATGTGTGGTCGGTGTGTTCAGGACTGTAGATTTTGCTGTGGGTGCTCTGCTTTCTCTCTGCACTTGTACACAGTCTATGTGATTCTGCATACTGCCATGTTAGGTAGGAGCCAATGTCACTAATTTCACTAATGTCAAACAAAATAGAATAGCATTTTGCCAAGCATCATGGCAAAAATCGGACAGATCCCATTAAATTATGTTGGCATATAATGGTGTCCGGCATGGTACATACATTCTTTATTGCTAGGTTCCTTTAACAGAGCAGAACAATATATATAAAAAAAAAATATGCATATGTATTCCTAGCCTTAGGGTGGGTTCACACTACGTTTTCTCCTATACGGGAGCGCATACGGCAGGGGGGAGCTAAAACCTCGCGATCCCGTATACCTTTCTATGCGCTCCCGTATGTCATTCATTTCAATGAGCCGACCGGAGTGAAACGTTCGGTCCGGTCGGCTCATTTTTGCGCCGTATGCGCTTTTACAACCGGACCTAAAACTGTGGTCACCCACGGTTTTAGGTCCGGTTGTAAAAGCGCATACGGCGCAAAAATGAGCCGACCGGACCGAACGTTTCACTCCGGCAGGCTCATTGCAATGAATGACATACGGGAGCGCATACGGTGGCATACGGGAGCGCGAGGTTTTAGCTCCCCCCTGCCGTATGCGCTCCCGTATGGGAGAAAACGTAGTGTGAACCCAGCCTTACACATGCTGCAGGCGCTGAATGGTAAAACATTGTTTAATAAAGACTTTAGAAAGTTGCCTCATTTTACATTAAGAAAACAAATTTATTAAAAATATTGCAAGGGATAAGATGTCTAAGCGCCGGAGTACCCCTTTAAGCTTGCTTTTACATGACCTATATAGGTGTGTGAATTACTGACCATATAAAATATATGGGCAGCTCCATTTAGCCAAACCAGGAGCCACTGCTTTACAGCAGTTCTCCATTTTGGCTAATGGGAGGAAGGGGGTCCTAAACAGCCTCTAAAAAATCTATAATATTCCTTAAAAATCAACTGTAAATTCAGGGACCGAAAACGCAAGACTGATTTGTCATGTGATTTTCGTCAAGTGACACTCTTGTGATAGGTACCATGCTACACAAGTATTTCTCTATGTTCCAGTCTAAAAACCCTACAAAGTATTCAATGTACCGCATGTTTCTTTCCATACACTAAAAAGAAGAAAAAAGTGTCACAAAATTAATAAAAAATATACTTAAAAAAATGATTAAAAAAATTCAAGGATAAAGGAACAAAAAAATCCAAGTCTAGCTCTGTGTGCCAAGGAACCCCATGACAAAAGGCACATAACAAAACATTTTTCGGTGATAGATCCCCCTTAATGTAATAAAATGGAGAGACAGCTAGAAATAATGATTTCTTTTTAATTCCCATTTCCTATGAATACTCACCAGCTGCTTCTCCAGGTAGATGGACCAAACCACAGCATAATGGCCCACTGTGAAAATAATGAACAGGAGCAATGCTAGCTCGGCATTGCTCATCTTCCTCACCCGCCTGTAATAGAACACAGGCTGCCGCCAATCCGGGAGGCCATTAACCAGGATATCATCGTACCTACAACAACAAAACCATTGGCAGCTTTCAGTGTAGAGCCAGGAAATAAACATCAATAATGCCAGGAAAGAAGAGCGTGTTAATCACATCTAAATAGGAGGAATTGCTGTGAATTCTCACTGAACATTACAGTGTAATCTAATTTACTCATTTACGGAATTTAGAAAGATCCAGTATTTATCTACAATAAGGCCTCATATACGCAGCAAAGCTATGAGCACAGAGACTGCATGGTGCCCTCTGAAATGTCATGGATCTTTATTATGTGAGGTGCCTCTTTAACACAAAACTGATTTTTTTTTTGTTAATTATATACTGGAAATTCATTTTAAAAAAATATAAAAAAAAATTTTGTAAAATTTAAATAAAACAAATCAGCCTCCAAAGTTTTATGGGTCTGTGGAAGACCCATTCACACAAATGGTGATGTTCACAATTCGATTTTCCGACGCACAACTCCGCGCGAGGAATTTCCGCTCAAATTACCCAGTGTAAACATACCCCGTGGGGGAGATTGATCAAAACCTGTCCAGAGGAAAATAGCTGAGTTGCCCATAGCAACCAATCAGATCTCTTCTCACATTTTTCAGAGGCCTTTTCAAAAATAAAAGAAGCGATCTGATTGATTGCTATGGGCAACTAAGCAACTTTTCCTCTGGACAGGTTTTTATAAATCTCCCCCCACAGGGTCTATTCACACATAAAGGATCCTGCACAGATTTGTTGCGCAGGATTTGTAACTGCAGATTAAAAGCTGTGCTCAGTTATTTAGTTTACATTGAGATCTGCAGCAGAAAATCCTGTGCACCAAATCCTGCACAGTATACTGTACGTGTGAACGTACCCTTAGTGTGTACAGAATCTATCTTTGTGATAAAGGGGTAATCTGGGCAGCAATTATTTTTCAGTTTTTTTTTTTTTATTGCGCAGAGAGGTGGTTAAAAGAAAACAAACCCAAAAACCAATACTTACCTTCCTTGCTTCCCCACAACAAACAGTGTCATGAAGGTCAGGTCCCTGCTGCACACAACTTCCAGGTTCAGGGATGTGATTTTAAAGGCCCATTTAGTAAATTAATGGCCAGATCAGTGTCCTGGCTGAATGGGCCTACGATGTCTCATCCTCAAACCCAGAAATGCTGTGCAGCAGGGACCGGAGCTCCATGACACCAGTGGTGGCAGAATAGCGGAGGGTGTGTCCTGGCCCCAGTCTCTTTGTGTCCTCCCTCCCTACCTACCTACCTACCTACCCAGGTGGCGCTTGTAATAACTCTGCTGCCACTTTCAGTGCTGACAGCCAGCCCCAAGCCTGTTTCTGCACCTCCAGTCACCCTCTCATCACCCTTTCTCCTACAGCACCTTCTGTCACCCTCCCTCCTGCTGCACTTCCTGTCGCTATTGTCAACCTCCTCCAAAAATTTTAAAGAAAAAAATAAAATAATAATAACAACCTTCTTTCCCCGTTTTAGCTTAGCTACTTAAAGGTGGCATTAGAGAGGCATTTTTCTCCTTCTGATAGACAGCTAATTTGCATTAAAGGGGTTGTGCAGGATTTGAAAAATGCCACTTCATTTTTTAACAGGAGTGGTGCAGAACTTTTCTGATCCTGGACAACCTTTAATTTGGAGGAAATACCATTTCTCGCTTCAAGGTGAATATCAGGAAAAATATTTAATTAGGCTTGGCTGACACTGAGGAATTTCTGGACGAAAAAAATGGCAAGCGAGCTGGTTACGCTTGAAAATTCTGCAGTGTGAACCAAGCCTTAGAGCCAGTTACTGAAGCATATTACAGAATATTTTTCTTTAATATTCTGTTTAGATTTTTTGATTCCATTTTATTTTCTATTTAATTTTTGAACATTATTGTGTGTGTGTATGTGGGGGGGGGGGGGGCGGGCAGCCATATTGCCTGAGCCTCTGCTCTGCTTAAGCACACCTTTTCATATAATAGGTGATACGTTAGAGACACCAGTAAGTTTTTACGTGGTATAGCATAGTCCTTTAAATTGCTGAAATGTTACCTTCCAAATGCTTTTAGACCTTAAAGAACCCAGTCAGGAGCGGGAACGCTGTAATTGCAGGAGGAAGCCTCCCAATTGTCAAAGATTATTATAATCACTCTCACCTACGAGGTGAAGAAAATGCTTCTGTGTCATTATAAGTAAATGCCAAGCTTCCCTGACCTACTCCAAGTACCACCGAACCCCGACTAGAGCCAAGCACAAATATAAGGAATTTTTTATTTACAAAAGATATACGAGATATTGATTGTGAAGCGCACAATAGTTTAATCTATATTCAGTTTAGTATGTAATCTTTAGCGCAGTGTTTTTCAAACAGCGTGTCTCTAGCTGTTGCAAAACTACAACTCCCAGCAAAAGGCTGTCTGGGCATGCTGGGAATGGCAGTTTTGCAACAGCAGGAGACATACTGTTTGGAAAACACTGCTTTAGCATTTTCAATATCTCTGCATATATTTTACTTGTTAACACTACATTACGTAATGTATGTTAATATGATGCATTTGGTGCATCTGTCACCCATAGGTTCCCATTGACTAGTACACTCAGGGATGTGAGAATTGTATCGCCCGAGACATGCAGTTCCGGGCACCGGGCAGGTGAATTCGTCAGGCATTTAGTCCTGCTTCGGGCAAGCAGCACTAAATGCCGGAAGAATTCCCATATGGCAGGGAAAGACTGTCTTGCCCTGTCACTAAACTGCTATACACCGCAGCTGTATGCTGCAGCCTATAGTGAGCCTTCCTGGCGGAGGTGCGCGCGATGAGTGACGTCATCTCACATGCCGACGGGACACTGACGTCCTGCGAGGCGCGTTCGATGACATCACTCACTGCGCGCACCTCCGCCAGGAAGTCCCTGCAGGGAACAGGGAGATGCAAGTAGCAGCGAGTTACTCAAACTTGGCTACTTACTATATAAGGGAGGACCTGCCTACCACTAGGGGATAACCTATCTACTTAGGGCAGTGCTTCCCAACCATGGTGCCTCCAGCTGTTGCAAAACTACAACTCTCAGCATGCCTGGACAGCCTTCGGCTGTCCGGGCATGCTGGGAGTTGTAATTTTGCAACAGCTGAAGGCACCCTGGTTGAAACTTAGGGGGTATAATTGTTTAAATGGGAGCCCTACCTGCCAGGGGTCATATCTATTTGGGGGCCTTTCTACCTACTGGAAAGCCCCACCTAATCATCAGGTAGGGCTCTCCAGTAGGTAGACAGGCCCCCAGATGGATATGACGCCCACCAGTGATGGGAGTCATATCTATCTGGGGGCTGGTCTACCTACTTGGGAGCCCTACCTGATGGGGTTCATATCTGTCTGGGGGCCCGTATACCTACTGGGGAGCCCTACCTGATGGGGGTCATATCTGTCTGGGGGCCTGTGTACCTACTGGGGAGCCCTACCTGATGGGGGATATATGTATCTGGGGGTCTGACTACCAGTTGTGGAGCCCTACCTGATGGAGGTCATATCTATCTGGGTGCCTTTTTACCTACTGTAGAACCCTACCTGATGGGGGTCATATGTATCTGCAGACCTGTCTACATATGGGGGAGCTCTACCTATTGGGGGACATATCTATCTGGGGCTCTGTCTGCCTACTGAGGCAGCCCACCCTTCCTACCAACTTGGGGGAGACCTATCTATCTGGGGCATTATTTACTTACTAGGGGAGCCCTACCTGCCTACCTGATGAGGGGACATACCTTCCTGAAGGGGGGACTACATACTTAATGGGGCCGGCCGACTTATCAGGGGCCCAATCCACCAAATGGGGTAACATACTGGTCTGCCTATTAAGTTTCTATTAATAAAGACCTTATTTACATACTATTTTGGTTGGAATTATTTTATGTACCAGGACAAGTAGATTGTGCTCCGTTTTAGACCCTTGGACAAGTAGTTTTTTTTGTGTTTTTTTTTTTTTCACACCATTTCATACTTTTTTTTTTTTTTTTGCACACTGACTCTTACTAGACTGATGGGAGGTCAAAAAGAGCATTACTTTAGTCTCTATCAAGTTAATGTAACTCAATGGACACATTTAGGGCTCGTTCACACTGAATCTCCAGCCGAAAGGTTCCATCTGTAGCTGGCGTGGAAAAATACATGAACGTCTATGGAGAGACCGTTTGGAAATGCATTGCTGTCTTCATAGACGGCAATGCATTTCCAGGCGTTCTCCGACAAAAGAATGAACATGTTTATTCTTTCGGCGAAGTCTGGGATCCAGAATTTCGTAGTGTGAATGTCGCTGGGCTCTGCTAAAGGGAGCTCTATTGTAGAGCCCTGCACAAGACTGTTTTCTTAATCCCATTCCCGCTGGATTTTTGACCATTACCACCCGCTCCTGCAAGGTGTGTGTTTCACTCCCGCATTCTCCCACATCATGTGTCCAATTACACCCGCTCAATGTGTGTCCAATCCCGCCTGCTCCTGCAAACATTTTGTCACAGCTTTTAGAGATAGTACCCACCATGCCATTTCATTACCTCCCCATGGCATTTCATCACCCTTTTGCACCATTTCATCACCCCCTTGTGCCATTTTATCAGCCCCATGTGGCATTTAAGAGTTCGGGGCCCGCTGTATGTTCTGTGACTGCTCACTCCCGCAATAACCTCATTACCGTCCGCAAGTTTTTTATTGGATACCGCAGGACCCTAGGGATCTCCGTCCCAATGCAGGGCTCTTCTCTATTGCTTAACCCGATTAAAGGACGGGAGTTGAAAAAAAATACTGCATGAATTATTTATTTCTGCTCCCCCCCATTTAAAATGCCAGACACGCAATAGACCCCATTCAAGTCAACGCGATCCGTTAGGACCAGGCGGTGTCCATTGTGAAAAGGGTCAATTTGGTTTATTTTTTGGCGCTGAATGGACCCTACCACGGTACCAAGTGCAGCAGTGGTGTTAACGAGCCCTTATATCTCAGTGCAGGAAAGGGCTATGAAGGCCTATGTATTAAACAAAAAATTCTAACAAGCAAAAAGAAAAACTTGTTTTACATATGATCAGTATTTGCCTAAATAGCTCAAACACAGCACAATCATCCAGGCCCCTGAATTGCAGGTTTATCAATAAAAGGTTAGAGAGTCAGCCAACAATTTTTTTTTCTAAGGACACACAACCTGTTAACCTTAAATTCAGCAGCAGTCATTGGGGATTCTGATCACACTCTGCCAAGAATTAAAATCGGCTTTGAAAGGCCTAATTTGCAGCAACACATTGACCAAAATATTTTAATTAAAAATATTCCGAGTTAGTGGCAAGCCTAATTACAGGAATAGAAATCGGGCCTATATTGTCATGCAGGTCACTAGGACTCCGTAGTAGGTTTTTCTCAAGTAAATTGACCAATCCAGGAATAATAGCGCAGCTGCTAAACTGCCAGTCTTGACATGTAAATCAATTTAAAACCAACAAATGCAGTTGCTACTTCCATACTTATTATTAAATTGATACCTAGTGTTATTTGGAGAGAGTCAGAGAGGGAGGAGAGAGCCACAAAGAGCAAGAGGAGAGAGTAAAAAAACAAAAGAAAAAAAACGGATTTTTATGCATTTCAATTCTAAATGTTTTTAGGGTAGAAAAAGAAAATTAATTGCAGGTTGGCAGATAAATAGAAAAAAAGGGAGAAAACAAACATGAGCAAAAAAGAACAAAAAAAGTTCCTTTGCAAAAGGATGGTTCAGGGTCGGTTACATTTGTCTGGGTTTTAAAATGCATCCTGGCCACGCGGGGGTTAATGTGGTATACATTTGATGCATTAGATGCTTAAGAGAGCACTTTACTCAACAATGTCTGCAAAAGTCTCGGAGGATTAATCCTTACAATCAATTCCCCATTGATTTTACTATCAATGAACATCATGGCTCGCACAACTGTCCATTTTAAGAAGATAGCTTCCATTAAAACCCACTTTTAGAACAGAGGGCTAAAAAAAAAAAAAAAAAATCACTAGCCTAGTAATGTACAAAATAAGGTATGCTGGGTAAAAAAAAACTCTACAAAGGCTGATTTAATGCACTGGGATGTATCAAAAACAATACAGGATAATAAAGGGGTTGTCTGTATTGTATGTCCTATTTGAGGCAACAGAGCAGCAGTCAGAGCTCCCCACAGTGTATCCCCAGAGGACCTTTGCCACTAGGAAGGTTCTTTACAACCATTTACACAAACACGGATTCAAAATTTTCAATTACATGAAATATATATATATATATATATATATAAAAAATCAAATAAAATATATAAATAAATAAAATAGACATTACAAATAGCCTTATCTACAAATTAGATTGTAAGGTCTTCACCAGGTGTGCAGTGTTTATTTTGTTTCATTTTGTTTTGTTTTATACAAAATGTTTTTGGTGGTGTCTTTGATTTAGGCCAAGCTCAACCTACCGTAAATTGTCCTCAATAGGTGCCCCAACTATTAAAATTGGAAATACGCAGCATCACTTATATAAAGAAAGAAGAGACATGTCCATTCTTTGTGCTTTTTTATGAATACGATGTTCCCACTGAAATCAATTGGAGCACTACAAAATGCTCCTACTACACACACAAAATATGCGTCTATTAAAAACTTTGAAAAACACTTGCACATAAAAAAAAAAGCCTCTAAAATGCACACGTAAAAGATGCGTATTTCAGAAGGGTTTCTGCCTTGAAATACAGCTACATTTTTTTTGCTTCTATTTTATGTCATGTGGCTCAAGACTTATCTTGTGCCCCCAATTTTTTTAAAGTCTTACAGAAAAGCCAATGGCTTAAAAAACATAGCCAACGCATACTGCGCTTCAGAAAATGTCACAAAAGCCCTACAAACCAACATTTAGCCATAGCATATATGACAACTTTTAAGACCGAAAACCAAACCAAAAATGCCATGGAAATACATATGTGTATAAAACCAGCCTAAAGCTGGCAATACATGAAATAAAGTAACAGTACAATACAAGATAAATATTTAATTTGGTTACATGCATCTGATTTTGTTGTAGAACAAATAATTTAAAAAAATGTCTGCAACAAAATTTGTTGTGTGTGAATTTACCCTAAAAAAATACAAAAGAAGATAAATTACTGAAGGATGAATAAACTAAAACCTCTTTTTTTTTTAAAGGATTTTTTGGACACATTTAACATTTTATTTGCCTTTCCTGCAATTGTGACATTTATTTGGCAATCAAAGAAGTGATGAATCAGAATTTGCTGTAAGGCTAGGTACACGCTGCGGAATCTCCGTGTGCGGCCAGCGCTAGGACTGTCTCCAATAGACTGCAATGTGTTCCGCGAGTATTTCCGCCTGAAGAATGAGCAACGCCCTTCTTCAGGCAGAAATATCTAAGTGGATTTTCAGTTCACAAATTCCGAAGTGTGAATTTGTGAACGGAAACCCATTCACTACACTATACATTTTAGCAAGAGGAATTTCTGCCTGCAATTTCAAAGCGGAATTGCAGGCGGAAATTCCGTAGTGTGAACCTAGTCTAAAGGCTAGAAACAAGCATCAAATAAAGTTGGAAAAACCTTACGAGTTCGGCACGACTCGCCAATTGTTTAAAGGTGTATAAGAATCGGGGAGGCCTCGCAACTCTACCCCGATTCACCATGTCAGGGGAAAGTAATTTCAGGCATGTTTTAACTGCCAGATTTTTTATTTTTTTTAATCAGAAATTTTTATTAAACATTTTATAAAACATACATAATACAAAAACAAAGAAAAACATAAACCCAGAAAACCCATCCGACCCACACAGAACCCCCCCCCTACATCCCAGTGTCCATCCTTCACAGCACATTAAACAAAAAGAATCATCTTAGAAACAATACAGTTCATTTAGTACTCATACTCAAAAAGTAAAATGAATGAGGGCATGCAGTAAGGCAGAGCCAGGATTATGCCCTGCTGTGCTATGAGCACAGTGCTGGCTCCTTCCTGTCTGATTGACAGGCAGGGAGCAGTGCTGAGCTTGTCTGTGTCCCGGCTGCAGTCTGAGATTTAGAACTCCAGCATGAGTCTGAAATCTATAAAAAGGGCTTGCGGCCAGGACTGGTAAGGAGACCCCTAGTGGTCATTTTTTTCAAAGTGGAAAATTTTATAGAAAGAAGCATTTTTTTTAATAATATGTAATTGGAAAGTTATTCTGCATACATTAATCTATGATGTATCAAAAGTTTTTTTGACGAAAGGTACCCTTTAAGATACTCATTGGGAAGCCCATCAATCACCCAGAGACTTCTCATTAGGTAAGGCCCCCAACGCAACCTCTAATTCCTCAAGAGAATGGGTTCATCCAGGAGATCCCTCTGGGTCTGCGATAGTCAGATCATGTGGCAGCTTGGAAGAATACATCTCCTCATAGAAGGAAACCAATACATTCAAGAAGTCTGCATCCTCCTGGACACCATTCCCGGCACCATCACAGAGACAAGAAATAGAGGCGTATCCCCACTGGGGTCTAATAGTACAAGCCAGCAGGCAACCCATGCTCTCACCACTCTCAAAGTAGTGCTGCTGTTGAAAGAAGCGCTTGTTGTCCACCATCTGTAATAAATGGACTTGCATGGACTGCCAATTATCTCTAGCTAGGTCAGAAGGGTCACGCAAAAACCTTTTTTTCCAATAGGAGCACTTGCTGCTGTAGTGAGGCCTGAATCGCCCTATTCTTAAATTTACAGGTCGTAATATCTCTGATAAAGACACCCCTCATATACGCCTTCAAAGAATCCCACACTGTGCCCACCGAGGCAGTTCCCGCATTGATCTCGAGAAAGGCTTCCACATTAGTCTTGAGCATAAGGCACACAGAGGAGACCTGAAACCAAAAGGGGGTCAGTAGCCACAGAGAACCCTGCAACCTAGGATGAGAATTCAAGGTGAGATGTACAAAAATAGGGGAGTGATCAGAAAGACTATGGGGAAGATACTCCACCGATTTGACCAGGGGAAAGATCACCCCCTTGCCCAGTGCAAGATCAATGCATGATAGCGTACCATGAGAGTAACAATAGTATTGCTTCTCCAAAGGTCCGCCCACCCCACCTCCTCCACAAACCTAGCCAAACCCATTGTAGAAGGAGTCATGGGAGGTCCGCGGTCACCAAAGCTATCAAGTGTCGGATGTAGAAGATTATTGAAATCCCAAACCACCAAGAGCGGTGCATCAGGCAAAGAGGACAAATAAGATACCATTCTGCGCAAGGCAACGCTCGAGTATGGGGGGAACATAGAGTGCCTGGAAGCGTTTACTTTCATTTTCAAGTTTCAACTATCAACTTTGATCGCTGTGTCTGAAGGGTTAATAGTGCACGGCACCGATCGTTGTGTTGGCCCAGCGTTCCGGCTATTAATAGTAGCCTGGACCGAACCGGTGTGATGCGGTGTCACGGCGTGACCCCATTTTAAACACCGGGACCGGGCGCACAGGTACACCCAGCGTCCTTAAAGGGGTACTCCTGTGGAACACTTTTTTTTTTTTTTTTTAAATCAACTAGTGCCAGAAAGTTAAACAGATTTGTAAATCACTTCTATTAAAAAATCTTAATCCTTCCAGTACTTTTTAGGGGCTGTATACTAAAGAGAAATCCAAAAAAGAAATGCATTTCCTCTGATTTCATGACCACAGTGCTTTCTGCTGACCTCTGCTGTCCATTTTAGGAACTGTCCTGAGCAGCATATGTTTGCTATAGGGATTTTCTCCTGCTCTTGACAGTTCCTAAAATGGACAGCAGAGGTCAGCAGAGAGCACTGTGGTCATGACATCAGAGGAAATGCATTTCTTTTTTGGATTTCTCTTTAGTATACAGCCCCTAAAAAGTACTGGAAGGATTAAGATTTTTTAATAGAAGTGATTTACAAATCTGTTTAACTTTCTGGCACCAGTTGATTTATAAAAAAAAAAAAAAAAAAAGTTTTCCACGGGAATACCCCTTTAAGAGATTAAACTGCAGAATACGAATGAGGACAGCTCTGTGCAGGGCTCCAGGAGGAAAAGGACGAGTCGGCACCCTATGGGCATGCTCAACAGCGAAGAGAGGTGTCAAAGTCTCTTTCCAAACGTAATAAGGAGCCAATGCTCAAAGTACTCCCCGGGGTCAAGACCCTTGGCCCTTTCAGGGACGCCCACCAGGCACACATTGTTCCGCCGCAGGTGTTTTTCCATATCATCAGATTTAGCGGCTAGTACAGTCAAATTAGTAATCACACAATGCACATTTCTCGAGTGGAGGAACTTGATCCTCCAGATCACCCACTCTTTCCTTAACTGCACTAATCCTCTTGGAAACCTTTTGTATATTATGGTGGATAAGGTTAATGTCCTCAAGCAACCCTCCTAGCACCATTTTAACATCAGTGTTGCCCTTGGAGACAACCAAAAAAATATCTTCCAGGGTAGGCTCAGCAGCAGCAGATGGAGGCACCTAAAGCAGCAGACACCACACAAGCAGAGGAGGGGTTAATGGTAACAGGAATTTGTGCAGTCACAGCTTTCACTGCCCCAGCATATAAGACATCAGGGTGAGGCTCAGTGGGGTCTGTAGAAAAGAGGGCAGCAGTAGTAGAGGAGTCACCAGTATAGGCAGAGGATGATCCAGTATGCAGGGGGATAGCCCAAGACTGACCTGCAGTTACATGGCGCTCAGTCCCGCTCATCACAGTGGAGGTGGCCGCATGTGCAGAAGAGACCAGGGCCCCGGCCAGCCTGTCAGCCACATCATTCTTCTCTTCCCTCCAATCGTCCGCCGGGCCCGCTCCGGCTGATCAGTAACTCAAGCGAAGTGCTGCAGGCGCTCCGCAACTCCCGCCACCTCCACACAAGTTGGTGCCGGCTCCCTCAGCATCTCGGCCTCACCATCCTCCTGCATCCGCTGTGTTCTGGTGTTGCGCCTCCGCCCGGCCATCCTGACACTGTGATGTTCCCGACACCTTCAGGAAGAAGTAGGTAGCAGATATGGAGATATTTTAGGCCAGATACCCAGGATGCCCAGCAGAGCTCCGGACCATGCGACCATTCACATGCCGTGCTAATCTGCCTGATCTTTTTAATCTCAGAGATATGCCACCCTCAAAAGGAGTGTAGCAGCGGCTCACCCCTCCTCTCTCCATTCCGGAGATAAAATATTTGACAATTTTTGAAATGTTACAATGTTATTCTGGCATGACCATTGTTCATTGTGCCATAGTTCAGTAAGTGGATTGGCACCGCTTCATGGGGCTAAGCCACAGGAACAAGTTGAATGCAACCTTTTGGAGCAGATTTTTTTTCAGTGCAGAAATATTCTAAAGAACATGAATGTCCCTCGCAGAAACCCCATTCACTTAAGCGCAGAAACCCCATTTATTTAAGCACAGAAACCCCATTCTCATAAAGGTAAAGTAGAATTTCCTTCAACTTGATTAAGATTTCTGATCCAGGATCTCAAAATAAGCCTAACTGGTCAGATAGCTTTTTGTTTGTTAATTTTTTGTGGATGCAACATTAACCTAAGGTGGAAGATAATTTTTAAATTAAATTAATTTATAGCATGGTAGATGAATTTTGTTATGGTGTTTGAGCAAAAAACTGGCAAAGAAAAGCTTTATAAAAATAAAAAATAAATACAATTAATTAAATGTATTAATTTAATTAAAATTTAAACCACAGAAGGTACACAACTACAGAGCAGCCTGTGCTTATTGACTGTCAAAACATATGGAAAACGTAAATGGATAGGACTGTATAAACCTGTTCTCATTTTAAAGATGGCATTCACGTAGACATTAGGGTGAACTGTGTTTTTTTTTTTCTCTCCCCATTTTCCCTTTTTACACAGGGATCAACAATGTGACCCACAGGCTCAGAAAAGGAGCAAGGCAGGATTCTTTTGCATTGTTAAGGACATGTGGAGTGGGGAAAAAAGAAGCAGCCAGTGTGCGCATTCAGTATGAAGCAAGTCTAATGAGCCATCGCTGCTGCACAGAGCTGGAATACGCTGCACTGCTATAGAGAAGCTTTTCATGACACAGGAATGTGAAAGAACGCCCCCAGAATGCAGCCACTAAATCCCAGCCAACAGGGGTGGTCAAAAAAATCAAACACGACATGCTCAGCTCTGCCAGATATCTGCCTCAAAAGGTTTATTTATCACAGCACTTACACATCTAAACTTGAAAAAAAAACTAAACAAAAACGAAAAACATTAACTTAACACTGATTTAACAGAAAAACTTAAAACCCAAAAATGTTAAAAAAAAAATTAAGGTTTCCATTTTGGTTGTGATAACTTTGTTTGAGAACATGCAACTATGTATATACACTAGCGTATAAGTAAGCAAACTATGGTGAATGTGACATACCCTTTAACCCATTAAAGAGTACCTCTCATGATCTTGTTAACTTTTTAATCCTCCCTATTTGTTAGTTTTCTAACCTGATATTGCTCTGTATTTTCTGCTCAGTCAGATTAACAAACTGGTAAGGGGCGTTCCCCAGCAGGCGTGACATCATCTGAAGCCATACAGGGGAGAACTTCCTCCCTCACTCTGCCACACACAGCCCAGAGCAGTTCACTGTGTGAGATGAGCTCTGATTCAATAAGGCTGCACCTCCCTCATCAGCATTTCCTGAGTTTGGACTTGTGTCAGGCCAGCAAGAGTCCAAAGTCTGTGCAAAAGATGGGGAAATGTGCTCTGGACAAGTAGGGGGACACCTAGTGGCAGCTTTTTTAAACGCAAATAAAACATTGAAAACAACAAAAAAACATTTTTTTAACAAAGTATATTAGAAAGATTTTTTTTTATTTACCATAAGGAGTGCAATAGCAAAAATTTGTTTTGATGAGAGTGCCCATTTAAGGACACAGCTCATATTCATTTTTTCTTCCTGGCCTCTTAAAAGGAAAACTAACAGCAGGGTCACCCACACTAACCTGAATATATAGGTAAAAATCAGTTCAGAAGATAATCATCTTTTGACAAATATGATGTTTTATTCTTATGTGTCCTGAAGGCAGCTTCTGCTTTCTCCCACTCTGTTGATAACTCCGCCCTCTACACAGACCTGCTGAGTAAGGCGGGGTTATCAGCCAAAGGAAGCAAGGTTATCATAGGAGCTGTTGGGAGAAAGCATTACACATACAGCAGCAGTGAACTTAAGAAGAAATTTTCATATTAGCAACAAGATTAATATGTCCTGAACGGCTGCACTAATTTTCACCAGGTAAGAAGCATTGGGGACAGGGTCACCCACACTACCTATACATTCAGGTTAGTGTGGATAACCCAGCTGTCAGGTGCCCTTTAAGAGCCATAACTCTTAAATTCTTTGTAATGACATCTTTCATTTTACCATAAAATGTACAGAAAAAACAAACTTTTTGGGTGTATTGTTTCTACGCAGTGAACTTTATGGTAAAATGATATGTTCTCTTTATTCTGTAGGTCAATTTGGTATTTTTTTTAAGCCGTTTATTGTGCAGGATCATAAAGATTATGGGGGACATTTATCAAGGGATTTAGAGCTTTTTTTTTTGCTTACAAAAGTCGCACAAAAAGTCGCATTAGCACCTAAGCAACTTTGTGTATGACTTTTGGCTGTAAGTAAAAAGCTACAAAAGAGCCTACGAAAGAAATTTTTTTTTTTCACTTTGCAGTGGTCAGGGCTTTATCAAGTGCAAAAGTCGCACAAAAAGTCGCAAGCCCTCAAAAACAGCGAAAATGTAAGTCAGCCCGGACCTGCCTTACAAAACGGCTTTGGAGAGCAAATTTTTATATTTCCAGCTGGCAGCTGTGATCACAGCTCCTGTGGGAAATATGATATAACAACTGTACAAAAGGAGCCCGGGCTCTGTCTGATTCTATCCCCGCTACCCTAACTTAACCCCTTGCCGCAAATGGACATTCATTAACGTCCATCTGCGGCTCCCGAGGTATGACGCGCGCTCAGCAGGTGAGCGCGCATCATACCTGGTGGGTCTCAGTTGCTATAAGCAACCGGGACCCACGGCTAATTCCGGACATTGCTGATCGGGCTGATGTCCGACATTAACCCTTTAGACGTGGCGATCAAACTTGATGGCCACGTCTATAACAAAAGTAAACAAATAGCGACGTCCCGGACTGCTTGCAGGGCGTCCAATCGCAAAAAGAACTGCTCTGTGCCTGAGATCCAAGCAGGTGCAGTCAAGCAGTAGAAACACAGATCAATGCTATGCTATGCTATGGCATAGCATTGAACAGTATGAGAAATCAAGGTAATGCATGTTATAGTCCCCTATGGGGGCTATAACATTGCAAAAAAAAAAAAAAAAGTAGTGGAAAAAAAATAGTTAATAAACATTATTTAACCCCTCCCTTAATAAAAGTTTGAATCACCCCCCCCCCCGTTTTCCAGTTTAAAAAAAAAGTGTAAATAAAAATAAACATGTGGTATCGCCGCGTGTGTAAATGTCCGAACTATAAAAATATATAGTTAATTAAACCGCACGGTCAATGGCGTATGTGCAAAAAAATTCCAAAGTCCAAAATAACGTATGTTTGGTCACTTTTTATATCATGAAAAAAATGAATAAAAAGCGATCAAAAAGTCTGATCAATACAAAAATGGTACCGCTAAAAAGTTTAGATCACGGCGCCAAAAATGAGCCCTCATACTGCTCAGTACACGGAAAAGTTATAGGGGTCAGAAGATGACAATTTTAAACATATTAATTTTCGTGTATGTATTTATGATTTTTTCCAAAAGTAAGACAAAATCCAACCTATATAAGTAGGGGATCATTTTAATTGTATGGACCTTGAGTACAAAGATAAGGTGTCATTTTTTCCCCAAAAATTTACTGCGTAGAAACAAAAGCCCCCAAAAGTTTCAAAATGGCATTTTTTATTCAATTTAGTTGCACAAAAAATTTTTACATTTTTGGGTAAAATGACTAATGTCATTACAAAGTAGAATTGGTGGCGCAAAAAATAAACCATTCTATGGATTTTTAGGTGCAAAACTGAAAGGTTTATGCTTTTTAAAACGGTAAGGAGGAAAAAATGAAAGTGTGAAAGCGGAAAAACGCTCGGTCCTTAAGGGGGTTAATGACAGGGACACTGCTTTACATCCTCCTTGTCTCCCACCCGACCACGCCACACATCTCCCACCCGCTACAAGACTACAACTCCCAGCATGCCCATACAGTAAGCAGGTAGCGGGTGGGAGATGTGTGGCGCGGTCGGGTGGGAGACAAAGGGGGATGTAAAGCAAGTTAGAGTAGTAGGGATAGAATCAGATGGAGCCCGGGCGGCTGCAGAGTGATGCCAGCCCTGGGCTCCTTTTAACATATCTCAGCGCCGCAGAGTTTCTATATCCCCCTACTGTAATTTCTTATTTCCCGCTGGGTGACCAAGCAGCCAATCACAGGACCCTGCGGGAAATTTGATCTTACAATAGAGACTAAAAACTCTGTGCCTCCGTTAGATGTTAAAAGGAGCCCGGGCTGGCATCACTCTGCAGCCGCCCGGGACTCCCGCAGCCGGGCAGGGAGATGTGTAGGCGCAGTCCCTGCCATTCCTCAGCACTGCGGTACACGCTGAGAGATGGCAGGGGCGGCTGAAGTGTTATGTCAGCCCGGGCTCCTTACCACGGTGCAGCTGACTTTACTGTAAATTCAAACTTCCCACCAGGTCCTGTGTCAAGGGACCCGGCGGGAAATATGAAATTACAGTGATTTTTTTAAAGGAGTAGTCCAATGGTGAAAAATTCTATACAGTTAGCAACAGTTTAAAAAGTTATATAACTTTGTAATATACTCACATAACCCATCTTGAACGGAAAGTACCTTTTTCAGTGATTTCTCTCTAGACAGGAAGCAGCATAATCCAGCATCTCGACCTACACTTCTTCTACAGCCTGTGGTCAGCTCGTCATTCCTTTCCTCATAGGTCTCAATATGTGAGTGCTCACCAATCACAGCACTCACACACTGAACCAATCACAGCACTCACACACTGAACCAATCACAGCACTCACACACTGAACCAATCACAGCACTCACACACTGAACCAATCACAGCACTCACACACTGAACCAATCACAGCACTCACACACTGAACCAATCACAGCACTCACACACTGAACCAATCACAGCACTCACACACTGAACCAATCACAGCACTCACACACTGAGCCAATCACAGCAGTCCTGCTTGAGCCTGGTCACGTGGGTGCAGTGCTGTAAGCCAGATGTGTGAGGGGGAGAATGAGGACGTACACAGCTCCCCCCCCCCCTCCCCAGCTCTGTCTACATAGGACCTAACTTATCATGGGGAGGTTTCAAGTTTGCATGGAGGGAGGGAGAGAGGACGTGTGTGAAGGAGACATAACGGGCTGGGAATGTATAGACTGCAGGGGAATAAATATCATACTGGGGATGATTTATATGTGTGAGGGGGGGACTCCTGAATGACATGCTGGGAGTTTTAGTCCTTGTTATGCGTGTTAATGCTAGCGTTTCCAAACCAGTGTGCCTCCAGCTGTTGCAAAACTACAACTTCCAGCATGCCCTGACAGACTTTGGGCATGCTGGGAGTTGTAGATTTGCAACAGCTGGAGGCACACTGGTTGGGAAACACTTTATCTAGCCTATTCAGCATGCACATCATGTTACACCAGTGTTTCCCTACCAGGGTGCCTCCAGATGTTGCAAAACTACTACTACTAGCATTCCCTGGTTGGGAAACACTGGCATACACAAACATAACAGGGACTACAACTCCCAGCATGTCATTCAGGAGTCCCCCCTCACACATAGAAATCATCTCCAGTATCATATTTATTCCCTGTAGTCTATACACCACCAGCCCCTGCAGTGCAGTATGTCTCCTCACACATTGAAAACATTATGGAGGTGAAGAGCTGTGGAAGTCCTCCGGCGGTGAGACCAATGACCACATGGTGAGCAGCGGTAGAAACCGGGTCACCTGCACGATCTACCTATAGATTCGAGTTAGTGCAGGTGACTCTACTGTAAGATTGTCTTTAATAGTAGGTAGTATCTCCTTGCAGACATTAGCAGCAGCCCCCCGGCAGTCATTAGTAGCAGCCCACCTGTAGACTGCAGCCCACCTGTAGACATAAGTAGCAGCCCCCCTGTAGACCACAGCCCCCCTTTAGACAGTGGGTCCCCATTTAAACAGCAGCAGGGCCCCCCCTTTAGACAGCAGCAGGCCCCCCCCCCCCCCCCCGATTTAGACAGCAGCAGCCCCCCCCCCCCCCGTTTAGACAGCAGCAGGCCCCCCCCCCCGTTTAGACAGCAGCAGGCCCCCCCCCCCCGTTTAGACAGCAGCAGGCCCCCCCCCCTTTAGACAGCAGCAGGCCCCCCCCTTTAGACAGCAGCAGTCTCCCCCCCTTTAGACAGCAGCAGGGCCCCCCCTTTAGACAGCAGCAGGGCCCCCCCCCTTTAGACAGCAGCAGCCCCCCCTTTAGAAAGCAGCAGGCCTCCCCCGTTAGAGAGCAGCAGGCCCCCCCCCCCATTTAGACAGCAGCAGGCCCCCCCTTTAGACAGCAGCAGGCCCCCCCTTTAGACAGCAGCAGGCCCCCCCCCTTTAGACAGCAGCAGCCCCCCCCCCCTTTAGACAGCAGCAGGCCCCCCCCCTTTAGACAGCAGCAGGGCCCCCCATTTAGACAGCAGCAGCCCCCCCCCCCCCCCGTTTAGACAGCAGCAGGGCCCCCCTTTAGACAGCAGCAGCCCCCCCCTTTAGAAAGCAGCAGGCCCCCCTTTAGAGAGCAGCAGCCCCCCCCTTTAGACAGCAGCAGGGCCCCACCCCTTAGACAGCAGCAGGGCCCCCCCTTTAGACAGCAGCAGGGCCCCCCCCCCTTTAGACAGCAGCAGGGCCCCCCCTTTAGACAGCAGCAGGGCCCCCCTTTAGAGAGCAGCAGGGACCCCCCCTTTAGACAGCAGAAGGGTCCCCCCCCCCCGTTTAGACAGCAGCAGGCCCCCCCCCCCCGTTTAGACAGCAGCAGCCCCCCCCCTTTAGACAGCAGCAGTCTCCCCCCCTTTAGACAGCAGCAGGACCCCCCCTTTAGACAGCAGCAGGGCCCCCCCCTTTAGACAGCAGCAGCCCCCCCTTTAGAAAGCAGCAGCCCCCCCTTTAGAAAGCAGCAGGCCTCCCCCGTTAGAGAGCAGCAGCCCCCCCCCCATTTAGACAGCAGCAGGCCCCCCCTTTAGACAGCAGCAGGCCCCCCCCTTTAGACAGCAGCAGGCCCCCCCCCCTTTAGACAGCAGCAGGGCCCCCCATTTAGACAGCAGCAGGGCCCCCCATTTAGACAGCAGCAGCCCCCCCCCCTTTAGACAGCAGCAGGCCCCCCCCCCCTTTAGACAGCAGCAGGGCCCCCCCCCCTTTAGACAGCAGCAGGGCCCCCCTTTAGACAGCAGCAGGGCCCCCCCCATTTAGACAGCAGCAGGCCCCCCCCCTTTAGACAGCAGCAGGGCCCCCCCTTTAGAGAGCAGCAGGGCCCCCCCCCTTTAGACAGCAGCAGGCCCCCCCCCCTTTAGACAGCAGCAGGGCCCCCCCTTTAGAGAGCAGCAGGGACCCCCCTTTAGACATTTGTAGCAGCCCCCTCTTTGCAGACAGCTAACTTCCTCAGGTCAGGTGCTGGTGCTGCCGCGTTCTCCTGTCCTCCGGTCCGCATCATGGCGTCCTATGGAGGAGCATGTGACATACACGTCACTCTGCTTCCTCTGTAGCGTTACGCTGGGCGCAGGGGAGGAGGCGGAGTGACGTGAGTGTCACATGCTCCTCCATGGAACACTATCATGCGAACGGGAGGATGGAAGAACGGGGCAGCAGAGCGACACCAGGTATCGGGCATGGTATCGGGGACATTAAACGAGTCCCCGATACCATGCAAATGGCTAGTATCTGCCCGATACTGATACCAGTATCGGGACATCCCTACCTGTCACCAAATAAAACTTTTAAAATGGAGTACCTTGTGTAATTAGCAGACACTTTCCCATTCACTTGCTTTTAAAATTATCACCATACGTATGTTTAAAATGTAATAGAAAAAATGGCCACTAGGTGGCTGTTCTTTTCCCTGCCACAATTAATACAGTGAGTTTGGTCTCCCACCGACCTGGCAGGAGACCAAACTCAGTAAGTGCTTCTCTGCACTGAGCTTAATTTACAGCTGCACAGAGCCTCACTGAAAGCTGCACAAAGCATCACTGAAACATGCATAGAGCCTCACTGAAAGCTGCATAGAGCCTCACTGAAAGATGCACAGAGTTAAAGGGGTACTCCCGTGGAATACTTTTATTTTTAAATCAACTGGTGCCAGAAAGTTAAACAGATTTGTAAATTACTTCTATTAAAAAATCTTAATCCTTCCAGTACTTTTTAGGGGCTATATACTACAGAGGAAATGCTTTTCTTTTTAGCTTTCTCTGATGTCATGACCACAGTGCTCTCTGCTGACCTCTGCTGTCCATTTTAGGAACTGTCTAGAGCAGCATATGTTTGCTATGGGGATTTTCTCCTTCTCTGGACAGTTCCAAAAATGGACAGCAGAGGTCAGCAGAGAGCACTGTGGTCATGACATCAGAGAAATCTAAAAAAATATAAGCATTTCCTCTGTAGTATATAGCCCCTAAAAAGTACTGCATGGGTTAAGATTTTTTAATAGAAGTAATTTACAAATCTGTTTAACTTTCTGGCACCAGTTGATTTAAAAAAAAAAAAAAAAAAAAGTTTTCCACAGGAGTACCCCTTTAAGACCCTCTATTCATCACAGAACTGCAACAATGTGAGGGCGGAAGTGGTCCCACAGCAGACTTCAGTGATGTCATGCCTGTTGGGAAACACCCACTTTCTTCTGCTGGGAGAAAGAAGAACTGCGAAATACAGAGTTTTTTAAAGCTTTTTTTTTAAGGGCTGGAGGAGTGTTAGGAGTAGCTATGGAACATAGTCTGAGTTGGTTTATAAAAGTTTATTTGGTGACAGGTACTTTTTAATGCCTATGAAGCGAGTGCAGCTCCTCAGCTTGCTTCATGGACACTAAACCCTCCAGGGCCTACAGGTATGGTTTGCAAATTGCAAAGGCATACAGGTATGTCCTGTGTCGTCTTATTTGTCCGGCTATAGGTTCATAGATCAAGACTTTAGAAAAGCCCCCATAAAGTGAGTTGTCATGTGCAATTATTTTTTTAGGCACAATAGGCTGTTACAAACTAATTTTTTCTGAAAAACTGTCCAGTCTACAAAAACGGTCATTGTTAACTTTTGACTAACCAATCACAATGCAGTTCCCACTTTCTTACACAGTGGAAACTGTGGGCAGCATAAAACTATCGCAGGAATCATTATCCAAGGACACTGAATTACTCTCAGATGCTCAGGCATTTCAGAGTAATCATAGTAGTCCTAGCCGGGACCCAGGTAACTAGTCAACGTGGCGGGCCCCAGCAGCTGCTTTCCCAGTAGCAAGAAGGAAGCGTCTCTTCCTAGCAGTCTATAGGGATAGATGCCTCACTTAAGCCAGGCACGACAACTTACCTGGGTTCCAGCTGCATTTTTACATCATGGTTACCGTACTCTAAAATGCTGGGATTGCGATGCCTGCACCAGTTTTACGCTGCCTACAGTTTGGGCAGCATAAAACTGATAAGTTCCCTTAAATCTTAAATATAAAATTGTAAATACCACAACCTAACTTCCAAATTAGATTGTGTGGGGAGGTACCTAGTGGTGACCATCAGTAATATTGTAATAGGGTTAGCACTATATATAACTCAATAGATGGACAATAAGGACATTTCGTTTGTGAGCATTCCCACTAATTAGTATACTAACAGTATCATTGATTCCTTGGGATTTACTTCACCCTGTAGTCCTTTTCTACATACATTAAAATATCTTATCAAATCTAGTGCCCTAAAAAAGGGTCCCCTTTTTCCCTTGGTGTTTTGCCCTGTCACATTACAAATGGATTTTGGGAGGTTTTGTACCATTTTATGTACAGAACAAGCCTACCACCACTTTAAAGGTGCAATATATTTTTTTTTACTGTAACACAAAAAAAATTAAGCATCCCTTTAATTTCTAGAGATATTTTTCAAAACCTTTTCTGGTTTTTACATGAACCCTTCAGTGTGGGGACAATGTTATTTTAGTACTTTCACAACCGTTATTGAGTCCCTGAAAGTTCCCATGATTGTGCACAGCTATTTCTTATTATCTCCATTTCAGGGGCACGACTAGAGCTAGGTGGTTTTCCATTTGTTCACACATGCAGTTACTTACTCCCTTACTTCTCTGGCCATCACATCACAGCACCTTACTACTATGTCCATGTCATAGTTTTGGTTAAAATTAACTGACTGAACAGCCTGCACTGTGTCGGGGAATGATTTACCGGAAACTACTATAGATGGCATGTAAAGGAAGAAGCAGTTACTAATGGCTTTGCAAAATGCTATGTGAGCGGCATGGCAAGGAAGGGCTTACATTAAGCACTGAACTGCTGCTTCTGAGATATGACAGATGCCTTGATTAACCTTTTAGTGCCAGTCAGGATCTTCTGGAGGAGGCAGACAGTTTCACAGATTGCAGATACACACTCCGGGCTGTCTCCTGCATATAGCATTAGCTAAGCCCTACCCCACTTCCTGTGTTCTGTCCTGGCCTGGTTATTACTAGGGACAGATTTCTCCACAAATCAGGTAATGAACAGCAAATAAGGGAGAAAGTAGTTATTGGAAATACAGTGAACATTTAAGATATGAATCAGAGGAACTTTAAGATGCAAAAGTATTCACTTCATTAAAATGAATACTTTCTGGAGCCACTTAATGCTGTAATTACAGATTTTTGGCAATTTATCCAGGCAAAACTGGTGTGTGAATTGTACATCTTACAGTTCTACTATGGACAGATATTTCAACCTCTGCTAATGATCCCTGAAGCTACTTCATTCAATGTTATCATTTCTGTCTTTGTGGAATCTCTGACTAAAGGGGTATTACAATTGTACAAGAAGTTTTCTAACTGACTCCAGGTGCTGTAAAAATATAAAAAGAAAGCATACTCACCTACACCAACCCCCTGCTGTTCCAATGGTACTCGGTCCTGATAAGTCTATGTTGATTTCTGAGACGCGCTGTCCCCACTAGAAATGTTTGCACTAAGTCAGTCACTGGCTAAGGTGGGTCACTGCTGCAGACAGATGGCGGAGCAGGCAGATCCTGCAGGTTTGGCATGTCAGAGGAAGCAGTGTTTTTTTAATTTTATTTTTTTAGAGTCAACTAGAAAAAATGTTTGTACTGCTGTAATAACCCTTTAAAGGATGTTTATCATATATATATATATATATATATATATATATATATATATATATATATACACACATACATATACACATATGCAAATCAAAAAATGTTGCAGTATCTTGTAATACCTTTTTTATTAGACTAACAGAATGTTGTAGAGAAGCTTTCGGGATTCGTCCCTTTATCAAGTCCAAAGCAAATCTAAGCTCACAAGCAGAAGACATATATATATATATGCTGCACAATTTGGGGAAGTCATATAGCGATTATGGAGGTAAATATTGCAACAGGGTCTACAGCAGACATAGGGGGACCAGGGCTAGACAAGCATCAGTTTTATTTATTTTTTGTTTACTCCCTCCCACTATATATCAAACACACCAATGTTTGGGCATTGGGCCAGGACACCGCAAAATTTCAAATGCAGGGTAATAATCGCAGGAATTTGTGGGTACGTAAATGCAGTAATCAAAAAAAGCTAATATTGCGATCCGATAGTTTTTGCAATAAATTGTGCAGCCCTAATATATATATATATATATATATATATATATATATATATATATATATTAATATAATGTATCTACACTCACTATAACATATAGTTTAGACATAAAAAAAAAAAAGCAATACATTACACGTGAGCCCATAAATATTTTACAATGAAATATGGTTTCCCATCTTACAGAACGTCCTCACCTTTTTCCTCATTTGCAAAACTGCTATGAAGTTTTCAAGATATAAAAAAATAATAATAATTTGTTGTCTCAAGTACAGTAAGGTGGTGATATCAGGAATTCACAAGACAATGTAACACTCCCAGTGCCAAATGGACCAGAAACACAGTGTATACCTAGGCGCTATGAGCTGTACCAATAAAATGCACGCTCAATTTCCCTTTCTATTATTCTTGACAGGTTTCATTAGCTGTGCTAAAAAGAAATCTGCTTTTTTGCATTCGCAATCTCCGCTTGTACGCAATCTCTGTTGGGACATTGTACCTTGTGTCGGTGCCAATGGCGTTAGATTACAAACGCCAACGTAAAAACCAAACTGTGTAAAAAATAACACCATCACATAATAGCGGCACATAAATCATACAGTGGTATTTGTAATGTTTTCTGATCATCTTCACATGAGTTCTCACAACTGGTGTAAATGTAGCTGGTTACATAAAGTAAAAAAAAAACAGGTACAAAATACAAGGATGATAAAATATAGAAATAATAATTATGATTATAATAAAAACATATATAATAATTCTAATATTACTATTATTAATAATAATAATAATTATTAGTATTGTTATATAATAAAGTAATGCCAAATATGTCTTTACTCATCGGTAACAAAATATTCAGAAAAATAAATATATATTTTTTTAAATATTAATGCTTAATAATCCAAAATGTAAAAAAAAAAAAAAAAAAAATGTAAATAAATAAAAATAGACCGGGTACACATTCACACTTTCTGTAACTTTCCTCAGCTGAGTGTATAGTATAACAAGTAATTTCTACTGCCATCCCATAAAATTTTACTGCAACCCATCACCTTCTATGCACACTAAAGGCAGTGTACCTTAAAAGTTTGCTCAATTGTTTTTGTTTAGAAAACCTATACCCCTAAATAAAAAAAAATAAAAAAAAGGTTAAACACCAAAGCCATAGCAGAAATTGCTCCGATATTTATATATTTATTTTTTCTCAATTACCAAAATGACCCCAAAAAGATTAAGTGTTTATGGGGGATTACTGGTTGCCTCCAGCTAAATCAAGGCACCGGGCCAAAATAGAGAGAAAGTGCTGTATAATAAACCAATAAAGGGCGGCTGAAGTTGCGTGTAACAAATAAAATGGGTGGACGTCAGCTATCTGAGTGCACTTTCTAATATACGTTATCTCCAGATGTAGAGTATTGCATAAGTGATATATTGTCATCCCTTTGACTATAATGTAAGAACACTGAATACATTTGTACCAGAAATAGACCAAAGCATAAAAGTAAAAAAAAATTTAATTCAAAAATCTGTGTGAACAAGGCCTTAAGATGATTATTAACATCTCAATTATACCTACGAAGTACAATCTGTGTGATTCTAAGTAATGTTAACCAGTGATATAAAGCAGTGTTTTCCAAACAGTGTGGCTCCAGCTGTTTGCAAAACTACAACTCCCAGCATGCCCAGACAGCCTTCGGCTGTCTGGGCATGCTGGGACTTGTAGTTTTGCAACAGCTGGAGCCACACTGTTTGGAAAACACTAATTTAAAGTGATTAATAGAAGAGCTTCTTCTACAATGTCTTAAGCTGAGTGGAACCCTTAGTACCCCATGAGTCGAAGGATTTCCCTTACAATTAAAGCGGGAGCTACAATGAATACTTTTGATACCATTAAATCACTTCAGGGTTTTTTACGCTCCGCGCAGAATGATGAATTGCACTTTGTAGGGTTGAGAAATGTCAATGTGCTCGGTCTAGAACGTGCATTGTAACACGGACTGGACCAGCGGGAAGATAAAGATCTGCTGGCTTGGCAGGGCACAAAGCGCACACTTCAGCTTGTTCTCCCTTTTGGGTTGTACGGTGGTTTGGTGCCAGGCATCATGGCCAAAAAGTGTGTCTAATGAAGTGTCTGAGATGAGTCAATAAGAAAATTAATGTTAGCAAACAGCTGATATAAATGAAGTGCTGAGTTAGTCTATGAAGGATTTGGTTTGCTGCCCACGTATGCGTGCCTGTAGCAACGTACCGAGCCGGAATCTCAGGCCTATGGCAAAATGCAAACGCTGGCTGCCAAAATTTGCACAGGTATCCATCGATGTGTCATCTCCTACGTAAGGAGACTGCGGGACCACATTAGAAAAACAAGTGCAAAAAAATCTGGCAGGCCATGATCACACATTGCAGTTTGGCAGCTGATTTCTATCTTTCTGGAAGGGGGAGGGGGTTAAGATGGGAAAAAAAAAAAAGAACGCATCACCAGCTTCGAATGCAAGAAAAACGTAAAAAAACAACAACACCAACTTTACTTCATCAAAAATATGTGATATTTTGCAGCACCTGTTCTCCCTTTCTGAATTTTTTTTTTTTTTGAAGGGGGGGGGGGTGTCAGGGTTAAAGATCAAAAATAGAATACTACATCTAAAACAGGTTAATAGGCCTAAAAATAAATGTAATTTAGGGTGCATATTTTTGCTGCAAATCTGCTGCAGACTTGCTTCCGCAGATTTTGCTGGACATTGTCAGTGGGCAGCAAACTCTGCAGCAGCAAAAAATACGCGTGTGTGAATGCCCCCTTTGGGTACTGTCCAACGTAGTGTATACGCAGCATATTCTGCTGCGTATCTTCTGCTGCATATTTTCCTACCCATTAAGATCAATGGGTAGCAAAATCAGCTGCAGATAATACGCAGCAAAATACGCTGTGTGTACACTACATGGGACCGTACCCATATAGTCCACCTTTAGGCTGCAGTATTTTGCATCAGTATTTTGCAGCAAAACCCACAATACTGACCAAAATACCATTTTGTCATGGGAAAAAAAAAAAGTTGCCTTACAAATACGTAAATACAACCAAATCTATGGACCACAAGTAGGTTAAAAAACAACAACATCAATCTATAAAAAAATATAAAAAACCTAAAAAAAAAAACAACACTATAAAAAACAATCCTGCTGCATCAACAATAAGCAATACAAAAAAACTATACAGTAAACAAAAACAAAAAAATCTTTACAAAAAAAAATCTAAAAACCTGATTTTGTAACTATTTTAGGTCAATCATGTATCGATTAAAATTCACAAATAACTTATGGTTCAAAAGAACAGGGTCTTACCTTTCTCGTCGTTCTTCATCTTTTAATACTTCATAGATTGCCACCAACTACAACAATACAATGTAATGAGTTCTACAATAAGTACATTTTTTTTTTTAAAGTTGAAAATGTAAAAAAATTTTAAACTTTCCAATGTGTGCCAAAAATCCCAACAAAACAAGGACTAGGAAAAGAATGGCAAAAACAATACAACTTAAAACCAACATAAAGTATCTAAAACGTTCCCAAGATATATTGTGGACTTACTTGTCTGAACTGAGTCTCTGCATTTTCTTCTTTATTCTTGTCGGGGTGCAGCAATAAGGAGAGCTTGCGATAGGCTTTTCTGATGTCAGCAGCTGTAGCATCCTGCAAACAAGAAGAGGTGGGAGGGAGATGAGGGAACACAAAGCAAACTTTTGTAAAGAAGCTGAAATTCCCAGAGCCTTGTTAAGATGTAGAGATAGCCAACCAAGCACAGGACCTAAGGCGATGTAATTCGAGACATCAGGGAACAAGCTCCAGAGACCCACATGAATGAACAATTATTCAGCCTAATTTCACTTTCTTCCCAACTTCTTCGTGAATATCATATCTTACCCCGTGTAAAGTAGATATTATTTTCTTTACACGCACAGACTTATTAACCTGCAAATCTTTACAAGGCAGAGACAACTTAGGAATGCCTGGCTTTTATCCTCCAAAGACAAGAGAGTTCCATACGAGGGGGATACATTTTATTTGCCCTCCCGAGTCAGGGTGGCTTTGCTTTTCCTTAAACAAAAACAGCACTGAAGATTCCACGAGGGATCTGTTGTTCATATATGAAGACCAAACCAATTCAAAAACAGCATACAGTTTGTAATTATTATTATTTTTTAATAAGTAGACAACATTTTTGTTTTGACGCTTTCAGAACAATCACCCTAAAACCGAAAACTGTCTGGTCTTACAAATAGTAACCAATCACAGCTCATCTTTCATATCTTAAAGAACTTTGGTACTGAAAGATGAGCTTGGTTTCTATGGGCAAAATCATACATAGCTTTTGTCTCCAACAGATTGATAAATCTGGCCAATGTGTACTTTCTGGTGAGCCGATTCTTTAGGGTCTATTCACACAGCAGAATTTCCGCTTGCGGAGTTCCGACTCAAATTAAAGCCCATAGACTTCTATGGGATTCCGCACTCCCATTCACACTTCTGAATTTCCACCTCAAATTAAAGCCCATAGACTTCTATGGGATTCGCACTCCTATTCACACTTCTGAATTTCTGCTTGCAGAATTCCGCAAGCAGAAGTTCAGAAGTGTGAATGGGAGTTCTGCCATGTGAATAGACCCTTATGTGTTCAAACGTTAGAAAGAAAAGAAAAAAACTCACTAAATTTACTACCATTTATGTTACATCACAATTTCTACCAGTTCTGTCTGTCTTGGAGTTTTTAGCAGTAAAAGACATCCCATAAAAACTTCACAATCCAACATGACATTACTCACTAGGCAATTCAGTTCTCGTCAGTTATAGACCTTAAATAATAGTATCTATGTTGCCATTTTGTCTGCAATAAAAATACGCATTTAGGGGAAAATGTATCAACTGGGGTGTACCTGAAAAATTATATCATTTTGAGCTATTTTGATGTTGTCTGTGCTAGCTTCATCATTCTTCTTGTTATGCGCTTACAGGGGGTGTGGTTAGCAGATGCACCGGTGGTGCACTGAATTTACTTGCACAAATATTTTTTTTTGCCCCAATGAATTTGGGTAACTTTTTTGCACTATCCACTATTCCTGTCATTATCGCAAATTTATGGAGTTCTGTAAACAACATAATTTTGCATAGCAACTGGGAAAAGCACACACTTGTGCAGTAGGTTTTACATTGTGTAAAAATCTTAGCTAATGTTAAATGCCCCCCATAATGTATACAATATCAAACCTTGAATTCTAATCAGATCACATTATAAACGACACCATTGTTATGACGATTACAATGGAGATCCAATAAAAGCATTGAAAACCTAGCCATACAATTCAACCAATCTTAGGTTCTTCGATATCCACAGGAAACACAAAAATCTAGCTTGGTAAGTTAGAAAATAAAAAACAAAAAACAAAATGGAAAAAAAAGAAAATAATAATAATAGCAATAATTAAATAAAAAAAAATAAATAAAAAATAAAAAAAAATATATATATATATATATATATATATATATATCCAAAATATAAAAAGTTAATCGATTTTAGTTCGAAACTGATTAAGGCTAGGGCTACACGGCAAAACTGGTCACATACCAAAAAGATTGCAGTGTTTACTATGACATCTCATCTAATGATTGTCACGATGATTATAATGTGGGCGCGATACAACTTGGGACAGGACAGTAGCAAAATAAAATTCCAACTTTCATTGATTTTTGGTCAGACAAATATTTTGGTTGTGCACTTTAGATGTGATTTGCTATTGCGCACAACAATAAATGTTTTTTCCTGGTGTGTATTTGGCTGCAATTTCCATAAAAAAAATCACTTAGCAGCACTTACATTTTAGCATTGTCCCAATGGCTATTCAGGGACTTCGACTACAGAAAAAAAGATCATTGTTTTAAAGAAGATGCCATAGAAATTCCCCGAAGCACCAATAGCGCTGCCCTATGGATACTGGCACCAGGACATGTTTATTGTTTATAAATTGTTTATGTTTATAAATGTAATGTTGTGACATGATAGAAAATCACTTCTGTGTTTGGATTTCTCCTTAACCATGAACCACTCAAATGATATACAATGACTACCTTTTCTCTTTGAAAAAAAGAAAAAAAAAAGGTTTAAATAAATTATTGTCGATTTGGTAAAGTATACGTACAAGTTCAAGAATAGCAAATACTATGATACACGTCCACATAAAAAATAAAAACAAGCATACAACAGTTTAAACATTTGTTACTATAAAAAGAAAAGAAATAAAGTATAAAAAAATAATTAAAAAATGTCTTTAGCCAAGGACTTATGTGCATCCAGCACTTGTGAACTACATTAGTATTGTTATCCAGTACAGTAATCATTTGTTAGACCCAATCCATATAAAGATATAATTTACAATAAATAAATATCCAAGACATCCAAAACAACTGAACATCAACCAGTGAGGCACACGCCAGTATACTCCGAGAAGAAAACAATTTTAGTAAAATATACACAATTTTTTTTAACAAAAAAGTTTAAAATATGTAAAATGTATGTATATATATATATATATATATATATATATATATATATTTATAAATCATAATTATAATATCAAAGTGTAAATGGATCTACTTCAAAAATGTTTTGATCAGTGATCACTACAAGTATGGAAGAGGTAATTTAATCAGAAAAAAAAAATCGCTATAGGGAACAGCAGAGCTTTATTTTGATGTCCTCAACACATTTTCTCTTTTTACACAGTTTAGGTCCTGACAATTTCCAGTGTGTGAATGAGCGGCTCATGATAACCCACGTGATAATAAAGTATCAGGATATCATCTGTCTGGTGCCAAAATCTTATAGTATATACCGCCATACGGCCTGGTTTTCCAGTTTCACGATTTTCAGGTTTTTTTCCCCCTTAGCCAATGGACTGTGTGGCCACTGGCGAATGCCTGTGCACTGAATGATTAATTTCAGAAGCTCGGCCAACTCATTTAACCCTATAGCTCCTGGTTCACTATTGGGGGGGTGACAGTTTTGTTTGAGAAGAAAAATATCTTCCAGTCTGAATACAAAAGGTAAATAACTTAACATGCAGACTCTTTAATTTCATATATTGCTGTATGCATGCTATTGTTGTGGTAAAGTCATTTTTTGTTCTATTGTTAAAAACCACACATAAAAGGACAGGGAAACTCAAGTGTGGAAAAATAAATTAAAAGGAATTAAGTTTTCATGGACTTGTTCATTAGACTCTATACCATTTTTTGACGCATCCAAATTTCTAGGAAAATACAAACATCGCAAGAAAGAAAAAAAAAAACTTATAATAAGCATAATTACCAGTAATTATCCATGATAAAAAGCAAACAGAAAAATTCCATTGCCTAAACATTTTTTATAAAAAAATAAATATTCAAGGATGTGTCACAAATCTGTGTCTTTAGGACTTCTTGACAACCTCTGCCTTCTCTTCCCCCAAATGAATAAAAAATAAAAATTGAATATTACAGCCAATATGACTGGAGGGAAATCTCTACAGCTATGGCGGCCATTGGCATGGATAACAAAAACTCTAGGGAGAGATCAGTAGTAGCGTGAAACAGCTTCTGATTTATTGATAATCATCTATTGTTTATTTTCCTTCCAAAGATCAGTGGTGCAAAATTTTAAGAAAAAAAGTGACTAACGTTGATATATCAGAACTAAAATACAAAAAAAATAAAAAAATAATGACAATAATAAAAAAAATCTGTGAAAAAAGCAGAAATCAAAGCTTTTCTGTAACCCTTTCCAAAAATAATACAATAGAAGGATCATTTTAATTGAGAATTATTTTCTTTGAAGAAATAAATCTTATAGGAGGAAATCAACTGTTCAATTCAAAACTGCTGTATTTTTATACTTGAGAGCTAATAGCCTTCAGACAATGTAAAGAAAATGGCAGATAAATCATTTATTCAAATGCTTTTATTTGTGCAAATTATATTTACAAAAATGAGAATTCTAAAACATCTCCCCAAAAAATAAAATAAAAAAAATATCAAGGGATACAACAAATAGCGAAAAACACACCATCAGAAAACAGGTTCTAGCGCATAAAGATTATTTGGAATTTCTCCTTTTCCCTTTTTTAGAAATTATATTTGATCTCAAGCCGAGAAAGACAAAAACATAAATATACCTGCATAAAACAAATACATTCCATAAATGATATTTAACAATACCTAATATTTTACTGTAAAATATAAATACTTGATAGAAAAAATAAAGCAAAACAAAAACATACAAAAAAAAACCACAGACTCTTTAAAGCCCAGAAGATGTAAATGTTGTGTGAAGCAGCCAGTCCTGAATGAAACATGTTCTCCATCCTATAGGAGACACGAGGCGTGTGTGCAATGTTTGGAAGTGCTGAAGCTCCATCTAGAGGCCCTTATTTTAATATAAATCATCCAACTCACATATTAAGGTGATCGCATGAAAAACAAAGCCATTCCACTCATTTAAATCTATATTACTAAGAGAAAAAATGCTGGACCCAATAAAATATATTTTAATACTTGTAGGAGGGTTTAGCATACATTTTTGGGCATATATCAAGAACAGTAACATATACAGTATAGAATTATGTGGTATATTAAAGACTTAAAACTATACCTAAAATACAGGAAAATCCAGCAAGAATTTCGAAATAAGAAAAAGGATAAAAACTAAATTATTAAAACATTAAGACAATCAGTTTTTTATAAATATTTGTAATTTTTTTTTATTTTTTCAATGTTTTTCTTTTTACAATTATGACACAGTTCCACAATAAACCATAGTGCTATATTTATTTTTTCTCTCTATTCATGTTTTTAAATTAAGTAAACTAAAATTTCTATTATAATTGTTTATATTGATTTACAGATGGTGCACCTTTTACATGAGCACAAACAAACAATAATAAACCAGTAAGACAGTTAGGCTATGTTCACATGACGGAATTTCCAAGCAGAATTCGGCAGGAATGTTCCGCTCAAAAATCCGCTGCAGCAAAGTTAATTTCAATGGGGTTCTGCTGCACTGTGTACACAGCAGAATTTTCACGGAAGATGTTTCTGCCGCGGAAGTCTCGATTCCGTTGTCCACAGAGAAATTGAACATAAGATTCAACCTAAAGAATATTCTTTCAGTAGCGGAATTACGTAGCTGATTCCATAGTGTGGACTATACAGCAGAATCCCATTAAAGGGGTACTCCGGTGGAAAACTTTTTTTTACATCAACTGGTGCCAGAAAGCTAAACAGATTTGTAAATTACTTCTATAAAAAAAATCTTTATCTTTTCAGTACATATTAGCTGCTAAATACTACGGAGGAAATTCTTTTCTTTTTGGAACACAGTGCTCTCTGCTGAATCACAAGCACAGTGCTCTCTGCTGACATCTCTGTCCATTTTAGGAACTGTCCAGAGCAGAATATGCTTGCTATGGGGATATTCTCCTCCTCTGGACAGTTATTGAAATAGACAGAGATGTCAGCAGAGAGCTCTGTGTTCCAAAAAGAAAAGAATTTCCTCTGTAGTATTCAGCAGCTAATAAGTACTGGAAGAATTAAGATTTTTTTTAATAGAAATAATTTACAAATTTGTTTAACTTTCTGGCAACAGTTGATTTAAAAAAAAATAATAATAATAATAATAATTAAAAGTTTCCCACCGGAGTACCTTTTTAATAGCACAGGGGATTCTGCTGCACCAGAATTTCCAAGCGTAATTTTTAAGCGCTATTACGCTCAGAAATTACACAGTGTAAATCTAGTCGACAGGACGGCTGCAGTCGGAATCTATTACATATGCGCTTCCCATTGTTGTCTATGATACACAACCAACTTTGGTAAGAGGCTACTTTCCTCATCCCCTGACCTGCACATGAGATCGCCTTCTCCCCTTTCTATTTTTAAATCTAGTCTTTGGGTGTGTTCACATGAGCAAAATCAACATGGCTCCGGAATGAAACTGTTGCTAGAACTGATCCCATTTATTTTAAATGGGACAGTTCACATTCATCCAGCTTCTCAGTTTGAGCGAGCCCCCCCTGCGATCTCCCTGCAGCACCCGCACTATGTGCAGAGCTGCTTCTCCGGGCTCGGAAACCGGAAGTTTTCGGGACTGAAGACTTAACGCCCCCCTCGTGACGCCACGTCCCCTCCCTTCATGTCTATGGGAGGGGGCATAACGACAATTACGCCCCCTCCCATAGACATGAAGGGAAGAGGTGTGACATGACGTCACGAGGGGGGGGCCGTGGCGTTACCTCTTCAGTCCCAAAAACATCCGGTTTCCGAGCCTGGAGACGCAGCTCTGCACATAATGCGGGTACTGCAGGGAGATCGCGGGGGGGGGGGGGGGGGTCCCAGTGGCTGTCCCCCAGCAATCAGACATCTTATCTTCTATCCCTTAAATAGGGGATAAAATTTCTAAAGCCGGAATACCCCTTTAATGTAATTTTTTAAGAGCAGCTTTTGCCCGGTAAACATAACCGCAGGCCTCATTCAGACGACAGAGATTTCATTGGGAAATTTCGGCATAGATTCAACTTGTAGCCTCTTGTTGACTTCAATGGGATTTTGCTGTATAAATCCCATGTCAGAAGTTTCATTACTTGGAACTGGATTGTGTCGTTAGGTGGAACATGTTCAATCTTTCGCAAGAATCCACCAGAGAAGCTGGATGGTGCAGTTTGCCAAGGATGTAATCGCTGATTTGGTAGCACTGTGACAGTGTGGACTAGGGATCGACTGATTATCGGTTTGGCAGATATTAACGGCTGATAATCACGATTTTGGGCATTATCGGTATCAGCAATTACCTTGCCGATAAGCCGATAATGCCCCGCCCCCCGTACAGCCCCCACCGCACCGCGACCGGTTTTATAACTACCTGTTCCCGGGGCCCACGCTACTTCTGGCTCCTGCTGCGTCCTGCGTTACGCTATGCGCAATGACGAGTGACGCGACTCGACGCCACCGTCAGTGCGCACAGTGACAGCTCAGGAGGACACCACCGGAGCCAGATGTAGAGTGGACCCCGGGAACAGGTAATTATAAAACCGGGGATGGGGGAGGCAATGGGGCCGGGGCGGTGCGGCGGTGGGGGGGGTGGTGATAGGACCCCCGGACAGGCAGGGGGAGAGAAGCGGGTGGCGGCGGTTTATGGCACCGCAAAAGCCACTGCAGTTCATTGATTTAAAGCGCCTGCTTTAAATCAATGATCTGCAGCGGTGTCGCGGGGGGATAAATAGCCGATAACTTATACCGGAATATCGGTATAAGTTATCGGCTATCAGCCCTAACCTCCACCGATTATCGGTATCGACATCGGTGCTAAAAAACAGATATCGGCCGATCCCTAGTGCGGACCCAGTGTGGAAATTCAGTGAGGAAATTCCTGGTGTGAACATACTCCTAGGGTTCTATGGGGATTTACAATCCCTTAATTTGTCTCCAATTTGACAAGGGTCAAATAGAATTTCAATAAGTATTTGTACGCAATACAGAGATAAGGGAGAATACCTCCAACGTACAGCGCACCCAGAGTATCATATGGCAGCACACACAAAGTATCCAATGGACCAATGGTATGAAGGCGAAGGACAATTTCACAATAGTGTATTATGGGTGCATCCAAAATTATGGCCGAATGTCCATAAAGACTGTGGGTTTCATGTCCTCAACACACATCATCATCCTCTGTAGATCCCCTATGAGGCAGCAAGTTCACCATTCTACAACCTAATGTAAACTAATGTACTGCCAATCTGTGCCCAAAATGTACTTCCGTGTGCATTCGAATCCATTCACATATAGATAAATAAATAAATATATAATTGTGCTTGGTAATCATATGCTATATTAGGGAGATCTTGCTTTTAGAAGAGAGTATGTTATATCGCAGCACTATGTTGCACAGAGCAGGATCCACTTGCACAGTTTTGTGCATGGAAATAATTTTAATTCAAATTAAAGTAAACTGAACACAACGGCTACAAGTCATCCTGGATCATGTGCAACCAGGAGGCAAATAAAGCAACCCACAATTATAATATCCTAGTATGTAAAAGGAGCTAAACATGCTGAAAGTTCAGAGCCACTAGGGTTATTCAACATTTCCAAAACTGGTGCATTCAACAGGCCCGAGCAGCAAGGCCCGGAAAGAAAGCAGATGGAATTCAGCAGATGATGGGTATAGGGACTGACCAGGGTCGGACCATACAGTAATTACAGGAGCCAATCCAGGGACAGCATTGCCGATAGAAGGTGCATTAGCTTTGATGGATGCTTCCTGCAGTGATTTATCAGAAATGGTTCTCAAGTGTTCCCAATGATGCACGGATCGGAGGACAGCACAAAGAATGAACGCCGCCTTCCCAACCCCCCCGACCCCCCCCCCCCCCCCCCCCCCCCGTAACCAATTCAAAGGAAGCGGGAGGAAAACCTGCAGAATTAAAAGAATCTGTGGAGCTTGTGCCCTGTTATAATGTATCAGTCTGTTAAAAGGGAGTCAATAAATTATACAGCTACGTAAATTGTGCAGACCGCAAAGGCAGCCATTGTTTACATTTAATGGAGACACAGCGAGAAGACGTGTCTTCAGGCCATCATTTACAGAACTTGCCCTTCCTAGAGTTAAATGAATTACAGATTAACTTGTCAATGATAGAAGACTGTGAGGAGGGGAGGACAGCCAGGGTAAAACAATACACCGGATATCTACTTTAAAAAGCAGAGACGTGATAATGTCCAGAATGGGTGGCATCCTTTATCTCGATACTAAACTGAAAAACACACACGTTCTATAGCCATAATGCTAACCTGGCTATATACTACACGGCGTCTGGGCCTCAATTCAGGATACGGTGGGAACAGAGGGGGTACATGGACGTCACATAGAGGGTTCTGTTATCATAGAGATTGGCTGTATAACAAAGGGATTTACGTCAGGGTGTGCTTACACTGCAATGTGGGTAGAAATCTGTGGATTTTGACTTCATATAAGCTATGACCTGTAACATTTAATTGATATCAAAAGCAGTTGGCTGTCCGGGTATGCTGGGAGTTGAAGTTTTGTAAAATCTGGAGGGCCACAGTTTGAGACTATTGTTTTTACAGTTTTACTACTTTTAGAAATGTTTTTAACTTTTTAGGAAAATAAATAAATAAAAAAAACATTTTCAAATTGACTCCTATAACACTTTAATTTTTTCACATACCAGGCTGTATGAGGGCTCTAAGATTTTTATCTGTACTTTATCGCTTTTTATTCTTTTTTTAAAATGTATTAATTTTTATCTGGGACATAATGTGTGTTAAAAAAAAAACTCACCTCTGGAGTCTGGTGTTTCCACCCCAACCCCCCCCCCCCGTTTACGTCTTTCACCTCAAGGTTTTATAGATGGTATATTTTAATAGTTTGGACAGTGTTAGGGTTTTGGCTGCAAAGGCAACCTATTAGCACATCATGTTAGTGTTGCTGGGGTCACCGATAGGCTTACAGAGGGAGGACCCCCCATACCATTTAAAGAGGTTATCCCCCATAAAGTGATTTTAGTACGTACCTAGCAAACAGTAATGGACATGCTTAGGAAGGATCTACGCTTGTCTTGGGGCTATATGGCTATGTTGTGAGATTACCATAATGTTGTGGCTAGCTTTTTGTGATATGGCTATTTGCTTTTTGAGTTTGTTTTCTCAAACTACAAATCCAATAATTCCTTGTTTGTAAGTGTGAGGTCCTTTTTCTTCCTCCAACACATCAGCCACCCCACCCACTGAAATACACCTGTGCTCCCTTCAATGCAACATACCAGTGTATTCTGACCAGGTTGCCTCCAGCTGTTGCAAATTCTTGCAGAGTTATCTCCCAGCCAGCGGTTGCTCCACCCATTGAAGCAGACAGGCTCCCTCTGAAAAAATGACTAATGATGTAATGTCTTGTGCCGCACTGCAACCTGGGAAAACTTGAGAAAACACTCATTTTGTATGCTGATAAAAATAACTGTAGGGGCAAAAATTACAGAACAATTGTGAGAGCATAGTCAAATAAAAAAAATTAAAAATCCTGGAATGCCCCTTTAGGTACTATTGTCGGGGATACATAGTAACATAGTTCATAAGGTTGAAAAAAAAGACCATCAAGTTAAACCTATAACCCTAATGAGTCCCTACTGAATTGATCCAGAGGAAGGCAAAAAAAAACTCATACTAGAGGTAAAAATTATTTCCCGATTCCAAATATGGCATCAGAATAAATCCCTGGATCAACGTTCTGTCCCTATAAATCTAGTATACATAACCAGCGATGTTCTTATTCTCCAAAAATGCATCCAGACCCCTTTTGAACTCTTTTACAGAGTTCACCATGACCACCTCCTCAGGCAGAGAATTCCACAGTCTCACTGCTCTTAAAGTAAAGTAAAGAACCCCCGTCTGTGCTGGTGTAGAAAACTTTTTTCCTCTAAAACGTAGAGGATGCCCCCTTGTTATAGATACAGATGACGGCTGGGATCTGAGTTTACTCTGATTCCAGCTATTGCAGCAGTGTGACGACCACTAAGGCACAGCTCCTGAGCCAGTACCATTTAATGCCTTATTAGGGTGGCATGGTGCAGGAAATCCCTACTTCCACACTGTATAATGCCAGTGTTCCGAAAGGGTCAACACAACAGGGGAGATTGTTTTTTTTATTGTGCATGATACTGCAGTGTGTGACAGATTGTTCACCAGCATATACAATCAGTTGACGTTATATTAAAAAAAATAAAAAAAAATAAATGTCCTGGGAATACTTTTCACATTGAAATGGTCTCAAGTTAGAGGGGAGGGTACTCACCTGCCCCAATCCCCTGCTGCTACAGTTCAGACGGATCCCTGTCTTGCAACACATGACTTTCTGGTTTCACTTTGACATAAGGAAGTGCATGCTTAGACAAATATTGGCCACAGCACTTACCAACAGGTAAACAGACCGGGTAGTGTTGTGCAGCAGGACAAGGTTCTGTTGAACGGTATGGCAGGGGGTAGGGGCAGTGGCAGGCTGAAGCAGGAGCTTTATAAATATAGTGCTTGGCCCGAACAACAATGCATTTATTTCATGAAAAATTTCCAATTTGGTAGAGTCTCTAAGTGCATGGTTTGTTTTGTCACAATTTATAGAACGTAGTCATTCAACCATTATAAATGGATTAACCAGGTGACATTATTGTTGGCCTTAGATTTGCTCCTAAATACATTGACATTAAAATCTCAAGAGCCATCAACGCCGGAATGTGTCTCCACTGAAAAACCAGAATGTTAAAGAAAACAGGACAAAAGTGCTGTCATTATCGACATGCACAAAGCATCAGACGCACCATTCAAAATAAACAAATGTAAATGCCTCCATGTTAAAAGCACATGAAATACACCAATCCAACAACATACATCTCTCCATGTAACACTACTAGGTCACCTGTTAACATCATTTAAGTAAACTGAGAGGTCACCATCTCCCAGAGTATGCATAGTACTGTATTACGGCTACTCCAAACAGCAAGGTCAGCATGATTGATGAAATCACCTTTCTACGGCCCATCTAAAACCCTTTTGCTAGGTGAAGGATTAATAGAGAAGGATCTTCTGCCTATGCAGCCATGTCCCCCTCAAGAAATATGCACACCCCCCTACAGTTACTGCACAGAAATCAGGCTGAATATATGAAAATAAAGTCCCACCCATCTGACAGATTCACTGAATCAGTCAGAGGAGACTACAAAGCAACTCCGCATCAGAGGGGCCGATCATCATGCTCTAAACAGGTATACGATGAGGTTACAGCAACTACTTTTTTTCCCACAGTGGCCACTGGTACGAGAACGCCCTACGTCATCTAAGGGTTAATTGACATTTATATGTCGGATTCCTTTTCATGTTCTACCCATCACAGAGAAAGTTTACATATTTTCCAAGTCCGGCTGACAAGCCTCACTGCACACACAGGGCTTCCGTAGGGTAATGCTAGGTTCACACGGCCGTTGTCCCCCATCTAGATTTTGTTATTGCCTCCTAAACGGACCATTCTACTAATGGATGCAAAGGGATGCTATTTAGTGGCATCCGTTTGCATCAGTTTTTCATTTGTTAGTATCAGCCATCTACAGACTCCTGCAGCCGGGACTACTACTACTCCCATCATGGAACAGACTCCTTTCCATGATGGGAATAGTAGTTCCCTGGCTGCGGGAGTCTGCAGGTGGCTGGGAGGCTAGATTAGTGTTTGTACTACTACCCCCATCATGGGAAAACATCTGTTCCATGTTGATGGTAGTAGTACAGGAGCTGAGGGATTGATCACACCGGGTATCACTTCCAAGACCCGATGCGATCAGAAGTTATCAACCAGGGGAGAGGGCGGCATGCTCCGCAACCCTGCGATGTAGATTGTGTGTGTTTTACTTTCATTTTCAAATATCCCACCAGGAGCCCTGAATGGCCAACACCGAGAGGCCATTCAGGGCTCCCGGCGGGGTTCTTAAAGTCATTAATGAGTATTGTAATGTTGAAATACACTGGCGGCCAGGAAAGCATTGCGCTGCATTCCCCTGATGCGCTGCATGTCTATAAGTGCTGCAGAGGGGCAAGATCTATAGGTAGCGCAACAGGGGGGGGGGGGGAGGGGGCAATATACATAGCTAGCACAGTGGGGGTCAGACATATAGCGCTATATGTCTGGTCCCCCGCTGCGCTAGCTATGTATATTGCCCCCCGCTGCTCTACCTATATATATATATATATTGCCCCCCACAACGCATACATACATCCCCCCCCAGCGAGCGCATACATATGTCACTCGCAGCGCTATCTGTAAAGTATACTATCAGCAGCGCATAATGCTGCTGGGTGGGGAAGGCAGCGCAATGCGCTGCTGATAGCATACTTCACAGATAGCACTACAAGGGACATGTGTGTATAGAAGCGCTGCAGGGGGCAGATATATATCACTATATATCTGTCTCCTGCAGCGCTTCTATACACATATGTCCCTCGCAGTGCTATCTGTGAAGTATGCTATCAGCGCTGCTGATAGTAAACTTTACAGATAGCAAGCGCATACATATGTCACTCGCAGTGCTGGGGGGGGGGGAATATATGTAAGCGCAGCAGGGGGCAATATATATAGCTAGTGAAGCGGCGGGCAATATACATAGATAGCGCAGCAGGGGGCCAGACATATAGTGCTATATGTCTGCCCCCCTGCGCTAGCTATGTATATTGTCCCCCCCATTGTGCTACCTATTGATCTTGCCCCTCTGCAGCCCTAATAGAAATACGGTCCTGCAGGGCATCAGGGCAGCCGGGAAACGCAGCGCAATGCTTCCCCGGCCACTAGTGCATTTCAACATTACAATCCTCACTAATGACTTTGAAAACCCAGCCGGGAGCCCTGAATGGCTCTTCAGTGCCGGCCCTTCAGGGCTCCTGGCTGGGTATTTGAAAATAAAAGTGAAACAAACACGCACGATCCACATCGCAGGGAAGCAGAGCATGCCACCTGCTCCCCTGGTTAATAACTACTGAACGCATCGGGTCTCAAAGGTGAGACCCGGTGCGGTCAATCCCTCAGCCCCTGTACTACTACTCCCAACATAGAGCAGAATCTGTTCCATGATGGGGTAGTAGTACAACCAGTAATGTTGTCTCCCCAGCCACCCGCAGACTCCTGCAGCTGGGGGCGCTACTACTCCCATCATGGAAACAAGTCTGTTTCATGATGAGAGTAGTAGTAGTCTCACAACAATTAGGGTCTGCTGATTTCACCTCTTCTGAGCATGCTCAGAAGTAATAATGGATAGAATAAACCGGGGCAAACAGATGACATTAAAGGTTCATTTGTTTGCCATAGATTTCAATGTTAAATTTAAAAGATCCATTTTTCATCCGTTATTTTTGACGGGCAAAAAAATTCTGCATTCAACGTCTTTTGGCCGTCAAAAATAACGGATAACAAACAAAACGGATGCAAACGGGTGATAAAGAACTGTAAAAAAATCCCATTGAGATCAATGGGATCCTTTTACAGCCGTTTGCAAAAGTAGTAAACTGATTGCAAAATCGGGATTTTTTGACGGGGGGGCAGGTGGGCGTGTGAATGAGCCCTAAGTCTGTGTGTCTGCTAATAGGAGAATATGCAGCGCATTTCCTGCTGTGCAGCAGATTTTGTGCAGCGGGAAATATGCTGCATATAAGCTACATGTGACCCTACCCTAAAAATATATATATATATAAAAAAAAAGTTTATTTGCCACAATACTACAAGTAAACATCCCCTAACTAAGTGTATTCATGTCATTGCAGAATTTTATGGAGACCATATACACATCACAGACAATTAAAAGGGTACTCCGGTGAAAACCTTTTTTCTTTTAAATCAACTGGTGGCAGAAAGTTAAACTTATTTGTAAATTACTTCTATTAAAAAATCTTAATCCTTCCTGTACTTATTAGCTGCTGAATACTACAGAGGAAATTATTTTCTTTTTGGAACGCTCTCTGATGACATCACGAGCACAGTTCTCTCTGCTGACGTTATTATAATAATAATATTAACCCTTTATTTATTGTTGTCCTTAGTGGGATTTGAACCCAAGTCCCCAGCACTGCAAGGCAGCAGTGCTAACCACTGAGCCACCATGCTGCCCTTAGCATACATCTGCTATGCATGGTTGCCAAAATGGACAGAGATGTCAGCAGAGAGCACTGTGCTCGTGAGGTCATCAGTGTTCCAAAAAGAAAGGAATTTCCTCTGTAGCATTCAGCAGCTAATAAGTACTGGAAGGATTAAGATTTTTTAATAGAAGTAATTTACAAATATGTTTAACTTTCTGCCACCAGTTGATTTAAAAGAAAAAAGGTTTTCACCGGAGTACCCCTTTAATTCATGATAACTTCTAAGGGCTCGTTGTCATATAGACTGGGAGTGGTTTTTGAAAGAAATGGGCTCTGCTTTTCGATTCCTTCGAGAATGCCTTTAATTCAACTTTTAATGAATGTGTAGGATCCCTTACGCTAATTAAGGTAAAGTGAATGGTCAGCAAAGACATCATTTCTTTTTCTTGCATACCAGTATTGATTTTCAATTTGTTACGAGATTTACTACACTAAGAATCACTGCTCCGATAGAGACATGTATGAGATTTAAGAGACATGAATTAAGAAGTTTTTAAAATGTAGTCAATGGGGAACAGCTGAGAAGAGATTTAGAAGTCAGCTGGCAATAACTAAACGTAGTGGAAGTAAATTAGGCAAGTACGGTATGTCAGCTTTACTACATAAATTATAAAGACAGGAAGTAACAATGGCTAAAGCAAAAAACTGACAAACAGTGCAGCCTTATCTATGCATTTTCTCATGTTTTTATCAATTAGATGTAAGTCTTTAGATGAAAAATATGTATATCCCTCGTCAGAGACCAGGGAGTGACTTGAGGGTTGGCTACAGAGTGGTACTATCCTGCCTTATCTAGGCCTCCAGCAGAGCTGTCATTAAAGGGGTACTCTGCTCCTATACATGTTATCCCCTCTCCAAAGGATAGGAGATAACATGTCTGATAGAGGGGGGGGGGCCACTGGGACCCCTGGCAATCTTCGGAGCGCTGCTGCAGCATTACGGACACCCGGGGCTTCCTTGATCGTGACGTCACACCACGCCCCTTTGTTCATGTCTATGGGAGTGGGCATGAGCCATAATACACAGCCGTCATGCCCCCTTCCATAGACATAAATGGAGGAAGTGTGGCTTGACGTCACGATCACAGAAGCTTCTGTGTCCGTAATGCCTCAGCGCTGGCCCGAAGATCAAGAGGGGTCCCAGCAGCTAGACCCCCCATGATCATACATGTTATCCCCTAAGGGATAAGGGAAAACATGCCTAGGGACTGAGTACCCCTTTGAAGGAGATATCTCATGAACAATTTTCTTTTACTATAATGCCCAGGCTGCCTGCAAAAAAATAAAAAAATAAAACAGGACTCACCTGCTGCCGCTTCCCTGGTGTCCCGTTATCTCGCTCCGCTCCTCTGCCACAGCTTTCTATTGGTCCGGCCGTGGTCAGCGTGTCACAATGCCTGTCGGCAAATACCTGGCCACAGCCATGTCTCACCTCGGCCGGCAATAGGCTGAGCAGCAGGGTGTTGATGTGATACACTGGTCGCCTAGGTTCAATGCATCACACTACCGCTCGGCCTATTGCTGGCCGAGGCGGGACATCCCTGTGGCCAGGGATTGGCTGACAGGCATTGTGATGCGCTGACTAGGCCCGGACCAGAAGAAGACAGTGCCAGAGAAGCAGAGCCAGATCCCAGGACACCAGGGGAGAGGCGACAGGTGAGTCCTGTTTATTGTTTTATTTGCAGGCAGCCCAGGCATTATGTAATAAGTTTGTACATGAGACTTCTTTAACCCCCTAGAGGACACAGGGCATACAGGTATGTCCTGCATCTGGTCCCGCACTTAGAAGACTGCTCACGAACCAGTTCGCTAGGAACCACCGCAACAAAATTACAGGGTCTAGAACAGCTGAGAGAATGGTGGGAGAGCCCTTACGTGTCTCCTCAGCATCCAATTGGCGCTCCTATGCTCCAGTCAGGAGCACAGGTAACACTGATCAATGTAGCTCCATGGAGCAGCATTGAACAGTGTATGCAATCTAAAGATTGCTGCTAATAGTCCCCTATGGGGACTAAAAGAAAGGAAAAAAAGTTAATATATGTGAATAAGCCCTTCCCTAATAAAAGTTTGAATCACCCCCTTTTCCCATTTTATAAATAAAATAATGTAAACAAAAATAACCATATGTCATATGGCCACCTATTAAACTGCACTGTCAATGGTATACACGGGAAAAAAAGTCCAAAATTGCCAATTTTTTGGTCACGTCATATACCAGTCCCATCAAAACTTCCCATCAAAACAAATATGGTACCTATAAAAACTACAGACCACAGAGTAAAATATTCACCCTCATACATCCCTGTATACAGAAAAATAAAAAAAGGTTATAGGGCTCAGAAGGACAATTTTAAACATATTAACCCCTTAAAGGGGTTCTCCGGTGCTTAGACATCTTATCCCCTATCCAAAGGATAGGGGATAAGATGCCTGATCGCGGGAGTCCCGCCGCTGGGGACCCCCGTGATCTTGCACACGGCACCCCGTTTGTAATCAGTCCCCGGAGCGTGTTCGCTCCGGGTCTGATTACCGGCGACCACAGGGCCGGCGGAGTGTGATATCACACCTCCGCCCCCGTGTGACGTCACGCTCCGCCCCTCAATGCAAGCCTATGAGAGGGGGCGTGACAGCTATCACGCCCCCTCCCGTAGGCTTGCATTGAGGGGCGGAGCGTGACGTCACACGGTGGCGGAGGCGAGACGTCACACGCCGCTGGCCCCGTGATCGACAGTAATCAGATCCCGGAGCGAACACGCTCCGGGGACTGATCACAAACGGTGTGCCGCGTGCAAGATAACGGGGGTCCCCAGCGGCGGGACTCCCGCGATAAGGCATCCTCTCCCCTATCCTTTGGATAGGGGATAAGATGTCTAAGCACCGGAGTACCCCTTTAAGGACTCAGGGTTTTTCCGTTTTTGCCCTTTCGCTTTTTCCTCCTCACCTTCAAATCATAATGCTTTCAGTTTTCACCTACAGACCTATATGAGGGTTTGTTTTATGCACTACCAATTACTTTTAAAAAAAGTTATAGGGGTCAGAAGATGACATTTTTAAATGTATTAATTTTCTTGATTGTAGTTATGATTTTTTCCAAAAGTACGACAAAATCCAACCTATATAAGTACGGAATCATTTTAATCGTATGGACCTACAGAATAAAGATAAAGTATCATTTTACCGAAAAATGTACGGCGTAGAAACAGAAGCCCCCAAAATTTACAAAATTGTGTTTTTTCTTCAATTTTGTCGCACAATGATTTTTTTTCCGTTTCGCCGTTAATTTTTGGGTAAAATGACTGATTATATTACAAAGTAGAATTGGTGGCGCAAAAAATAAGCCCTCATATGGATTTTTAGGTGCAAAATTGAAAGTGTTATGATTTTTAAAAGGTAAGGAGGAAAAAACAAAAAACAAAAACAAAAGTGCAAAAACAGAAAAACAATGTTCTGACCCCTCTAACTTATTTTTCCGCATAGGTGGATGTATAAGGGCAAATTTTTTGCCCCGTGATCTGTAGTTTTTATCGGTGCCATTTTTGTTTTGATTGCCCATATTGATCCCTTTTTATAAAATTTTTTATGGTATACAAAATGACCAAAAATACACAACTTTGTACTTTGGAATTTTTTTTCTACATATACGCCATTAACCGTGCAGTTTATTTAACGTTATAGTTTTATAATTTGGACATTTACGCACGTGGCGATACCACATATGTTTATGATTATTTATGTTTGCATTTTTTTTTTTTTATGGGAAAAGGGGGATGATTCAAACTTTTAAATCACATTTATTAACTTTTTTTTTTTTTACAGGTTTTACACCATTTTTTTGTCCCCATAGGGGACTATTACATGCAATCTTCTAAATGCATACACTGTTCAATGCTATGCCATAGCATAGCATTAATCAGTGTTATCAGCGTCTGCTGCTCTAGCCTGGATCTCAGGCATGGAGCAGCAGAGCACCGATCGAACGGAGATGGAGGCAGGTAGGGACCCTCCCCTGTCCTCTCAGCTGTTCGGGACACAGATTTTACTGCAACTGTCCTGAACAGCCCGAATGAGCTGCTGGGAACATTTTACTTTCACTTTAGATGCGGCGATCAACTTTGATCGCCACGTCTAAGGGGTTAATGCCAGGCATCACCGCGATCTGTGACGTCCGGCATCAAAAACGGGTCTAAATTTTTTTTTTTTTTTTTTTTTATAAAAACCTTGCCAAATGTATTGTTTTATATCAATACCGAGCCTCTGTACTAAAATTAAAAGTGATCAAAATGTCACATGTACCCCAAAATGGTACTATTAAAAACTTCAACTCCTCACGGAAAAATTTGCTATCACACAACATTGTCAGTATAAAAATAAAAAAGATACAGCTCTCTATAGCGATGCACTAACAAGATTTTTTGTTATCAAAAATATTTTTTATAGTGGGAAAGTAATAAACATAAATAAGGTATCGCCATAATCGTATTGACCTGAAGAATAAAATGACCATGTCATACTGCAAGGTGAACTCCATAAAAAAAATTATAATAATCTTGCCAAAATTACTGCTTTTTGGTAATCCCGCCTCACTAAAAATGTTATAAAAAGTGATCAAAATATCAGACATACACCAACATAGTACTATTCAAAACCGATACTTATCCCACAAAAAAAATAAGCCTTCATACAGCTCCATTGGTAAAAAAAAAAAAATAATTAAAGTTACAGCTCTCAGAATATGGTGACAAAAAAAAAAAATTACTTTTGTGCTGGAAATGGGATAAACCATAAGAAAACGTATCTAAATCAGGTATGGCAATAATTGCGTGGAAAATTACAGTTAAAAATGAAATGAACAACGGCAGAACAGGTTTTTATTTTATTTTATTTGTACCACCTCATAAAATATGGAATAAAAAGTGATCAGAGTTTCACATGTACCCCAAAATGGTACCCATGAAAACATCAATTTGTCTCGCAAAAATATTTTGGAAGCCAAAGGCCCCTGCATCTTGAAAATATCCAAAATAAAAGGAAGACCCAAAATTGACACGGAGTTCCGTCATGTCTGGGGCCTGTGTGTAAGTCATGTAGCGCTCTAGGGCCACATATGGGATATTTCACAATATGTCAGATTTAGGGGAATAAAGATTGAGTTGGATTGTTTTAATTCCACTTCGCTTTAATTTCTGTGAAACACCTGAAGGGTTAATAAACTTCCCAAATGTCATTTTGATTACGTTGAGGGGTGCAGTTTTTATAATGGGGTGATCTATAGGGGGATCTTACATACAGTCCCTCAAATCAACTTCAGAACTGAACTGGTCCCTAAAAAGATCCGATTTTGAAAATGTCTCTATAACTTAGAAGTTTGGCAGCAATTTTCAGCAAAGTCCCATACATCCTAAAAAAGTAAAAAAAAATAAAAAAAATTTAACAAATGATGCCAACAAAGTAAATGCGAATTTAATTAAATGATTGTCATATAACTATCTTTTTTAAAAGTAGAGAATCTGAAATTCGGATATACTTTAGATTTTTTTCTGAAATTTTGGAGTTTTTCACACAAAAATGCTGAATTTATTGATCAAAATAAAAAATTTTAAGTTAAGTACAATTTGTCACAAATTTGTCACAAAAAAACTCTCAGAATCACTTTGATAAGTTATAGAGTCCCGAAGTTATAACATCATAAGTGGGACAGGTCATATTTGAAAAATGGGCCTTGGTCATTAACCCCTTAAGGACTCAGGGTTTTTCAGTTTTTGCACTTTTGTTTTTTCCTCCTTACCTTTAAAAAAATCATAATTCTTTCAATTTTGCACCTAAAAATCCATATGATTGCTTATTTTTTGCGCCACCAATTCTACTTTGTAATGACTAGAGATGAGCAAACTTACAGTAAATTCGATTCGTCACGAAGTTCTCGGCTCGGCAGTTGCTGACATCCTGCATAAATTAGTTCAGCCTTCAGGTGCTCCGGTGGGCTGGAAAAGGTGGATACATTCCTAGGAAAGAGTCTCCTAGGACTGTATCCACCTTTTCCAGCCCACGGGAGCACCTGAAAGCTGAACTAATTTACGCAGGAAAAGTCATCAACTGCCGAGCCGAGAAGTTCGTGACAAATCGAATTTACTGTAAGTTCGCTCATCTCTAGTAATGACATCAGTCATTTTACCCAAAAATCTATGGCGGGAAAAAAAAATCATTGCGCAACAAAATTTAAGAAAAAAACGCCATCTTCTGACTTTTGAAGGATTTTGTTTCTGCGCGTTACATTTTTTGCACTAATTCTCCCATTCATTTGCACGTCACAAAATAACGTCCGTTATTAATAACGGGCGATAACGGGTTAAAACGGGTATTAGAAAAATCCCATAGACTATAATGGGATTTTCTAATGTACATTAGTGATTTACTAATGGCAGTTTAACCCTGCGATCTCCCGCTATTTTATAATGGGCGTTATATAACGGGTACTTTTCATAGAGTGAAAGCAGCCTTACTTGGGGCCTGTTCATGGATAGCTGAAAAACAGAGACCAGAGGAACAGACTCTCTATGATGTCCATATTCCCTAACAGAGCACATGAACGAGGGGCTGTAGTCATGAGAAAAACGCTTTGGGGTATATTTACATGTTGAGGATATACTGCATTTTTGTTTGTTTTAATTTTGCAAAACAAAATCGAAGTGCATTACTGTACCAGCAAATTGGATAAGATCTTGTCAAAACATCAAAATGCTTCATAAAAAATAAATAATTATTAGGGATGTCCCGATACCGATACTAGTATCGGGGCCGATACTAGCCATTTGCATGGTATCGGGGACTCGTTTAATGTCCGATACCTGCTGCCACTCCGCTGCTCAGTTCTCCGATCCTCCCGTCCGCATCATAGTGTTCCATGGAGAGCATGTGAGACACACGTCGCTCCTCCTCCGCTGCACCCAACGTAACGCTACGGAGGAAGCAGAGTGACATATGTCACATGCTCCTCCATAGGACGCCATGATGCGGACGGGAGGACGGGGCAGTGGAGCGGCAGCACCCGACAGAGGACAGCCGCAGGTGAGCTGTCTGCAAGGAGGGGGGCTGCTACTAATCTCTACAGGGGGGGCTGCTGCTGTCTAAAGGGGGGCCCTGCTATCTACAGTGGGGGCTGCTGTCCAAACGGGGGGCCCTGCTGCTGTTTAAATGGGGGCCCACTGTCTAAAGGGGGGCTGTGGTCTACAGGGGGGCTGCTATTAATGTCTACAAGGGGGGGCTGCTACTAAAGACTGCCGTGGGGCTGCTGCTAATGTCTGCAAGGGGATACTACCTACTATTAAAGGCAATCTTACAGCAGTCACCTGCACTAACTTGAATCTATAGGTAAATCGTGCAGGTGACCTGGTTTCTACCGCTGCTCACCATGTGGTCATCGGTCTCGCCGCCAATGCAAATTCCCTGTTCTGTCCAATGGAGAAGAGAGAAATCTTGGGTCATATCACAGCAGCCGCCTCCATTGTACACAACAAGGAACCTACATATCATACGGTAAGCAGCGCCAGAAACCGGGTCACGCTGGTGTCAGATTCCCTTTTAATATAAATGTACTCGTAATTGGTATCGGCGAGTACTAGAACTAAAGTATCCGTACTTGTACTCAGTCTTAAAAAAATGGTATCGGGACATCCCTAATTATTATTATCTGTGTGATAACAGACCTACGTGGCAGATTTGAAAACTGCAGTGTCAAATGTTTTGGATACACCGTGAATTTGTTGCGTAGATCACTGCTCAGCCATGTTCGGCCATAATGGTGTCCGCCTTCACTAGTCATTTGTTAAGCAAACATTTCTTGCATGTCAAAGAGGAAAGCAGAAAGGGCTGCCCATAGGGAATGGAGACATTATGGGATGGGGCAGGTCCGAATTGGGGAGTCAATTTTTTCTATTTTTAACCGATAAGGACATAAGTAAATGTTCATCCAGGAGCCCTGGTACTTAACGCACCAGGATGTAAATTTACGTCCTGTAAATGAAGCGAGCATAGGAGCTGCAGTCGCTTCATGCACATCAGGTCTTGACTGGACATCAGAGATCACGCCGATGCCTTCCATTAACCCTTCAGATGATGTGATACTGATGACGACGAGCCCTGCAACAGGATTGGGATCCCGAGGGACCCAATAAAATACTTGCGGGCAGTAAAGAGATTGTTTCGGGCAGTCACAGAACATACAGCAGGTCCAGCAAAATCCTGCAAACCTTTGAAATGGCACAAGGGGGTACTCTCTCTAACCATTCCCATTAGCAAGAGTCCTGCAGGACCAGTCCTTGAGTGGAAATCTTGGGTGAGTTCCCACACTTATTTTTCCCAGGACTTGACCCCCGATCTGAAGTATTATTGGGGTTAAAGAAAGCTTCATTGGACCAGATGTGGGGTAAACTCGGGGGGTCCGATGTCCATCAAGATGATTGACATCTTTGACAGATCAGAGAAGTAAAGTAGATCGCAGATAGTACTGATCAGTATTGGCAATCGAGTGATTACTATCAACAGTACATAAATATGTAATGTGAATAAGTCCTTCACCAATAAAAATTTAAATCTCCCATTTCCCCATTTTACAAAGTGTAAAAAAAAAAAAAAGTTGTCCATTTGCCCATAGGAACCAATGAGATTGCTTCTTTCATTTTTAAAGAGGCCTGTGAAATATGAAAGAAGCGAGCTTTTCATTTACACAGGTTTTGATAAATCTCCACCATTTGGTACAGGCATGTGTGTAAATGTACAAACTAGGGCTGGGCGGTATAACGGTTCATACCGAATACCGAAATTTTTGGGCTGCACGATATTAATTTTTCCCCATACCGCAATACCGGTTGGGCCGTCCCCCTTGGGGATGAATTATCAGCCCAGTGCAGCGCTGTCCCCACATCGGGGAACTAATCATATGTGACCCGCCAGAGCTGTTCTGCTCCCCCCCACCAAATCATGTGACCCGCCAGCGCTGTTCTGCTCCCCCCCACCAAATCATGTGACCCGCCAGCGCTATTCTGCTTCCCCCCCAATTAATTATCAGCCTAGCGGGGTACTACTCACATGTGTCACCCGCAAGCACTGCCCTCCTCCTCTTTGCTGGGGGCCGCCGGCGCTGGAACTCTATACTGTACGACAGTGGTCTCCAAACTGCGGTCCTCCAGATGTTGCAAAACTACAACTCCCAGCATGCCCGGACAGCCAACGGCTGTCCGGGCATTCTGGGAGGTGAAGTTTTGCAACCAGCTGGAGGTCCGCAGGTTGGAGACCACTGCTGTACGCTGTATCCCTATGCCCGGGCTGCAAAAGATAAAGAAAATAAACTGTAACTTACCTACGTCGACCTTACGCTGGGGACGGGATCGTCGGACAGCCGTCAGCCTATCACCGGCCAGAACGATGTCCCGCCCCGGCCAGTGATAGGCTGCGCCCACTGTCATGTAAGGAGCTCTGGCCGGCTTCATACATGACAGTGCGTTTAACCTATCACTGGCCGGGGCGGGACATCGCTCCTGCCGTTGATGGGACTGGAACGTCGGACAGCCGTCAGCCTAAGGAACAGCGTAAGGCCGACGTAGGTAAGTTAAAGTTTACTTTCTTTATCTTTTGCATCCCGGGCATAGGGATACAGCGTACAGCAGTGGTCTCAAACCTGTGGACCTCCAGCTGTTGCAAAACTACAACTCCCAGCATGCCCGGGTGTTTGAAAGAAATACCGTTATATACCGTGGAACCGCCATAAGTTACAAAAATACCGTGATACACATATTTGGTCATACCGCCCATCTCTAGTACAAACTATAAAAATAGAATGTTAATGATCCTGAAGCTCTGTTTGCCGTCAGAAAAGAAACATTTTTGTTCCTATAAAAAGGCTGATAACCCGGACTGACCTTGTCCTGCCATATCAGTCTAGGTCAGCAACCAGGGTGTTTCCAGCTGTTGCAAAACTACAACCCCCAGCATGTAACAAACTGTATTGCTGTAAGCAGCGCTAGGCCAGGAAAGAACAAAAAACTTCAAGGTTTCCATTCATGAACAGAAAGAAGAAATCTTAATAATATCAATGACTTGTAAAACACAAAGTGAAAGCTACATAACAATGAATAGGCTTTTTTTTTTTTCTAATAAGACTCGAAAACTTCTGTACGGAATATTCTGATAATGGAAGAGGGGGAAAATAAGGCAGGAGGAATGACTGCACACAATGATATACCGTATATACTCGAGTATAAGCCGAGTTTTTCAGCACGATTTTTCGTGCTGAAAACACCCCCCCTCGGCTTATACTCGAGTGAACTCTACGCTCTCAGTGGTCTTCAACCTGTGGACCTCCAGATGTTTCCAGATGCATGCTGGGAGTTGTAGCTTTGAAACATCTGGAGGTCCGCAGGTTGAAGACCACTGTTCAGACATTGACAGGTGGTGATGATCAAAGGGGGTGGGGGGGGGGGATGATGACAGGCGGTGATGATGACAGGTAGTGATGATAAAGGGGGGGGTTTGGGATGATGACAGGTGGTGATGATGAAGGTGGGATGATGACAGGGGGATGATGACAGGCGGTGATGATGAAGGGGGGATGATGACAGGGTAATGATGAAGGGGGGATGATGACAGGGTAATGATTAAGGGGGGGGATGATGACAGGCAGTGATAATGAAGGGGGGGGAATGATGACAGGGGTGATGATGACGGGCGTCTGGATGATGACGGGGGTCTGGATGATGACGGGGGTGTTAATGACGAGGGTCTGGATGATGACATGGGGGGGATGATGTATTTCCCACCCATGGCTTATAGTCGAGTCAATAACTTTTCCTGGGTTTCTGGGGTGAGATTAGGGGCCTCGGCTTATATTCGGGTCGGCTTATACTCGAGTATATACGGTACCTCCCCCAAAGAGTTGTGGCACATAGCTGAAGTTTTATAGCAAATTGTGACAATTTGTAATCAGGTGTTGCAGACGGCTTGGAACCAATGTGCAGGCCCCAGTTACGGCATATCCCGCCCGTTGTCTTCAAAGTGATTCTGCTGCACTGTACACACTGCAGAATTTCCACACCACAAATTCTGCCACACGAATTCCAATTCCATACTCTGCCAAAAGAATGAAAATGTTCTTTCTTCACAATACAGCACAGAACTGCATTGCCAATAATGGGGACAGCGCATGTCCGTGTGGTTTTAGCGCCAATTCATACAGGACTGACAAGAGTGGGGATGGTAAAGGACCCTCGTTTAAAACGTGCCCGTGATCAAAAGTGGCTCTTCTTCCTGACTGTTTTATAAAGACAGGGACTCTATGACAGCAGTTTGTGTCATAGCAACAATTGTCCCTAAAATGAATGAAGCGGTAGCGTGTGTTCTTGGCCACAGCTGTCAGGTAAGATGGAAGTTGGAGAGCTACAGGTTAAAATGTGTACACCGCCCCTAGACATCTTATCTCCTATCCAAAGGATAGGAGATAAGATGTCTGATCACAGGGGTCGCCGCGGGGCCCCCCAGAGAACTCCGGCGAGGCACTCCAGTCATCCGGTACACGGAGCAAACTCAGCTCCGTGCCAGATGACGGGCGATCACAGCTGTCACACCTCCTCCATTCATGTCTATGAGAGGAGGCGTGACAGCTATGTACTAGCTGATACGCCCCCTCCCATAGACATGAATGGAGGGGTGTGGCACAATGCCATGAACACAGAAGCTCAAAGTTTCCGTGTTCAGAACGCCGCAGCGCCGGCCCGGAGTAAGATTATTTGGTGGACATTTCGCAGACACCGGGTACTGGCAGAACATGTCGGCGCTACGACCGCTCGGTAACGTGCCGTTTCTGTAAATGGCAATGCATTTCTGAGCAAATTCTACAGAAAGAATTGACAGGCCGGAATCTGAATTTTCGCAGTAGATGTTTCCACCGCGTAAAATCTGACGTGTGCACGTTGCAGCAGAATCCTATGGGAAACAATGGGACTCTGCTGCAATGGAATTTCTGGACAGGATTTTTCTTCCAGGTTTTGCCCTGTGAACAAGGCCTTAGGGTGCTGTGTGCCATTCTAGTAAAAGCCAAGGTCTGTCTAGATAGCGGTTTCCTTACCATCAGTCCTCATCGTCACGGCTCTCAGTGACAACTACAGTTCACACCACCCGTCGGCGGTCACCCAATACACGATGGGTTGGATGTTATGCAACTATCTGGACAAATTTTAGCAATGCAACATTAAAATCCAATTTTGGCAAGATGACATAACCTTGGGCCTTTTTATTGTAGGTGAATAAAGGACAATACACGTGTAAAATTCACTATTTATGAAATTATCGGTATCGGCAATTACCTTGCCGATAATGCCCCTGCCCCGAGACCGCCGCCGCTGCCCCATTGCCTCCCCCATCCCCGGTTTTATAATTACCTGTTCCCGGGTTCCGCGCTACTTCTGGCTCCTGCGGCGTCCTGGGCTATTGCTGTGCGATGCGCAATGACGAGTGACGTCCTCAACGTGATGTCACCGTCAGTGCGCACAGTGACAGCTCAGAACACCGCCGGAGCCAGAAGTAACGCGGACCCTGGGAACAGGTAATTATAAAACCGGGGATGTGGGAGGCAATGGGGCAGCAGCGATGGTTGGACTAGGGAGGACTCCAGGACAAGCAGGGGGAGAGAGGCGGGTGGCGGAGGCGATCTCTGGCCCTGCAAAAGCCGCTGCAGTTCATTAATTTAAAGCGCCCGCTTTAAATCATTGATATGCAGCGGCTTCTGGGGGGGGGGGGGGGGGGGACAGCCAATAACTTATACCGGGATATCGATATAAGTTATCGGTTATCTGCCTCAAAGTTCACATATTATCAGTATCGGCCCTAAAAAATCTATATCGGTCAATCCCTAGTACACGCCAACTCGTTTTGACCGCTAGCACTAGGCCATGACTAAACCTATATGTCATTGGCGAAACGCGTTGGCTTGTACACACTTGTTTACACGTATGGTCCTTAACGTATTTTCTTGTTGCCTGGGTGGGAGCCACAGATAAGTAAAGGGATCATTACTTAGTTTTGTGCCAGATCCACTTCCTACATCAGTGTTCCCCAACCAGGGTGCCCCCGGCTGTTGCAAAACTACGACTCTCAGCATGCCCGGACAGCCAACGGCTGTCCGGGCATGCTGGGAGTTGTAGTTTTGCAACAGCCGGAAGCACCCTGGTTGGGAAACAGTGTCCTACATATTAAAGATGACATGACGTACACGTTTGTCGCAGTGTCACTATATGGCGGTAGAAGTTTCTGCCACATGAACTATGGCTGCCCCCCAAAAACAAAGTATCATAGCGGCGCTCCTTACCTACTAACAAGTCTTTGGTGGATCAGACCACGCGTGGCGGTTATCACCGGTTGCCCCCAGAGGTGCAGCGGCCATTGACATCACCATGACAACAAGGTGTAACACACAGCTGCGCCCCACAACCATCATCATCACCCCCAATTACCTGCTCCACCCCCAGGAACTGATAGAAGTTTTGCTGAATCTCCTCCACCAAGTCAAACAGCTCCAGATCCCCGTTGTCCCAGGCTGAGGCGGGTGGCAGCTGCCAGCAACACAGGATGGTCAGCAGTAAGAGCGGGGGCCAGCAGCAGCAGCAGGCCTCGGGCAGCCTCATCCTGCAGCACGACACACACACACACACAGGCCGGCAGCCGCTATGTCCTCCTCTCCTTAGAGCAGACGTGGCCGCCAGGCCCGGCTATACCGCTCACTACAAGTTCAGCAGCAGCAGCAGCAGCAGCAGCAGCTCAGCGTGGGGGGCGGGGCTAACGACGTCACAGGAGTCATGGTGAACCACCGGCATACGCGTCGACGGACGGGGCTGCGATGACGCGCGCGTTACGTGATGCGGGCCGGTCACGTGACTCCAGTTCCCTGTCTTTTACTTGGCAGGGCTCGCGACCCGGCTGACTGGATAATGTCGTCGTCGTCCTAGGGATGCGGGAACAACCATGGGGGCAACGGCGGCTGCCGTGAACGCCATGAAGTCTTTATTTTTATTTTCATATTTTTTATTTTATTTTTTATTTTTTGGGGATGAACAGGATGAAGAAGGATTAGTTAAGAATTATCGTCCATATTCGCCAATAGCCTGTATTTTGGCGGGTCAATTTTAGGTGGGGTTTATTCAAGCCCTACCCAGGAAGGAGTATTATGTTTGCTCATTCTAAGGGCAGAGCTTAACCCCTTGAGGACCGGGCCATTTTTCATTTTTGCTCTGTCGTTTTTTTTCCCCTGAAAATCAGAACACTTTCCGTTTTCCACATACAGACCCATGTGAGGGCAAGTTTTTTGCGCAACCAACTTTACTTTCTAATGATAGCGTGGAAGAAAATGAATGACGGCACTCACCGGTAAAACTTTCTTTATTTCTCCCTAAAATCACAGGAACATAAACAGGTCAGGGGGTGCTGGAGAGGCGGTAGGTGTGCGGGTCCCGCACACCTACCGCCTCTCCAGCACCCCCTGACCTGTTTATGTTCCTGTGATTTTAGGGAGAAATAAAGAAAGTTTTACCGGTGAGTGCCGTCATTCATTTTCTTCCACGCTATTGTAGCATCTTCTACATGGACTGAGCACCACCTGCATACTTGTGACTAGGGGTAGTCCAGTGGTGAAAAACGTATCCCCTATCCTAAGGATAGGGGATAAGTTTGAGATCGCGGGGGGTCCGACCGCTGGGGCCCCCTGCGATCTCTCTGTACGGGGGCCAGGCTCTCCGGCCAGATAGCGGGTGTCGACCCCCGCACGAAGCGGCGGCCGACACGCCCCCTCAATACATCTCTGGCAGAGCCGGAGATTGCCGAAGGCAGCGCTTCGGCTCTGCCATAGAGTTGTATTGAGGGGGCGTGTCGGCCGCCGCTTCGTGCGGAGGTCGACACGCCCCTTTCCCGCGGGCTGTCGGGGCTCCGTACAGGAGATCGTGGGGGGCCCCAGTGGTCGGACCCCCGCGATCTCAAACTTATCCCCTATCCTTAGGATAGGGGATAAGTTGTTCACCACTGGATATCTCCTTTAAGTTGTCTGGGTCATCTGGATATATTCCGGTCCGTCCCGCAGTATTATCCGAGGTTTGAGCAGTGCCGGCTCACCTGTTACTCTATTCAGACAGTGTTGTTACTTTCTAATGACATCAATCATTTCACCTCAAAATCTATGGAGAAACTAAAAAAAAAAAAAAAAAAAATTGTGGGGCAAAATTTACTTTTTGATCACTTTTTATACAATTCTGGACTTTGGTATTTTGTTTTTTATGTGTACGCCATTGACCTTGTGGTTAAAGTAACATTACATTTTTATAGTTTGGACATTTACGCACGCAGCGATACAGGGCCAGACTGGGTGGGAAAACCAGCCCTGCAAAAAATTGCATACCAGCCCCATAGTGTTGCGTCATTATACCGGCACGCCGTCATTTTCTTGTTCATAAAAGGTAAAATCATGCATTTTAAAGCATATTTGAAGAGTGCCTTATTTATAGATAAGACATATATAAAGAGCAAAGAAAGTACTTTCCCCACATTAGGTGCAGTATAGTTCCCCACATTAGGTGCAGTATAGTCCCCCCACATTAGGTGCAGTATAGTTCCCCAAGATTAGGTGCAGAATAGTTCCCCCACATTAGGTGCAGTATAGTTCCCCACATTAGGTGCAGTATAGTTCCCCCACATTAGGTGTGCAGTACAGTTCCCCCACATTAGGTGCAGTATGGCCCCTCACATTAGGTTGGCAGTACAGTTCCCTACATTAGGTGCAGTGTAGTTCCCCACATTAGGAGCAGTATAGTTCCCCCACACTAGGTACAGTATAGTTCCCCACATTAGGTTGGCAGTATAGTTCCCCCACATTAGGTGCAGTATAGTCCCTCACATTAGGTGCAGTATAGTTCCCCACATTAGGTTGGCAGTTCAGTTCCCCACATTAGGTTGGCAGTATAGTTCCCCCAAATTAGGTGCAGTACAGTTCCCCCACATTAGGTGCAGTATATTTCCCCACATTAGGTTGGCAGTATAGTCCCCCACATTAGGTGCAGTATAGTCCCCCACATTAGGTGCAGTATAGTTCCCCACATTAGGTGCAGTATAGTCCCCCACATTAGGTGCAGTATAGTCCCCCACATTAGGTTAACAGTATAGTTTCCCCACATTAGGTGCAGTACAGTTCCCCCACATTAGGTGCAGTATAGTCCCCCACATTAGGTGCAGTATAGTCCCCCACATTAGGTTAACAGTATAGTTTCCCCACATTAGGTGCAGTACAGTTCCCCCACATTAGGTGCAGTATAGTTCCCCACATTATGTGCAGTATAGTTCTCCCACATTAGGTGCAGTATAGTCCCCAACATCCCGGCGGCCCCTGCGTTTTTAAAGTTAACGCGGGGCCGGCGGCTGCAGAGAGATAACCGGGGCATCCTTGTGTCCCGAAAAGATTTTTTGGGACACAGGGATGTCCCTAATGTGACGGGGGCCCCCTGTGGGCACGGGGCCCGGATCTGGCGCTCCATGATCCAGCCCTGGCGGACGCTGGAGGGGAAAAAAATGCACACAGCCACATCTCAAAGCGGCCCCACCGGGAAATATCCCAGTAGGCCAGTCCGGGCCTGCAGCAATACCACATATGTTTATTTTTGTTTACACACACACACACACACATATATATATATAGTAAATTTGAGGAGCCGTATTAGTCCAGTGATGCAGATACAAATCATAAAATGTTGCAGTATCTTGTAATACCTTTTTTATTGGACTAACAGCATTTTGTAGAGAAGCTTTCGGGATTCCTCCCTTTATCAAGTCCAAAGCAAATCTAAGCTCACAAGCAGAAGACACAGGTTACATCTCACAAATATGCAGGAGTTAAGACAATAGATGTGGAGAATTCACACTAAGATGGGCCATAAATTGTCCTGTTATGGGAACATAGACTACATAGATAAGGATTAGAAAAAGGGGGAGCAGGGGAGAGACTGGTAATTAAGCAGGACATAGTGAGATGCAAAAGAGAATCCAGTACAGCACAGGTTATAAGAGAATCCAGTATATAGCACAGGTTATAAGAGAATTCAGTATATAGCATAGGTTATAAGAAATTTTGATAATGAGATAATCAAAATTTCTTCTAACCTGTGCTATATACTGGATTCTCTTATAACCTGCACTGTGTTCTCTTTTGCATCTCACTATGTCCTGCTCCAGTCTCTCCCCTGCTCCCCCCTCCCTCCCCCTTTTTCTCATCCTTATCTATTCAGTCTAAGTTCCCATAACAGGACAATTTGTGGCCCATCTTAGTGTGAATTCTCCACATCCATTGTCTTAACCCCTGCATATTTGTGAGATGTAACCTGTGTCTTCTGCTTGTGAGCTTAGATTTGCTTTGGACTTGATAAAGGGAGGACTCCCGAAAGCCTATCTACAAAATGATGTTAGTCCAATAAAAAAGGTATTACAAGATACTGCAACATTTTATGATTTGCATATGTGTGTGTGTGTATATATATATTTATTTTTATGGGAAAGGGGGGGAATTCAAACTTTTATTAGGGAAGGGGTTAAACTTTTAGTAACTTTTTTTAAACAATTTTTTACAAAATTTTATAGTCCCCATAGGGGACTATTACATGCAATCTTCAAATTGCATACACTGTTCAATGCCTTGGCTGGCTGGAGCATCAGATCATCAATCGGACAGCAAGAAGGCAGGTAAGGGCCCTCCCACCGTCCTTTCAGCTGATCAGATGGTCCTGATCAGCACCGCTGAGCAGCCGGAAAGCCGTGATTGTGATGTCTGGCATTAGCCATGGGTCCTAGTGGCAGATCGCCACCGGGACCACCCTGCTGTCCTTCATCCTCAATAGGTTAAATGGGCACTGTCAGATACAAAAACATTTTGTACATCTTGGCAAAACATTAAAGGAGATCTATAATGGAATTTTTTCATAATCCCCTGTACCTGGGCTGCAAAAAGTAACAAAACAAACTTTAACTCAACTTCCGACTATCCCCCGTTGTGCCGATGAATCATACTGTGCTCAGCGTATCGCCAGCCGCAGCGATGTCCCTCCTTGGCCAGTGATAGGCTGAGCGCACTGTCATATAAGGAGCCTGGGCAGCAGGGAGAAGGTAGCCTTTCACTGGCCGAGACGGGACATCACAAAGGCCGGCAATACGCAGAGCGCAGTATGACTCATCGGCGCAACAGTGGAACGTCGGAAGGTGAGTTAAAGTTTGTTTTGTTACTTTTTGCTGCCCGGGCACAGGGGATTATAAAAAATTTCCATTAAAGATCTCCTTTAACCTTTCAAATAAATAGGGTGGGCCATTTATATGGATACACCTTAATAAAATGGGATTGTTTAGTGTTATTAACTTCCTGTTTGTGGCACATTAGTATATGTTAGGGGGGAAACTTTTCAAGATGGGTGGTGACCATGGCGGCCATTTTGAAGTTGGCCATTTTGAATCCAACTTTTGTTTTTTCAATAGGAAGAGGGTCATGTGACACATCAAACTTATTGAGAATTTCACAAGAAAAACAATGATGTGCTTGGTTTTAATGTAACTTTATTATTTCATGAGTTATTTACAAGTTTCTGAGGGTCCTGTTCCAATTTTTGTTTTGCCCATTCTGCAGCACCTGAAACTACAGAGACATGAAGCCTGTGCTAGCATTTCTCCTGCAGTGTTGCTATCAGTGTGTGAAGAGTGGGAGAAGAGGGTTGCATTGACAATCCAACACAATGGGCAGCACATTGTACACATTTTATAAGTGATCAGAAACTTGTAAATAACTCATGAAAGAATAAAGTTACGTTAAAACCAAGCACATCATTGTTTTTCTAGTGAAATTCCCAATAAGTTAATTGATGTGTCACATGACCCTCTTCCTATTGAAAAAAAAAAAAGTTAATATCACCAACCATTCCCATTTTATTAAGGTGTATCCATATAAATGGCCCACCCTGTACTTCATAAGAAAATTTCAGACAGGAGAGAGCACAGAGGAGTGCTAGCCCACCCTCACTTGCAAGACTTTGTCCATGCCTGTCCTTCAGCTTGGACAAAGCCATGATTTCAAAAGCCATGATTTCTATAAAAAGGAAATAAAATTTTCTTATGAAGTATATGAGAAAGGTTAAAGGGCTACTCCGCCCATAGACATCTTATCCCCTATCCAAAGGATCGCGGGGGTCCCGCCTCTGGGACCCCCCGCATTTTCTGCTGTGGCACCCCAGTCACCCAGTGCACTGATGACTAGCAATGTAGTGCCAGAGGCTCGTGACATCACGGCCACTCCCCCACATCATGCCACGCCCCCTCCCATAGTCTTGCATTGAGGGAGCATGGCCGTGATGTCACGAGCCTCCGGTACTGCAGGGAGAGCACGGGGGGTCCCAGCGGTGGGACCACCGCGATCAGACATCTTATCCTTTCGATAGGGGATAAGATGTCTAGGAGCGGAGTACCCCTTCAATGTTTTGACAAGATGTACAACATATTAAAACTTTTGTATCTGACAGTGCCCATTTAACCTCTTGAGGACGAAGGACGTACCTGTACGCACACTCAGGAGCTATTTGCAGGTAATTTAACCCCTAAGGGTGCATGCACACCACATTTTTGCTATACAGTTTCGGTATACGGTTTCAAGTTAAAAACCGTATGGAACTGTATAGAAAATTGTATGCATTGACCTAACATTGTAAATCGTATGTCAAACTGGTTTAGTCCGTTTTGCGTCTTATACGGTTTTGTCCGTTTTTTTACCCATACCCAAAACCGTAGTCTACCACGTTTTTTGGTCCGGGTGAAAAACTGTATTAAACTGCATATGTTTTATTGAATTTTTTTAAACATGGAAGTCAACGGGAACCGTACCAAACTGTATGTGCGTATGGTTCCATCCCGTTTTCACCATATGGTTTTTGACTTTGCACAGTTTTTTTTCTTGGAATTTCAATCAAACAAGAGAAACTTTATTCAAAATGGAGTGAAAAGTTAAAAACTTATAAGTTATTTCTTAAAAAACGGATGCAACCGGACATCATTTTTCAAACCGTATATGGGTTAAAATTTGTACACACATTTTGATACAGTTTAGTCAGGTTTTGAGGAATCCGTTTTTCATCAAAAACCTGATACGGGAACTGTATTGCAAAAACGTGGTGTGCATACACCCTTAAGGGTTTTTTCATTAACTCTGCAGGGTGCCCAATCTTTTGCAGACACCATTTTTTTGTTTTCTGTTATTTTGAAAGTGTAAACGATGGAAATAAAATCTAACTTTTGTTGACATATTATAAGAATGTCTAATCTGTAATTTGATGCCTTTTGGAGATTTTTCCATCTTTCCTTGGCTTCTTTATGCACATTAATACAAATTTTTACCTGGGGTGCCCAAACTTTTGATCCCCACTGTATGCAATTTTGCACTTTTTTTTATTATTATTTTTTAGTCCCCATAGGGGACTATTACATGCAATCCTTGGATTGATCAGTCTTATCGGTGCTCGATTGCTCCAGCGTGCTGAGGCTTCCTGGAACATTAAGCCACCGATCCAACAGCGAGGAGGCAGGTAAGGGTCCTCTCAGCTGATCGGGACACCGCTGTTTTACCTCGGTGGTCCCGATTAGCTCTGCTGAGCTGCCGGCACTGTTTCTTTTTTTATTTTAGCCGACGCTATCAACTTTGATCGTTGTGTCTAAGGGGTCAATGCCGGGCATCCCCGCAATCGGCTCATCCAGAGTCCATAGCACTTTTTCTTTTTCAATTTGGCCCATTCATAAACTCTGCTCACTGTCTCTCTACTTTAGCTGCTGCAAGGGGCGTTACCCGGCAGCCATGACATCATCTGAAGCCTGCATGGTAATGCTTCCGCCCTTCCCTGTTCTATGTTGCGTTCGAGCTTGGGAGCGCACATAGAACTTGGACCCAATCATGGCAGGCAGGCTGTGAGTCCCCTCCTCTCTGTTATGCACATCTCAAGGCATACAGAGAGAAGGGACATCGGAGCCGTGCTGCCTGCCGTGCACCCAGCTGTACAAAGTCAGCATCAGTAAGATGGTGAGTTATGGAAACACAGAGCCAATTACAACGTGCCATACTCTGTACAGATATGTACTAAAATAAGACCTCAATCAGAGCCAATCACAGCAAATAAAACATGTGCCACACTCTCCTATACTTACATTTTATTTAAAAAAAAGACCTCGATCAGAGCCAATCACAGGCCAGAGAAATATGTGCCATACTCTATGTCCTAGGACCATCAGCGCTGCACTGAGCGCTGAAGGCCAGATAGCTTATTTGAGGGGTGGGGACAAGAGGCAGGGGGGCATTCACTATGTCTGTGTGCTAAGACCTCTGTGAGAGCAGCGCACAGCGCTCGCTCCCGCCTGCATGACTGATAGGCAGGGAGTGAGAGATGAGCAGAGCTGTGCTCATATCCCGCCCCACCCGCATTTCCGGAAATTTGACCAGTGCCCGTCCGGCACTGGTCCAGAGGCTATGCAGGGCCTGCAGAACAGTATAGAAGAGAGACCCCTAGTGGCCACTTTTTCAACAGGTGGTAACCACTTGAAATATTGTTGTTGTTTTCTTAATGAAGATATATTGCAAAAAGGCTTCAATTTACATAAGCTATACAATATAAAAAGTTTTACTTGATGACAGGTACTCTTTAAAACTATGGATCAGACTGTGGACATCCAATAATGATAGGAAATATGTAACTTTTATACATTGTATTATGCAAATGGTTAGATAGGCTGATAATTAGTGACAGATTCCCTTTAAGTCTTTGTAAGTAAGCATCATATGGCTCCACCATTGGTATTATTTTTTGTTTTACCCAGACCTGATTTGCAGTGCCTCATTTATTATGCATACTCTGAGAAGACCGCCCATCTAGAGGACCTTTTCTAGCACAATTTTGGGTGGTCGTCTCAAAGAGGTTTCACTGTATATGCTTAAGAGCTGCTGCAGGCCCTGCATTTCAGGCTAATGGCTTTCTTTCCCATTCTGATGCTCAGTTTGAACTTCATTAAATTGTCCTGACAACGTCTACATGCCTTAATGCATTGAGTTTCCGCCATGTGATTGGCTGATTAGCTATTTGTGTTAACAAGCAATTGAACAGTTGTACCTAATAATGTGGCCAGTGAGTGTAGCGTTTTAGATATATACTATGGAGATGATAAACAAAAAAGTTTGTCAGAAATAGGAGGATGAAGTTGGGCAGATTTCCAATGAAATTTTTTTTTTTTTTAAATTTCAAGAGTGCCTCTACTGATCATAACTGGCCAGGCTTTACATGCTACTCTCTGGCCACACAAGCGCAGGGCCAATCAGCAGCAGCGGGCAGGATATTTCAATCTCTGCTCAGCCTCCAGTCAGTGCTTGTGATTACTACTCATTCCTGTGTCTATAGCTTTAGCCTGTAGTTTCTTTTACATTTCTTTGCTCTCCTGGCAGTCTATTGACCATTCTGTTGCCTGCCATTCTGTGACTTTCCCTACCTGCTTCCCTGAATAATGTATATTGTTTCTTTATTGTAATGGACTTATCTACACCCCTGCTCTTACTCAGAACAGGGACCACCACCCAGTTGAGGATTCGTCGCTTAGGGCGGATACTTAAGTAGGCAGGGAAAGTGGCTGTGGTGAGCTCAGGGCTGCACATATCCCTGCCAAATGTGACAGCACCAATCATCAAATAATGCAATTTAGGTCAATTCATGGATTATTTTATGCACCACTTTTTCAGAAAAAAAAAAAAAAAATAGGGAAAAATAATTATTCTAAGTGCCCTAAATGCAAGGGTCATATTATTCATATGGTATGGTCCTGTGATAGAAGTGATTCATAGAAAGTAGTTTTAACCTTTTCCCTGCAACTGAGAATATTGGGAGATGACACAAACCTAGAGGTCTGTAAAGAGAATAAGCAAAAAAGATAATCGTTAATTTCTAACGATAATTTGTTTTCCCTTAGTCCTAACAGTAGCACAGATGGGGTATTCCACCCCCCGCGAACTGGTAGGACAGATGGAAGTTTTATTGAACCTAATTAAACAATCAGTAAGACACACCCACAACCCCCTGTATAAGTAAGAGGGTCATCCTCTGCCTCATTGTGTAGTAACAAGAAGAACTAAAGGTAAATAATAGAAGAAAATAACTTAACTAGGGAGGGAAAGTTGTGCTACTGTTAGGACTAAGGGAAAACAAATTATCGTTAGAAATTAACGATTCCCTTACGTCCTAACCAGTAGCACAGATGGGGAAATGGCAAGCAGAAACCCTATGAGGGAGGGCTCTCATGCCTGATGGCAGATAATACTGTCCGTCCAAATGAGGAAAAATCGGCCAATCTACTGTCAAGTCTGTAGTGGGTGATAAATGTGGAGAGTGAACTCCAGGAAGCAGCTTTGCATATATGTTCCAAGGGAACAAGACTCCTTTCCGCAAAGGAGGTAGATACAGACCTGGTGGAATGAGCTTTTACAAACTCAGGAGGCTCCTTACCTTGGGATACCATGGCAATACGAATGGCATCTTTTACCCATCTACTGATGGAGGGCTTTGAAGCTTTAAGACCTCTTTTGGGTCCTGAAAAGAGAATTAGCAGATTTTCATCCTTCCGAAACTCCAAAGATCTTCTTATATAGATCTGGAGACATCTCGAGATATCTAGGCAATGAAGAGAACTATCTTCATTGGAGGATGGAGGAGGAGAAAATACTGGCAGGGATATAACTTGATTTATATTTTGGAATGATGGAACCTTAGGTATAAAGGATGGCAAGAATCTGAGTAACACTCGATCCGGCAAAAATTTAGTATATGGTTCAAGTGCCGAGAGCGCTTGAAGTTCCCCAATCCTTTTGGCTGAAGTGATTGCCAGTAAAAAAGTTATTTTAATGGTAACAAACTTCATGTCCACCTCCTCCAAGGGCTCAAAGGGGGGAGATGCTAACCCCTTGAGCACCATCGATAAGTCCCATGCTGGGACAGGTTGTATAATTGTAGGTTTTAACCTTGAGGATCCCCTCAAGAATATTTTGACTAGTGGGTCTTGAGACAATGGTTTATTGAGAAAGGCAGAGATGGCTGATACCTGAACTCTGAGTGTGGAAGGAGATAGATTCTTGTCTAATCCCTCCTGGAGAAAGTTGAGGATTGTGGCAACAGCTGGATTCTGTCCAGGTAGTTGTTTCTTGGAGCACCAAGACTGAAAAGTTGTCCAAATTCTTTTATAGGCTCTGTTAGTGGACTCCGCTCTGGAATGCGAGAGGGTATTCAAGACCGCACTAGAAAGCCCTTCTAGATGTGGAAGGGACTGGTCAACCTCCAGGCTGTCAGGTTGAACATTTGAAGATTTGAGCAGCTGTGAGTGCCCCCCGACACTAGTGCTTGCTCTGGGTTAAGCCTCCAGAATTGTCCCCGACTCATTTGCAAGAGTTGGGTAAACCAAGCTCTCTTGGGCCAAAATGGAATTATGGCTATGACAGAGGCTTGGTCCTGCCTGATTTTCATCAATACCCTTGGGATCAAGGAAATTGGAGGGAAGATGTAGGCCAGCCTGAACCTCCATGGGATTGAGAGAGCATCGATTGCTACTGGGTTGTCTTCCCTGTACAGGGAACAAAATCTCACCACTTTGGTGTTGAACCTTGTTGCCATAAGATCTATTTCTGGCATACCCCACCTGAGTATTATTTGTTTGAACATCTCTGGATGGAGAGACCATTCTCCAGTTGAAAGTCCTCTGCTCAGGCGGTCGGCGATCACATTGAGAGATCCCCGAATGTGAACTGCCGACAGGTGGGTTAGGTTCCTCTCTGCCCAATCCAAGATCAGACCCACCTCTCTGAGGAGGCTTTGTGATCGAGTGCCTCCCTGCTTGTTGATGTACAATACAGCCGTCATGCTGTCGGATTGGATCTTTACTGCTTTCCCTTGAAGAAGAGAAGCAAAGTGGAGGAGTGCTAATCTGATGGCTCGAATCTCGAGGAGATTGGAGGTTAACCCTCTCTCCTGAGGAGACCAAGATCCCCGCACTAACAGATCCAAGAGATGCGCTCCCCAACCTACAAGGGACGCGTCGGTAGTAAGTATGATCCAACAAGAGAGGTGCTTGCGCTTGGCGGATCTTTTTGCCAAGCCTTCACGATCCCCTGAGCCCTCGGTCGACATATCTAGGTAAATATGAGAGGAGTGATTAGATAATGTAGCGGCAAGAAAAAATTGCGGCTAGCTAAAATATAATAAAAATACCCAAAGTTCTCAGCAAGAGACCAGGTAAGATAGAGAGATAGGGAAACAGTAGTATCCGCAAGGATGCACTACTAGACTCAAAAAGACAGGACTGTGGAAGTACCAACAGCTCTGCGCTCTAGGAGGCTGAATGGCAGCCTAGGGGGAGTTTAAATATCCTCCTGGCTGGCGCCAAAACAAGACTCCGCCCACAAGGCGGAGTTGCAGAAAAAAGAAATCCTGTCTTACAAAAAACAGGAGGAAAAGGAACCCTATTAGTTAGAGGGTTATAGAAGAGGCTCCTCGCTCGGTTTCGCCGCATTATTGGCAAAAACGGCGCAAAAAACCGAGCCGGGAGCGACAGAGAGAAACAGGAAGTGACGTCAGACGCCGCTGACGCACTTCCGGCCGGGGCCGCGATTGGAGTCGCGGCTCCGAGCAATAGAAGCAGATGGGCGCAAACTAAGCCCAGAACTGCAAGTAAGAAACCCCCCCCCCCTCCAACAGGAGTAAGGGGGTCACCATCTGTCCCACTGTCCGGGAGGACAGAAAAAAACACAATGAGGCAGAGGATGACCCTCTTACTTATACAGGGGGTTGTGGGTGTGTCTTACTGATTGTTTAATTAGGTTCAATAAAACTTCCATCTGTCCTACCAGTTCGCGGGGGGTGGAATACCCCATCTGTGCTACTGGGTAGGACGTAAGGGAATGAAATGTTCATTGGGTACCAATTTGTTTGTAATTGTAAATAAATATAATGATATTTAACCCCTTAACAACCACGGACGTAAATGTACGTCCTGGTTTGGCGGTACTTCCGGCTCCAAGACGTACATTTACGTCCTGTGTATGATCGCGAGCATCGGAGCGGTGCTCGCGTCATACACGGCAGGTTCCCACTGGTAATGGCTGACATCCGCGATCACGCGGATGTCCACCATTAACCCCTCAAATGCTGTGATTTGTATAGATCACGGCATTTGCGGCAATGCGCATAATAAAATAGCTGCTGCGGTGATCCGATCATCTGTAATGGCGGCTGGAGGTCCCCTCACCTGGCTCCGGCCTTCTCCCGGCGTCTCCTGCTCTGGTCTCAGATCGAGCAGACCAGAGCAGGAGATAGTTGATAACACTGATCAGTGCTATGTCCTATGCATAGCACTGAACAGTATTAGCAATCAAATGAATGCTATAGATAGTCCCCTATGGGGACATAAAAAGTGTAAAAAAAAAAGTTTAAAAATTTTCAAATAAAAAGTAAAAAAAAGTGAAAAATACCCTCCCCCAATAAAAATACAAATTGTCAGTTTTTCCCATTTTTCCCCCAAAAAGCGTAAACTTCTTTTTTATAAACATATTTTGTATCGCCGTGTGCGTAAATGTCCGAACTATCAAATTATACCGTATATACTCGAGTATAAGCCGACCCAAATATAAGCCGAGGCCCCTAATTTCACCCCAAAAACCCAGGAAAAGTTATTGACTCGACTTTAAGCCTAGGGTGTGAAATACATCATCCCCCCCCTGTCATCATCCAGACCCCCGTCATTAACAACCTCATCATCATCATCCTGTCATCATCCCCCCTTCATCATCACCGCCTGTCATCATCCCCCCTGTCATCATCCCACCCCCCTTCATCATCACTGCCTGTCATCATCCCACCCCCCCTTTTCATCATCACCGCCTGTCATCATTCCCTTATCATCCCACACCCCCCCTTCATCATCCCCTTGTCATTATCCCACACACCCCCTTCATCATCCCCTTGTCATCATCCCACACACCCCCTTCATCATCCCCTTGTCATCATCCCACACCCCCCCTTCATCATCCCCTTCTCATCATCCCACACTCCCCCTTCATCATCCCCTTGTCATCATCACACCCCCCCTTCATCATCACCACATGTCATCACCGCTTGTCAATGTCTGATACAGTGGTCTTCAACCTGCGGACCTCCAGATGTTTCAAAACTACAACTCCCAGCAAGCCCGGGCAGCCATCGGCTTGCTGGCAGTTGCAGTTTTGAAACATCTGGAGGTCCGCAGGTTGAAGACCACTGCGGCCTTCGACATCATCCAGCCCCCCCCCCCCTCTCACCCCCTTTAGTTCTGTACTCACCTCCGCTCGGCGGGACGTTAGGGTGCGCTTGTCCGGGCTGTCCATCTTCACCGGGGGGGAGGCCTCTTCTCCGCGCTTCGGGCTCGGAATAGAGACGTTGCCTTGACGACGACGCACAGGGACATTACTCATGAACGTCCCTGTGTGTCGTCGTCAAGGCAACGTGACTATTCCAGGGCCGGGCCCGAAGCGCGGAGAAGAGGACCCCCCGGTGAAGATGGACAGCCCGGACCAGCGCACCCTAACGTCCCGCCGAGCGGAGGTGAGTACAGAACTAAAGAGGGTGAGAGGGGGGGGGGGGCTGGATGATGTCGAAGGCCGCAGTGGTCTTCAACCTGCAGACCTCCAGATGTTTCAAAACTGCAAGCCCAGACAGCCGATGGCTGCCCGGGCTTGCTGGAAGTTGTAGTTTTGAAACATCTGGAGGTCCGCAGGTTGAAGACCACTGAGGGCGGGGAGTTCACTTGAGTATAAGCCGAGGGGGGCGTTTTCAGCATGAAAAAGCGTGCTGAAAAACTCGGCTTATACTCGAGTATATACGGTAATGTTAATGATCCCGTACGGTGAACGGCGTAAACGTAAAAAATAAAAAAAACGAAAATGCGAAAATAAAATTGGCCTGGTCCTTAAGGTGAAAATGGGCTTGGTCCTTAAGGGGTTAAAGGGGTTTTCTGGGAATTAAAAAAAACAGCTAATTTCTTTCAAAAAACGCTTCCTGTCTGTCTCCAGGTTGGTGTGGTTCTGCTTCTCAGTTCCATTGACGTGAATGGAGCCAAATTGTAATACCACACCCAACCCGGGGACAGATGTGGAGCTTTTTTTGAAAGAAATTAGTTCTGTATTTTGTTCTTATTTTGAAAGAAATTATCTATTCCATAAATGGCTATGTTGAGAGATTACAATAATACTGTGGCTAACTTTTTGTGAACTGGTATTTCCTGTTTCAGTTTTCTTTTTTTTTACTACAAATCCCATAATTCCATTTTCCTCCCTCCCACACCTCAGCCACCCCACCCATTGAAACATGAATGACCTGTGGTTTTCAATCAGGGTGCCCACAGCTGTTGCATTAGTTGCAGATTGATCTCTCTCCCACCAAGCGATTGCTCCACCCACTGAAGCAGACAGGCTCTCTGTCATCAGTACTTATCAGCTGCTGTATACTACAGAGGAAGTTCTTTTCTTTTTTAACTTCTTTTCTATCTGACCACAGTGCTCTCTGCTGACACCTCTGTCCATGTCAGGAATTGTCCAGAGCAGGAGCAAATCCCCATAGCAAACCTATCCTGATCTGGACAGTTCCTGAAATGGGCAGAGGTGTCAGCAGAGAGCACTGTGGTTAGACAGAAATGAAATTCAAAAATAAAAGAACTTTCTCTTTAGTAAACAGCAGCTGATAAGTACTGGAAGGATTAAGATTTTTTTAATAGAAGTAATTTACAAATCTGTTTAACTTACTGGCACCAGTTGATTTAAAATAAATAGCTTTCCACCAGAGTACCCCTTTAAGGCCAAAATGGGCTTGGTCCTTAAGGGGTTAAAGGTTAGTTGCTATCCAGTTTGGGAGTTGGGAGTTTTGCTGCCAGTTGCATCTGTTTTGTAGGATGATGCTGTGTTCCAGGCTGATGACAGGCTCCCTGTAATCAGCTGACTAGTGAGTCAGGTCTCGGCCGCATTGCAACCTGGAAAAAGTCTGAGACAGCAATAATTTTGTATGCTGTTAAAAATAAATAATTGGGGTGAAAATCACAGAAGAATTGTGAGAAAACCATCACACACAGGCACAGACACTATATTATGAACTACACTAACTTTACAGCCCTTGTAGCATATTCAAATAAAAAAAATTCTGGAATACCCCTTTAATAACCTAAGATCTGTATCACATTTAGGCAAACTGAATTTTCTTTATTTAAAGGGGTACTCCGGTGCAAAACATCATATCTCCTATCAAAAGAATAGGGGATAAGATGTTAGATCGCAAGGGTCCCGCCGCTGGGGACCCCCGCAATCTCCAGGCCAGCAGCATCGGCTTCCGGAACACAGGAGTGTGGCTCCGTGCATGGATTACCAGGGTGCCGCGCTGGCGATCGCAGGGGTCCCCAGTGGCAGGATATCTGCGGTCTAACATCTTATCCCCTATCCTTTTGATAGGGGATAAGATGTTTTGCGCCAAAGTACCCCTTTAATTTTGTAAAGTTCCATACAATATATCCACAAACATTAGTGAATTACATTATTAATAATTGACAAAGTCAAAGTTTAAGTTAATCTGATAACACGTATTCCCAAATTCTCCTTTTTTATTCTGTCCTGTCAAGTCAATAGCAAAAATAGAAATTCATTGTGCTAATGATAACGGGAGGGCATGATGACTGCTACAGCATTACCAACATTCTTATAGACAACAGCCCCAATATATAAGATCACTCTGTATTCGTACAGACAACAGCCCCAATTACACATTTATATAAGATCACTCTGTAATTCATTCACAGCAGAAACTAGCGCATCCAATTACCGATGACACAGAAATCCCTGATTAATTATCAGCTCTGATATAAAAGTTCTTCACAACCACCATACATCACAAGCGCTATACCCTGAAGACTTGTTATTATCGGACCACGGTACACAGTGCCAGCCGCCTAAAATTCCAATTATGGATCCCTACACTTACAATATGTTTACCCAGGCTAATTTATGCTGCCCTATGTGTCAGCAGCATATGATAGAGGACGTGAAGCTCTGTGATATATAAGATTATATTTTAGAGCTGGACTTCCAAAGTAAAATGCATAGTAAAGTTGGCCATAAACATAAAAGTATAGTCAGCCGAACCTGTCAATTTTAATGGAATTAGTCGAACATCTAATGTAAATGGGGCCTCCCATTCTGTCCAAAAGCAGATGTCAGGACAGAGAATGATCAGAACATTGGATTTTAACATGCCCAATCCCTTTGTTTTTGTGGACATAAGTTGCCACCATAGGAGTCTGGCAGCAGCGTTCTCTTTGTTCAGAGTACATGCACGCTCGGTCAACACGTATTTAACCCCTTAACGAAGCAGGACGTAAATGTATGTCCTGGTGATGTGGAACTTAACGCACCAGGACATACATTTACGTCCTGAGCATAACCGCGGGCATCGGAGCGATACCGGCATCATGAGCGGCAGGTCCCGGCTGTGGATCGCGGATGTCCACCATTAACCCCTCAGATGCCGTGATCAATACAGATCACGGCATCTGCAGCATCTCGGTCACTTAACAGGATGATCGGATCGACCGCAGCGCTGCCACGGCGATCCGATCATCCTGCACGGCAGATGGAGGTCCCCTCACCTGCCTCAGCTGTCTCACGGGAGTCTTCTGCTCTGATCTGCCTTCTCACAGACCAGAGCAGAAGATGACCGATAACCCTGATCAGTGCTATGTCCTATACATAGCACTGAACAGGATTAGCTATCGAATGGTTGCTATAAATAGTCCCCTATGGGGACTATAAGAGTGTAAAAATAAAAGTAAAAAAAGTAAAAAAAAATTAAGATACAAAAAATGTGAAAAACCCCCTCCCCCAATAAAAACGTAAATTGTCCCATTTTCCCTATTTTACCCCCAAAAAGTGTAAAAAAATTATTTTATATACATATTTGGTGTCACCACGTGCGTAAATATCCGAACTATTAAAATAAAATGTAAATGGAGGGGCGTGGCTTGACATGGCGGAGTGAGGACGCGTTTTGTTGGAGCTCCGGTCCTGCACCCACCATAAGCCAGATTCCAGCACACTTCCATGGGAGGAAATTCTAAGAAACCCAGGAGAAGGACCCGCTCCAGACCCCCTTCCCCTGTGAGGACTCTGTTGCCGTACCTGACGCGCTCCCAGCCCCGCAGGAGCGCCTCTCTCCCTCCTGGCTCCATGGCTGCCTGTGCTCCCGCGGCCGCGGCTACCACACCACCGGCAGCTACCTCAAGGACCTCCACCTCACCGCTGGCGGCAATACCGGGTGCGTCCATGGACTCGGGCATGCATTCATCGGCTCCAGCAGCCCCGCGGCAGTCTCTCCCTCCGGTGCGGCCTTCCCCACCTTCGGCAGCTGTGGACGGCGCTCCCCAAGATGGCGGCGGGGAAGTGCGCACGTCCGGGCACCTGCAGCCTGCAATCTCTCTCCAGCTGGAGTCTCGTCAGGCGTCCGAGGGGGGACCCAAGGTAAGGGGCGCATATTCTACACCCGCTCCCGCTGATGGTGCTCCCGGTCCCGGCGGGCTGCCGGGTGGGGGACAGCATAATCCCCAGCCCTTACCTCCTCGTGGTCCCGCTGGGCCTGTAGGGCCCCCCTCTATGGGGATCACTGGGGGCCCTTCTCCTCCTGCAGCCCGGGTACTGGACCTGGCCCCTGATGAGTGGCCCGCTGTTCCTGCAGGCTTGTCCCCCCCAGCTCTGGCTCCATGCATCACATCGCAGGCCTCTCCATCCCCTGCCGGCCTGGATCCTGCTGTGTCACCATCCTGGGCCTCAGGCTCACCCTGGGACTCCCCTCTGCACTTGCCTCAGGATACAGTTCAGCCGCTGTACTCATCCCCAGGAATTCCTCCTCCATTGGCCCCCAGCAGTGGGCCCCCCCATCCGTCCTCTCCAGGATTGCCACCTAGTTTAGAGGGGACTCCAGCGGTTTTTCATGCTCCTTCCCCCACACCGGCTGTACTGTCGCTGCCCCATACCCATTGGGGGACCCTCATGTACCCAGGACACTCTCAGCTTTCCCCAGCGGACCGTCCTGTCACCTTGGCGGACCTCCGCACCCTGGTGGCCTCTCTCCCTACCAAAAATGACCTCTCATCACTGGCTAAACAAATAGTCGCTGAGTGCAAAGAAGAATTTGTTCAACTGCGTCAGGATGTGTCGGCGCTGACCGCCCGTGTGGTGGGGGTAGAGGAGACGCAGGCGTCTTCCTCTTCTGCTGTCCAGGCCTTACAAGCAGTGGTGAAACAACATAGTGACCAGCTCTTCACTCTACAACAGCACCTCGACGACGTTGAGAACCGTAACAGACGCAACAATATTCGCCTTCGGGGGCTCCCGGAGGCGGTGGGTCCGGAGGAACTTTACCCTGCTTTACTGTCTATCTTCAATGACCTGTTGGAGCGGGCCCCTGATGTCCACATTGAGCTGGACCGTGCACATCGGGCCTTGAGACCCCCTAGTCAAGATGATCAGCACCCCAGGGATGTGATATGTAGAGTGCACTACTATGCTCTCAAAGAGGACATTCTCAGGGCGGCCAGGGCCCGCAGACGCATCTATTACAAGGACATACAAGTGCAGTTGTTTCCGGACTTGTCCAGACACACCTTGGCTCAAAGGGCGACGCTCAAACCAGTGCTGGAGGCTTTGAGGGAGCGAGACATCCCTTATAGGTGGGGGTTCCCGTTTGCCCTGACTGTCCGTAGAAACGGGAAAACCTTTACCCTGCGCTCTCCTGTTGACGTTCCAGCCTTCCTGAAGGACTTGGACTTGCCTGCCATCCCTATCTCGGATTGGCCACAGATTTCCTCTGGAGCCCCGAAACGCTCTGTACCAAGATCCCCTCAGCAGCCCTTTAAGATGTCTCGACCTGACCTGCCCCCCCGACCTGGCCGCCGACAAAGGCTGGTGACCCGATGGGACACTAGCTCTCCCAGCCCTCAGATTGTGCAGTCTCCCCACACTTGATACTGTTAGAAATGTTATTGCTGTGTTTTATGGGTTTATATTCTCCTCCCTTTTCACAGGTTAGCTGGACTACTGTTAATAATGTATATTTTACTATGTGGCTCTGGTGCTAGGGGTTCCGTTCTCCTTGCTCTCCCTCCTATTCATCCCCTCCCTCTCCTTTTCATTCTCTCCCCCCTTCCGCTCCCTCTGTAATGCCTATCCTGCTCTTCTACCCCCTCTCTGCCCCTTCTCCTACTCCTTTCCTCCCCCCCCTTCCTTTTCCCTCCCCCGCTTTCCTCCCCCCTCCCCCTTCCCTTTTTCTCTCTCTTTCTCTCTTTCCCCTCTGTTTCTCCCTCCTTCATCTTCTCCGTCTTCCCCCGTTTTCCCCCCTTTATCTTTTGCTTTTGTCATGTGTCCCTACCCTGGGTTTCCTTCGCCTTCTGCACTTATATGCCTTCTATTTCCTTTCTGGCACTATTCTTATCTCTTGCTCCTTGCTCAGTTTGGGTGACTAATCCGGTCTCCTCCCCTGCGTCAGAGTCTTCCACCTACCCCCAATAGGTTGGAGCCCAGGCTGGTGGCATCTCAGTCCTGGGCGTTTCCGTCAGCCTTTGCTGTGCTGTTTAGATTGTGCTGCGGTAGTACTTTTCTACTGCTACCTCTCTCTTGTTCTTGATTTCTTACCCTCCCCTCTCATTTTGTTCTTATTAACTGTTTTTCTGTTCCTTCCCTAGTGTTTGTGTTTGTCCTGTTTGGTGGCTGAGGCGGACCGGCTGTCTGACCCTTTTCTAGTGCCTACCTGCTGATGGCTGATCTTAACATTGCCTCGTTCAACGCTAAAGGCCTCAACATCCCGGCGAAGCGAACACAGATCCTGCACCACTTCCACAAGCGTAAGACCCATATCCTTTGTTTGCAGGAAACCCATTACAAAACCGGCCACACCCCGACCCTTACTAATAGACACTTCCCAGTATGGTTCTGTGCCAATAACTCTGCCTCGCGTTCAAAGGGTGTAGCGATAGCTTTACATAAGTCTCTGACACATCAGGTTACCAATGTGGTAATCGACCCCCATGCCAGATACATTGTTCTCACCCTGCTGATTGGTGGTAGAGCCATCACCATCATCAACGTGTATGCACCTAATCAGGGCCAGTGTGACTTTCTCGTCCGACTGGTTGACTCTGTGTTGCCAGTGGCTCAGGGGACCGTGATCTGGTGTGGGGATCTTAACCTGACCCTAGATCCTACCCTAGACAACTCCTCAGGCCACTCTAGCTTGTCCTATGCGGCAATTAAGAGAGTAAAACGCTCCTTAGCCCAACTTCAGTTATGTGATGCGTGGCGCCTACAACACCCCTCGGATAGGGACTATAGCTACTACTCCCCTCCCCATGATTCCTATAGTCGCCTAGATTACATTTTAATTCAACACTCTGCCCTCACTTGGCTGAACGGATCGGACATCGGTAGCATCATCTGGTCAGACCATGCCCCCGTGTTCTGTTCCCTCCATCTACCACACCTGACTAAGTCAGCCTGGTCATGGCGGTTGAACGAGTCTCTTCTTCTGGACCCAGCATGCATGGCAGATCTCACCAGGGCTGTTTCTGATTTCACTTTCGTTCATGTCTCTGATTCCACGGCCCCATATACCCAGTGGGAGGCCCTTAAGTGTGTCCTCCGTGGCGTTCTCATCAGACACGGTTCTCGCTTGAAGCGGGAGAGGGCCCACACCCTTACGGCAGCTTTAGCTAGGGTTTCTTCGTTGGAGCTGGCACACAAACGGTCACTCTCCCGTCCTGTCTTACAGGACTTACAGCTGGCTCGCTTGGAGGTGAAACGCCTCTTGGAGGCTTCCTGGGGCCGTTGGCTCCAAATGGGACGCAGTAAATTTTACGAATATGGGAACAAGAGTGGCCGGATGCTTGCCAGGGCTTTGAAGACTCGCCTGTCCCAATCTCATATCCCCTCTATCAGGACCCCAGCTGGGACGATGGTACACACCACGGAGGAAATTGAATCTGTTTTTCACTCCTTCTTCTCTGATCTGTATCACCTCCCGATTCCCGGGCCCTCCCACCTCCCAGACCCTCCTTCACCCTTCCCGGCTCTCTCCGCAGTCGAGAGGGAGGCGCTGGACGCCCCCTTTTCCCCCGAGGAACTTGAATCGGTGATTCGTGCCCTCCCGGGGGGCAAAAGCCCAGGCCCTGATGGCTACACTGCCAAGTTTTATAAATCACTGTTGGATTCTATTTCTCCTCTTCTGCTGAAAGCGTTTAATTCCATCTCCCCTGACTGCCCACTGCCTCCCGCCTCTTCCCTTGCCCATATAATTCTTTTGCCCAAGCCCCATAAAGATCCCCGCTCGTATGGTAGTTATCGGCCAATTTCCCTGCTGAATGTAGATCTAAAAATTTACTCCAAAATATTGGCCAACAGGCTTAATATGTTTCTCCCCTCCCTTATCCACCAGGACCAGGTGGGGTTTGTGCCGGGTAGGGAAGCCAGGGACAATACCATCAAGACCCTGGACATCATACATCATGCCCAGACCTCTAAATTGCCCCTTATGATCTTATCGCTTGATGCCGAAAAGGCTTTTGACCGTATCTCCTGGTCCTCCCTGTCACAAACCCTACGACATGTTGGTCTTGGCCCTTCCTTCATAGGGAAAAATATGGCACTGTACGGCTCCCCTTCTGCACGCCTGAAGATTAATGGTTCCCTTTCAGACACGTTCCCCATACATAATGGTACCCGCCAGGGCTGCCCCCTTTCCCCTCTCTTGTACGTTCTGGTAATGGAACATTTGATGGCCAGCATTAGAGCGGACCCAGATATCCATGGGGTGTCTATCGGCACTCATACTTATAAATGCTCCGCGTTCGCTGATGACCTTCTGGTCTACCTCTCTGATCCTTTAACCTCTCTACCATGCCTCATGTCTCGCCTGTCTGAGTTTGGCAAGTGGTCAAATTTCAAAATTAATTATACCAAATCTGAGGCCCTGGGTGTTGCGTTGCCAGAACGTACATTGTCTGCTCTCCAATCTGCTTTTCCCTTTCGCTGGCCTCCGGGTAGTATCTCTTATCTGGGCACAGTGATCCCCTCAGACTTGTCTCGTCTGTTTTCTCTAAATTTTTCCTCGCTGCTGGCACGTTTTCGAACGGACCTAACAGCCTGGAATAATAAAGAGTTCTCGTGGTTCGGCCGCATAAACATCCTTAAAATGACCTTACTTCCCCGCCTGTTGTATTTAATGCAAACGGTCCCCATATATATCCCGTCCCCCTACTGGAGACAGTTGCGGACTTGCTTCGGCTCGTTTGTGTGGGCTGGAGCATGTCCCCGTTTGAGTAGGCTTACCCTGTCACGACCCAAACTACAGGGGGGCGCGGGTCTTCCCGACTGTCACGCATATTACTTGGCCTGTGTTTACACCCGTGTCTTGGACTACTTTCATAATACCTCTACCAAACAGTGGGTCCAACTAGCGCAAGATATCTGCCCTTACGCTATTTCCACTCTGCCGTGGACGACGTCACGATCGTCCCAACTCCCCTCCCAATTGTCCTTCTCCACGCGCCACACCCTAGCTGTCCTGACCAATGTACGGTCACCCGCTTCCCTTATAGATCGTGAGGGCCCCCTCCTCCCTATCACGGACAATCCCGTGTTCCCCCCGGGAGTTTCCCCGACTGCTTTTCTCGGGGCCTCCCGATCGGAACCGCTCCGTTTCCACCATGTCCTTGACGGGGAGGGGCTCAAGTCATTGGAGGACCTTCTGTCCAACCGCCCAAGCGCCAGACGCGCACCCTTTGCTTACCTCCAGTTGAAACATTTCTACTCCCATCTCCCATGTCGCCCTTCCCTACATCGCCCTCCCACGCCCTTTGAGAGATTGTGCTTGGCCTCATCGTTCCCTCGTCACTCCATCTCGACCTTGTATGGACTATTGTTGTCTCCCAGATCGGAGTCCCTTCCGACATTTTGTCGTGCATGGGAAACCGAACTTGCCAAATCGTTTACTCCTGATCAATGGGCTAAGTGTTTCTACTTGACCCACAAGGCCGTGATTGCCACTAAATTTCAGGAAACCAGCTTTAAAATCTTGTCCCGATGGTACCGGGTGCCCGCGGTGTTGCATCGATGGTACCCTTCTGTGCAGAGTACCTGTTGGAGATGTGGAGTTGGCGAGGGTACTATGGTCCATATTTGGTGGGGATGCCCCAAATTGCAGCCTTTCTGGTCCGCGGTTTTCCGCGTCATCCGGGAGGTGACCGGGGCCCAGATTCCCTGGTGCCCAGAGGCAGCTCTGTTGTATATGTTCCCTATGGCGCAATCAAAGTACAAAAACTCCCTGGCCCGTCACCTTCTCCAGGCAGCAAAGACTGTAATACCCAGGAAGTGGAAAACCCTGGACCCCCCCTCTATGGCCGACTGGATAGGCGAAATTGCCCAAATTCACCGCATGGAGGAACTTTTGGCGGTTCACCCTGACGAAGTCACTAGGTTTGGAGCTACATGGCTCCCGTGGTCGGAATTTTGCTCCTCCCCTGCTGTTCGGTTTTTGAGTTGATTTCCAAATACTGCTATGGATGATAGTGTGGTGCTTCGCTTCGCTGTGGATGCCTGTCCGTCGTGCGTCGCCAGTGGTCCCGCCTCAGCTGTCTTCTATGTTTGTTTGTTGTCCTGTATGTGTCCCCCACTTTCTTTAGTCTTCCGTATGTTTTGTGTATCTCCATTCTTTTCCTCCCTTCTTCTAAGGCCCTTTTTCAAGGTTGCCTCTTCTTTCCATTTACATCGTTCTGATTCTGTTCCTACTCTCGATCCCTTGCTAACTGCTGGGCCCCTTCTTACCTAGTCAGGTTCTTCTGGTATAAGTCAATTGGCATGGTAATTCAGATTATTTCGACAACCACGTGTTAGACTTGTTGTATATTCTTTGCCTGGACTTTAACCCCCGCCCTGCATTGTTGGGATAGGGGAGATTTGAGAAACTTTCTCATATGCTATTGTTCACTGGAACGTATTTGTTGTTCTTTTGTTACCCATGTTATTTTTCATCCCATCTGTCTGATATTTCGGTCCACAAGACCGTATTGTGCTAAGTATTTCCTGTATTGGTGTACCCACCACATCTACCTTAATAAACTTTTTTGTTGAATTCGAAAAAAAAAAAATAAAATGTAAATGATCCCGTACGGTGAACGTAAAAAAAAAAAAAAGTCCAAAATAGCTGCTTTTTTATAACATTTTATTCCAAAAATTTTTTATAAAAAATGTAATAAAAGTTCTGTGTAAGCAAATATGGTATTAATAAAAAGTACAGATCACGGCGCAAAAAATTAGCCCTCAAACCACCGCTTATGCGGAAAAATGAAAAAGTTATAGGTCTTCAAAATAGGGGCATTTTAAACGTACTAATTTGGTTAAAAAGTTTGCGATTTTTTTTAAGCGCAACAGTAATAGAAAAGGGTATAATCATGGGCATCATTTTAATCGTATTGACCCAGAGAATAAAGAACACATGTCATTTTTACCATAAATTGTACGGCGTGAAAACAAAACCTTTCAAAATTTGAAAAATTGCGGTTTTCTTTTTAATTTCCCCACACAAATAGTATTTTTTTGGTTGCGCCATACATTTTATGGTAAAGTGAGTGATGGCATTACAATGGACAACTGGTCGCGCAAAAAACAAGCCCTCATACTAGTCTGTGGATGAAAATATAAAAGAGAGTTATGATTTTTTGAAGGGGAGGAGGAAAAAACGAAAACGTAAAAATAAAAGGGGTTAAATTGTATAGCCAGATTAACCCCTTAATGATGCAGCATTTTTAATCGACCCCCCCCCCCATGTCTTTTAAGAGCCAAAACTCTTTGGGAGAGATTAATGATTGTGCGTTTGACTCTGTACCCTTATACCACCAAGATGCGTGAAAATGCTGTTTCTTTTACATTTTTGACAAAAGGCATCTAAACTTAAAATAGCCAGCAGTGGAGCTCTCTCGGTGCTGGCTGTTAGCGGCCCATACACTACACAAACACTTTCGACAGGTTAAAGCGGACCTGTCAATACAAAGATATCAGAGTTTAACAAAAACATATGCAAATTGGGCTTTGGAGTCTACTTGGCGTTTCTCTCAGTTACTAAAGCCCAACATTGTCCAGCCCTTTGACCAGTTAGTCACTCCACTCTGTGCGCAGCTTACCTCCTCTACCCCTCTGATAAGCAGGCCCAAGGATGTACTGTAATCCCCACCTCTCCCCTGTAATCTAGTAGCTGAGGGGAACGCCCAGTGGGCTCTAAAGCCTAATTTGCATATCTTTCTAAACACTGGAATGGTCAATTAACTAATGAGAGGTATGTACTATGCAGCAATGCCCTTACTTTATACCCTAAAAACCTGCTGACAGGTCCCCTTTAAATGTTGACAGACATCCAATGGTCTGTTCACACGTACAGTATTCTGCGCAGATTTGATGCACAGGATTTTCTGCTGCAGATTTCAATGTAAACAAAATAACTGAACACAGCATGAAATCCTGCGCATCAAATCTGTGCAGAACACTGTACGTGTGAATAGACCCTAAAAGAGACAGTGAGAGTCCTTATTGGATGACTGACACTTTCCTGTATCTGCTTATATGCAGAGAATCACTGTGTGTGGGCAGAGTGAGTAGGACTCTCACTGTCTCTCCTAGAAGTCCTGTCTGGATTTACTCTGCTTTTTATTTAGAAAATATATTTAGAATCCTGCTCCAAATCATATACACCTATATAGGTGAACTCAGCTTCTCTCCCATTATTACATGCCACTTTCCGATAGAGCACAATAAATCACCTGACAGGTTCACTTTAAGGACCAACAATCTGGAACACAGCATCGTCCTACAAAACAGATGTAACTGGCAGCAAAACTCCCAAACTGGATAGCCACTAACCTTTAACCCCTTAAGGACCAAGCCCATTTTGGCCTTAAAGGGGTACTCTGGTGGAAAACTATTTATTTTAAATCAACTGGTGCCAGTAAGTTAAACAGATTTGTAAATTACTTCTATTAAAAAAATCTTAATCCTTCCAGTACTTATCAGCTGCTGTTTACTAAAGAGAAAGTTCTTTTATTTTTGAATTTCATTTCTGTCTAACCACAGTGCTCTCTGCTGACACCTCTGCCCATTTCAGGAACTGTCCAGATCAGGATAGGTTTGCTATGGGGATTTGCTCCTGCTCTGGACAGTTCCTGACATGGACAGAGGTGTCAGCAGAGAGCACTGGGTCTGACAGAAAAGAAGTTAAAAAAGAAAAGAACTTCCTATGTAGTAAACAGCAGCTGATAAGTACTGGAAGGATTAAGATATGGTCAAGACACTGGAGGGGTCCCATAGGTCACCCTGTAGGTCACATGGTCACTGATACCTTCCTTGGTTACAACACATAGCAACATTATTTAAAGGCATATAACAATATATGTACATTACACTACATAACTTAGGCACTTAAAGGACATCTGCAGTGCTGGGCAAAAAAACTTTTTTTTTTGGGTGCAACTTGTGTACTGGGCCAACACAAAAACATGACTATCTTCTTCCAGAAACAACTCCCATCTGTCCATGTGTTGTGTCTGTATTCTAGCTATGCTCCATTTTTGGTGAGATGTTTCATATATTTTAATAGACATTTCCGCACATTAACCATGGTATTTTAATAGGACACAGCCTATTTTGGCCTTGAAGACCCAGCAAATTTGTTTTTTTCCTCTTTGCCATTTAAAAGCCTAAAGGGGTACTCCGCCCCTAGAGATCTTATCCCCTATCCAAAGCATAGGGGATAAGATGTCTGATGGCAGGGGTCCCGCTGCTGGCTACCGCCCTGCTCTCCCTGTTGCACCCGACGTTCGTTTAGAGCATCAGGTGCAGCGCCGGAGGCTCAAGACGTCACGGCCGCGCCCCGCTAATGGTGTCTCAGCCACGCCCCCTCATTGCAAGTCTATGGGAGGGGGCATGATGGCCGTCACGCCCCCTCCCATAGACTTGCATTAAGGGGGCATGGCCGTGAGGTCACAAGGGGGCGTGGCCATGATGTCATTAACCTCTGCCCTGCATTGCCAGTCATCAAAGATCACTCCATGCACCGGATGCCTGGGGTGCTGCAGCCGAGATCACGGGGGTCCCCAGCGGCGGGACCTCTGCAATCAGACATCTTATGCCCTATCCTTTGAATAGGGGATAAGTACTTCAAAGTATAAAAGAAAAAAGGAGGTGGAATTCGCAACCATGTGTCGTTACTCCAACATATATTGAATAGAAAGCAATTAATATGGTTGTGCTAACCTTTTGATGTTGTACTGAGAGTACAACATCTAGTAGAGCGTGTAGCCCAACACTGTGGGTGAGTTGGTGATGCCTGGATCTGTTCCATCCAGAGAGAACCTCAGATCGGTCTGGCGATCCCACGGAAGTAGGTGGAAAGATGATCCTTAAGGCGCTCGCCCGTGGATGCAGAGTTCTTGATAAAGAATAATAATAATTTTATTTATATAGCGCCTACAGATTCCGTGGTGTCCCCGCCGCTCCGGACGTCTCTGCTTCCCCGGGATCCTCGCTCGCCGTCATCACGTCACTACGCACGCACGCCGCTTCTATTGGATGACGGGACGGCGTGCGCGCGACGTGATGATGACGAAGGAGAGCGCCGGCGATGGAGGGGATCCCGAAGAGGACGCTCCGGAGCCCTGAGGACAGGTAGGAGACTATCACCGGAGCACACGGGGCACCGCAAACGGCTATCCGGCGGCAGCTGAAGCAGTCTGCGCTGCCGGATAGCAGTTTATGCGATGACCCCGACATACAAAAGCATCGTATGTTGATGCTGCCTTCAACATGCGATGGCCTCTCAGAGGCCATCGCATGTTGAAATTATCGTATGTTGGGGCCATCGTAGGTCGGGGGGGTCACTGTATCTTTATATGTTTTATTTTTACTTTAAAAAACTGACCACTAGGGTTCTCCCTACATGTCACAGCGCATAGAGTTTGGACTCATGCCGGCAGCATGAGTTCGAACTCTCAGTGCAGTTGGGACACAGAAAAGCACAGTGCAGCTCCCTGCCTGTCAATCAGGCGGTAGCGAGCACCGTGCACTGCAGGCCGAATGGCGCTGCCTGTGCCTGCCCTTGGTGAAAAGCCAGCCCGCAGCCATGGACAGCCCAAAATGTTGAAACCATCGTATGTTGAGGGATCCGTGCAATGTAAAGTATAGGAAGCTGTACTCACCTGTCCCCCTCAACTCCCTCCCCCCCCCCCGTGATGACAGGACTATCTGCGCAGCGTGACTACACCCCCCTTATGAAAGGACGATCCACGCAGTGCGACCACAATACCCCGCCCCCGTGGTGACAAGTAGGTGCAGACACTAGACAGTATTCCAGCCCCATCCCCCGCGTGAAGACAAGCCAGAAAGCGCCCCACCACCCTGCCGTGTGCCCCACAGCACTCACCCTGTGATGAGAAGCCGGCCTGCTGCACTGAACAGGGAAGGGTGGAAGTGTTATTCAGCAGGCCTCAGCTGACGCCACTCCTGCGGGTTAAAGGGGTATTCCAGGAATTTTTGTTATTTGACTATGCTACAGGGGCTGTAAAGATAGTGTAGTTCATAATATAGTGTCTGTATCTGTGTGTTAAGGTTTCCTCACAATTCTTCTGTGATATTCACTCCAATATTTAAAATGACTGTTGTCTCACATTTTTCCCAGCTTGCAATGCGATTGAGACCTGATTCACTAGTCAGCTGATGATAGGGAGCATGTCTGCTTCAATGGGTGGAGCGATCGCTTGGTGGGAGAGAGATCAATCTGAAACAGCTGTATGCACCCTGATTGAAAACCACACTGATTTGAATGGATGTAGCTCATTTATGTTTCAATGGGTGGGGTGGCTGATGTGTGGGAGGGAGGAAAATGGAATTGTGGGATTTGTAGTCAAAAAAAGAAAAGTCAAATAGGAAATACCAGTTCACAAAAAGCTAGCCACAGTGCTATGGTAATCTCACAACACAGCCATTTAGCCCCCAGACAAGCGCAAATCCTTCCTAAGCATGTCCATTACTGTCTGCGAGGTACGTACTAAAATCACTGTCAGGGTCCGGACTGGGTGAGGACACTGGAGGTGGATCCTCTGTGCCAGAGAGGCGATGACGCGTGTCGTACTGAGGAATCGGTTCTAAGCAGTTACTGGTGTTCACCAGAGCCCGCCGCAAAGCAGGATGGACTTGCTGCGGCAGTAACTACCAGGTCGTGTTCCCCAGTAGCGACTCGACCCCTCTGGCAGCTGAGACTGGCGCTTTACACAAGGACTAAACATAGGCGAGGTCAGACGTAGCAGAAGGTCAGGGCAGGCAGCGAGGTTCGTAGTCAGGGGCAACAGCAGGAGGCCTAGGTACACAGGCTTGGGAACACACTATAACGCTTTCACAGGGCACAAGGCAACAAGATCCGGCAAGGAAGGAAAGGGGAAGTGAGTATTTATGTGTAGGGAGGTGATTACACTGATAGGGCCAGGCACCAATTAGCGGTGTGCTTACCCTTTAAATCTTAGAACATCGCCGTGCGCGCGCCCTAGGGTGCGCGGCCACGCGCGCCGGGACGAGACAGCCACAGGAGGAGGAGGAGGGTGAGTAGAACGCTTCCCTGCCAGCATGAACACAGCAGCGCTCGCGGTCAGAGACAGAGACCGGGGCGCTGCTGTTAGCATAACGCTGCGAGCGCTCCGGGGAAGCCGCGGGACACGGAGCGCTCGGCGTTACAGTACCCCCCCTTAGGTCTCCCCCTCTTTTTGGAGCCCAGGAACCTATGGATGAGCTCCTTGTCGAGGATATTGTCCTCGGGCTCCCAAGACCTCTCTTTGGGACCACAATTCTCCCAGTCAACAAGAAATGTTTTTTTGCCTCTGACAACCTTGGAGGCGAGAATTTCTTTTACCGAGAAGACATCAGAGGAGACAGGAGCAGGAACGGTGACCTTGGGGGAAAAGCGGTTAAGAATGAGAGGTTTGAGAAGGGAAACATGAAAGGAGTTAGGAATACGAAGAGAAGGAGAAAGGTGGAGCTTGTAGGAGACAGAGTTGATTTAACTTTTGACTCTAAATGGCCCGAGGTAACGTGGACCCAGCTTGTAGCTAGGGACACGAAACAGAATATATTTGGCAGAGAGCCACACTTTGTCACCAGGGGCAAAGACAGGAGGAGTTCTTCTCTTCTTATCCACATGTGTTTTCATTCGAGAAGAGGCCAGTGAGAGCGACTTTTGAGTCTCTTTCCAAATCGAGGAATAATCCCGGGTCAATTCATCTACGGCAGGAACTCCAGATGAAGTGGGGAGGGGGGGGGGGAGCGGGTGACGGCCGTACACCACAAAGAACGGAGACTTGGCGGATGACTCAGAGTCTTCAGCCCAGGGTAACAGGTCGACCCAATCGTCTTGGCGGGAGGAGACAAAATGTCGCAGGTAGTCACCAAGGGTCTGGTTTACTCTCTCCACTTGTCCATTGGACTGCAGGTGGTAGGCAGAGGAAAAATTCAATTTAATCTTCAATTGAGTGCAGAGTGCTCTCCAGAATTTAGAGATGAATTGAACGCCTCTATCAGAGACGATATGCGTAGGCAGTCCGTGGAGACGAAAAATGTGCAAAAAGAATTGCTTCGCCAACTGTGGCGCAGAAGGGAGGCCAGGAAGTGGGACAAAATGAGCCATCTTGGAGAATCGATCAACGACCACCCAAATTACAGTGTTGCCATGGGATACAGGAAGGTCAGTGACAAAATCCATCGCTATATGTGACCAAGGCTGTTCGGGCACCGGCAAGGGAAGGAGAAGACCCGCAGGCTTCTGGCGAGGAGTTTTGTCACGTGCACAGACAGTAGTGTTGCTCGCGAATATTCGCAATGCGAATTTTATTCGCGAATATCGCATATTCGCGAATATAGCACTATATATTCGTAATTACGAATATTCGTTTTATTTTTTATTTATTTATTTATTTATTTATTTCCACAGTACACATCACAGTGATCATCCCTTTCTGCTTCCAGCTTGTGTGGTGTAAAGAAGGCTCTAATACTACTGTATGAGACCCGTGTGCGAATTTTCGCATTTGCGAATTCTCGCTTATGTTAATTTCTGTATATGCTAATTTTCGCATATGTAAATTTCCGCATACGCGAATTACTCATATGCGAAAATAAATCGAGAATATTACGAATATGCGAATATTCGCGAATATATGACGAATATTCGTCCATATATTCGCGAATATTCGCGAATTCGAATATGGCCTATGCTGCTCAACACTAACAGACAGTACAGGACCGTACAAACTCAGTCACATCTTTTTCAAAGGCAGGCTACCAATAGTGTCTGGCAATCAACTGAATGGATTTTTTTATTCCAGCATGACCCGCCAAGTGGGAGGAATGACCCCATTTGAGAGTCCGGAGGCGAAGACTAGGAGGGACAAAAGTTTTCCCTGGAGGGACAGGCACCAGAGAAGCAGGAGCAGCAGAGATCAGACACTCAGGAGGGATGATGTGTTGAGGAGAGGCTTCAGCTTCTGTGGCATCGGTGGAACGTGATAGGGCATCTGCCCTGACATTCTTGTCTGCAGGACGAAAATGGATCTGGAAATTGAAGCGGGCAAAGAACAACGACCACCTGGCCTGGCGAGGATTTAAGCGCTGCGCGGACTGTAGGTAGGACAGATTTTTGTGGTCAGTGTAAGTGGTGATAGGGTGAAGGGATCCCTCCAGGAGATGTCTCCACTCCTCTAGAGCAAACTTAATGGCCAACAATTAACGGTCACCAATAGCGTAGTTCCTTTCAGGAGGAGAAAACGTTTTAGAAAAAAAAACGCAAGTGATGTTTTTTCCTTTAGCGTTTTTTTTAAGAAGAACCGCCCCGGCTCCTACTGAAGAAGCGTCTACCTCAAGGAAGAATGGTTTCAGAGGATCGGGCCTAGTAAAGATGGGGGCGGAGAAGCTTCTTCCGCTTGGGGAGGCCAGGATCTCGGATTTGCATCTTTCTTGGTCAGAGCCACAATGGGAGCCACGATAGTGGAGAAGTGGGGGATAAACTGACGGTAGTAATTAGCGAATCCGAGGAAGCGCAGGATAGAGCGAAGTCCTGAGGGGCGTGGCCAATCCAAGACCGCGGAGAGCTTGTCGGGGTCCATTTGAAGACCTTGTCCTGAGACCAGGTATCCCAGGAAAGGAAGACAGCTAGGTTCAAAGAGGCATTTTTCAATTTTGGCATAGAGACGGTGAACACGGAGGCACTGGAGCACTTGATGAACATGGAGGCGGTGTTCCTCTAGGTTGGAGGAGAAGATTAGTATGTCATCAAGATAGCCCACAACACATGTATACAATAAGTCCCGGAAGATTGACAAAATCTTGGAAGACCGCAGGGGCGTTGCAAAGACCAAATGGCATGACGAGGTATTCGAAGTGGCCATCCCCGTTGTTAAAAGCGGTTTTATACTCATCTCCTTCACGAATTCTAATGAGGTTATATGCGCCCCTGAGGTCAAGCTTAGTAAAGATCTTAGCTCCGCGCAGACGGTCAAAGAGTTCCGAGATGAGAGGCAGAGGGTAGCGGTTCTTGATTTTATTGAGGCCGCGGTAGTCAATGCAAGGGCGTAGTGACCCATCCTTCTTGGCAACAAAGAAGAATCCGAGCAAGGGGGAAGCGGTGGTGAGTTGGCAAGTAGGTACCGACTTAAGGCAGCGAGTGTGGCAGGAAGGGCCCCAGGATTTAATGTCCCCAGTGGTCCAGTCAAGGGTAGGAGAGGGACGCTGGAGCCAGGGCAAGCCAAGAAGGATGTCAGAGGTGCAATTAGGCAGAAAAAAAAATTCAATAGTTTCTTGATGGAGCACGGTGCAATTCAGTTTTTCTCCGTTAACCGAAGAAATGAAGAAGGGTTTAAGGAGACGGGTAACAGGGATGTTAAACCGGTTGATGAAGGAGGCTTTAATGAGGTTTCCTGCTGAACCAGAGTCCAAGAAAGCCTCCGCAGAGAAGGAGGCTTTAGCGGCTGGAGAAATCGGCACTGGAATAGTCAGGCGTGGAGAGGAAGAATTTACACCCAGTGACGCCTCTCCCACGTTAACTAGGTGCAAGCGTTTCCCTGACGCTGAGGACGAAGGGGACAGTCCTTTAGGAAATGTTCTGAGCTCGCACAGTATAAGCATAAGTTCTCGTTCCTCCGGCGAGTCCTCTCTTGCTGGGTCAGGCGTGACCGGTCCACTTGCATGGCCTCCTCAGCGGCAGGCACAGTAACAGGCTGCAAAGGATGCTGGAAGAGAGGAACCATACCGTGGGTATCGCCTGGTGCGAACAAGATCTGTCTCCTGGCGGAGCTCCTGACGTCTTTCAATGTAGCGCATATCAATGCGAGTAGCCAACTGGATGAGTTCAGTCAGGGTGGAGGGTATCTCTCGTGCGGCCAGACAATCCTTAATGTGGCTGGATAAACCTTTTTTAAAGGTCGCGCAGAGAGCCCCATTGTTCCAGGCCAACTCAGAGGCCAAAGTACGGAATTGTATGGCATATTCGCCCACTGTAGAATCTCCTTGGACAAGGTTCAGCAAGGCTGTTTCTGTGGATGAGGCACGGGCAGGTTCCTCAAAGACACTGCGGACTTCAGAAAAGAAGGACAGGACGGGGGCAGTGGTAGGATCGTTGTGGTCCCAGAGCGGCGTGGCCCAGGCCAAGGCCTTCCCAGATAGTAAACTGACCACGAACGCCACCTTAGACCGTTCTGTGGGGAATTGGTCCGACAACATCTCCAGGTCCAGGGAACATTGGGACAGGAATCCCCGGCACTTCTTAGAGTCCCCGTCAAACTTATCCAGGAGAGACAAGCGGACTCTAGCAGTGGTAGTGGCAGCTCGGAGAGGAGGGGAAGCTGGAGCTGGCAGAGGAGATGGTTGAGGCTGTGGAGGCAGAAGCTGTTGAATCATGGCGATCAACTGCGACAGCTGTTGTCCTTGTTGGGCAATCTGCTGGGACTGCTGGGCAACCACGGAGGTGAGGTCAGTGAGGCTTGGCAGCGGCACCTCAGCGGGATTCATGGCCGGATCTACTGTCAGGGTCCGGACTGGCGGCTGGTGAGGACACTGGAGGTGGATCCTCTGTGCCAGAGAGGCGATGACGCGGGTCGTACTGGGGAATCACCAGAGCCCGCCGCAAAGAGGGATGGACTTTCTGCGGCGGTAACTACCAGGTCGTGTTCCCCAGTAGCGACTCGACCCCTCTAGCAGCTGAGACTGGCGCGGTGCACAAGGACTAAACAGAGGCGAGGTCAGACGTAGCAGAAGGTCAGGGCAGGCAGCGAGGTTCGTAGTCAGGGGCAACAGCAGGAGGTCTAGGTACACAGGCTTGGGAACACACTATAACGCTTTCACAGGGCACAAGGCAACAAGATCCGGCAAGGAAGGAAAGGGGAAGTGAGTATTTATGTGTAGGGAGGTGATTATACTGATTGGGCCAGGCACCAATTAGCGGTGCGCTGACCCTTTAACCTCTTCAGGACATAGGGCGTATGGATACGCCCTGCATCCCGAGTCCTTAAGGACCTAGGGCGTATCCATACGCCCGTGGAAATTCCGGCCCCCACCGCTAGCCGGTTGGGGACCGGAGCCGGATGCCTGCTGAAATCGTTCAGCAGGCATCCCGGCATATCGCCCAGGGGGGTCATTATGCCCCCCCATGTCGGCGATCGCCGCAGATCGCTGGACAATTCAGTCCAGCGATCTGCGGCGATTCCGGGTCAATCGGGTCTCCAGTGACCCGATGACCCGGAATTACTGGCTGTTCGGGGCCGTCTCTGAAGGCCCCGAACAGCCAGAGCCTGCAGGGGTGAGGTGGCACTGGTGCCACCTCACGATCGCCCTGATTCGTCGGCCGGATTACCGGCCGACCAATCAGGGCGCCTGCTGCGAGTGTCACTCCCGCACCCGCTCCGCCCCTCTTCTGGAGGACGTGAGCGGGTGCGGGACGTGCACCCCGGGTGCTGGGGACCCCGATCCCCGGCGCCCCTGTTGGGATCGGGGCCCCAGGAGCAGCTGCGGCGGCGAGGGACTGACCTGCAGCGTCTGGATCGTTGGAGGTGAGTGACAGCCTCCTGCTGTTGCTTAGCAACAGCTCCCAGCATGCAAAAAGGGCATGCTGGGAGCTGTAGTTATGCAACAGCAGGAGGCAGACCACCACAACTCCCAGCATTCACTTATGGGCATGCTGGGACTTATGGTTTTGCAACAGCTGGAGGCACATTCTTTCTATGGAAAAGTGTACCTTCAGCTGTTGTATAACTACAACTCCCAGCTTGCACAAACAGCTAAAGTGCATGCTGGGAGTTGTAGTGGTGCATCTGCTGGTTGCATAACTACAACTCCCAGCATGCCAGTTGGCTGTCGGTGACTGCTGAGAGTTGTAGTTTTGCAACAGCTGAAGGCACACTGGTTGTGAAACTCAGAGTTTTTTTTTACCTAACTCAGTGTTTCACGACCGGTGTGCCTCCAGCTGTTGCAAACTACAACTCTCAGCAGTCACCGTACACCATGCACCGTACATGCTGGGAGTTGTAGTTTTGCAACAGCTGGAGGCACACTGGTTGTGAAACACTGAGTTAGGTCACAAACTCAGTGATACATAACCAGTGTGCCTACAGTTGTTGCAAAACTGCAACTCTCAGCAGTCACCGACAGCAAACGGGCATGCTGGGAGTTGTAGTTATGCAACAGCTGGATGTCCCCCCCAATGTGAACGTACAGGGTACACTCACATGGGCGGAGGATTACAGTAAGTATCTGGCTGCAAATTTGAGCTGCCGCAAACTTTCTGCTGCAGCTCAAATTGCCAGCGAGAAACTACTGTGAACTCCCGCCCGTGCGACTGTACCCTAAAAACACTACACTAACACAAAAAATAAAATAAAAAGTAAAAAACACTACATATACACATACCCCTACACAGCCCCCCTCCCCTCCCCAATAAAAATGAAAAACGTCTGGTACGCCACTGTTTCCAGAACGGAGCCTCCAGCTGTTGAAAAACAACTCCCAGTATTGTCGGACAGCCGTTGACTGTCCAGGCATGCTGGGAGTTTTGCAACAGCTGGAGGCACCCTGTTTGGGAATCACTGGCGTAGACTATGTCCACCCCTATGCAATCCCTAATTTAGGCCTCAAATGCGCATGGCGCTCTCACTTTGGAGCCCTGTCGTATTTCAAGGCAACAGTTTAGGGTCACATATGTGGTATCGCCGTACTCGGGAGAAATTGTGTTACAAATTTTGGGGGGTATTTTCTGCTTTTACCCTTTTTAAAAATGTAAAATTTTTGGGAAAACAAGCATTTTAGGTAAAAAAAAATTATTTTTTTTACATATGCAAAAGTCGTGAAACACCTGTGGGGTATAAAGGTTCACTTAACCCCTTGTTACGTTCCCCGAGGGGTCTAGTTTCCAAAATGGTATGCCATGTGGTTTTTTTTTTGCTGTCCTGGCACCATAGGGGCTTCCTAAATGCGGCATGCCCCCAGAGAAAAATTTGCGTTCAAAAAGCCAAATGTGACTCCTTCTCTTCCGAGACCTGTAGTGCGCCAGCAGAGCACTTTTCACCCCCATATGGGGTGTTTTCTGAATCGGGAGAAATTGGGCTTCAAATTTTTAGGGGTATTTTCTGCTATTACCCTTTTTAAAAATAAATTTTTTTTGGGAAAACAAGCATTTTAGGTAAAAAATTTTTTATTTTTTTTTTACATTTGCAAAAGTCGTGAAACACCTGTGGGGTATTAAGGTTCACTTTATCCCATGTTACATTCCCCGAGGGGTCTAGTTTCCAAAATGGTATGCCATGTGTTTTTTTTTTTGCTGTTCTGGCACCATAAGGGCTTCCTAAAGGTAACATACCCCCCAAAAACCATTTCAGAAAAACGTACTCTCCAAAATCCCCTTGTCGCTCCTTCCCTTCTGAGCCCTCTACTGCGCCCGCCGAACACTTTACATAGACATATGAGGTATGTCCTTACTCGAGAGAAATTGGGCTACAAATACAAGTAAAAATTTTGTCCTTTTACCCCTTGTAAAAATTCTAAAATTGGGTCTACAAGAACATGTGAGTGTAAAAAATGAAGATTGTGAATTTTCTCCTTCACTTTGCTGCTATTCGTGTGAAACACCTAAAGGGTTAAAACGCTGACTGAATGTCATTTTGAATACTTTGGGGGTGTAGTTTTTATAATGGGGTCATTTATGGGGTATTTCTAATATGAAGACCCTTCAAATCCACTTCAAACCTGAACTGGTCCCTGAAAAATACTGAGTTTTCAAATTTTTCATCAAATTTACGGATTTTTCACCAAGAAAGGATGCAAGTATCGACAAAAATTTACCACTATGTTAAAGTAGAATATATCACGAAAAAACTATCTCGGAATCAGAATGATAACTAAAAGCATTCCAGAGTTATTAATGTTTAAAGTGACAGTGGTCAGATGTGCAAAAAACGCTCCGGTCCTTAAGGCCAAAATGGGCTCCGTCCTGAAGGGGTTAAATCTTAGAACATCGGCGCGCACGTGCCCTAGGGAGCAGGGCAACGCGCCGGGATTAGACAGCCACAGGAGAAGGAGGAGGGTGAGTAGAACGGGGTGCGATCCGCAAGCGGGTCTGACCCGCCACGCGGATCGCGTCCCCGCCAGCATGAACACAGCAGCACTCATGGTCAGAGACAGAGATCGGGGCGCTGCTGTTAGCATAACCTCGCCGTTACAATCACCTCATGGTGGATAACCCCTGTAACGCCACCTTCAGCCCAAGAAACAGCCCAAGCTATGAGAAGGCTTTAGAAGAAGATTGCCCATGAACTACAAGGCGAAAATTAAAAATAAAAACAGCGGGGAGCAGGTAATAAGGAGGGCAACATACGAAGAGATAATTTACAGCAGCTTAGTTGGTGACAGATACTCTTTAAGGATCATCTTTCCACCTACTACCGTGGAATAATTACGAATATTGAAAAGGGATAAGATGTCTAGGGGCAGAGTACCCCTTTTAAGTCTTTTTTTCCATCCACACATCTATATGAGGGCTTGTTTTTTGCACGACCAATTGTACTTTGTAATGGCACCTTTCATTTTTTCGAAACCAAAACATTATTATGTGTGGAGAAATTAAAAAGAAAACACAATTTTTCAAGTGCACTTAATGGTAAAAATAACGTGTCCTTTATTCTGTAGGTCAAAGCGATTAAAAGGATACCCAATTTATATGGTTTTCCTATTACTGAAAAAGTAAAAAAAAAATTAACAAAATCAGTATGCATAAAATTGCCTTCTAACCACTATATCTTTTTTTTCTGTATACAGGGCTGTATTAGGGTTCTTTTTTTGTGCCCTGATCTGTATTGTTTATTGCTTTGGTCAGACTTTTTGATAATTTTTGTTTTCTAAGTTATGATGTGACCAAAAATCTGCATTTTTGTTGTTTAGTATTTTTTTTTTTTTTACGTTTATGCTGTTCACTGTGTGGGATCAGAAACAATATATTTTAATAGTTAAGACAATTTCACATGAGCATAGCTCTCTATGCTGGCTATTAGTGGTGGCACTCAGCTGCTAAAAGCATCACAAAGCCACTGGGTATGGAACAGACTCGAGTCCCGATCACACTACATACAATGTCAACAGGTTAAAGCAGACCTATCAGCTAGTTTTTCAGGTATAAAAATATCAGAGTTTAAAATGATATGCAAATTATGCTTTGGAAACCTCTGGGTGGACCCTTTGGCTACTAGAGACCAGGACACTTCATACCCATCACCAGTTAGTCACTCCCCTGTAATCTAGCAGCTAAGGGGAACGCCTAGTGGGTTCCAAAGCCTAATATGCATATTTTTTTTAAAACACTGTGTCTGGTATGCTAGCCAAGCTACACCGAATTGAACAGGATGTACCACAAACAACCTGTGGATGGGGTGGAGCTACTTTTGGAAAAAGCAGCCTTATTTTTCTAATTCTGGACCAATCCTTTCAAATAACGGTAAACTTTTGGCAGGACTTTTTTTTTTGCTTCTTTTGGCTGAAAACTGCCAAAAATAGTTCCATAAATGCAGTGTTAGGGTACATTCACCGTGTGGGATCAGTGATGCAGTGATTAATCATTTAGATATATTAATATATCTGATGTATCTGATCTGCAACAGATTCTGTACATGTGAATGTATGCTAAAACAAGAAAAAAAATGAATATAGTCACAAAAAAAAGAAAAATTAAAATGTGAGACTTGTTTTGGTTGCAAAATATGTTTTTGGGCTTCAAAATAAAGTGTGTGAACATAGCCTCCAACACCCCTGACGTGTCAACATAAGTAACGCCAGGATTGTAGAAACCGCTAACAACCACTGGTGATATCCTAGGGGAACAAAGCTGTCAGGAATGCATATAGCTCTTCAAGTCTGATGTGATATCTACAGTGGCTGTGACACCAGACAGTTGCAATAACATTTATGTCATCTATATTTCTGTGCAATTGTATAAAATCTATTGTTCCCTGCTATCAGCCAAGGAGAAGAGACTTGTGTTCTTCAATTACTGACAGGAAGGCGCAGAACATTGTCTTCTCATTTGATTAGTTGCAGTTTTATATTCTTTGTAACTTGTTAGTTATTAGATATTTAGTCAGTGTCTGATTTGCTACAGTAAAATGGTGTGCATTAAAATTGTTCTTGCAATCTCCGCGAATGTATAATTGTGTGATCACAGGAATCTCCTACAGGCAAATGAGATGTGGCCATTAGAGATACACTGTCATCAAAAAGTGACAGGTCTTGAACATCTTTTTAAGGGGAAAAAACATTTTTTTTTTTTGCAACATATATTTTTTATTTTGTTCATTCAACTGATGCAAAAAATATATATGATGGCTATTAGTCACCAACGTGCTAACATCTACTGGCCAAAAAGCCTACACTGCAACTGGAGTTGGCATTCTTGAGCTCATACATGGTGACTTATCCTGATGAAGAAACAGCTACATTACCAAGTTTGCTGATAGACTGTTGCTCAAATAACACTGCCCTATCTCATATCTATCTGTCAGGGACTGACCAAGGGACAGGGAGAGTGAGCCCTAAACTGACCCTAAAACCATTCTCCCTGCCTACTTGCCCATCCACCCTAAACGGTGGATCGACAACTGGAAGCCGGTCCCTCCCTGAACTAAAGTGCAGGGGCCTAAAAACACACACTAATAAATAGTCGGTCACAAACCAGAAACATAACAGGAACATAGAACTCTATAACAGATTAAGTTCAGAGGACACAGATCAGAGAGTTAGTACAGAGGACACTATATCAGCGGACATGAACAGAGGACTCAGTGGTCATGAAAAGAGGACACTATAGATAAGCGGTCATGAACAGAACTCCAAAGATCTGAATAAAGAACTTATAAACATATAGAGTTAAAAACACCAGACATGAAAACAGATGAGTCAACAGAATTTAGGAGAAGACAGGAATATAGCATAATCCCCCAGAACATCCAGTAGACACGAAGTCCCCATGGACCAGAAACAGGGATCTATCGCTAATCAGGAATATTCACAACCCCACATAAATCAGGTAACAGGGATGTCTAGATACACAGGATATATTTATAGAACACTGTTCACACTGAACACAAGACAGGAATAATCGCAATCCCTTCAGAAAACCTCCAGTAGATGCAGGAATAACAATTCCCTCTGAGTCCCCATGGACAGGTAACAGGGATGCCTAAATACACAGGATATAATTATATAACACTGTTCACACTGAACACAAGACAGGAATCGCAATCCCTTATAACACCTCCAGTAGACAAGGAGTCCCCATGGAACGGCAACAGGAATGCAACATAGGACACTGGACGCACAAACTGGACACTCCACTAACGAAGTAGCCATTAATAATAAATCCAAATAGACTACTGCCCAGCGGCACGCTCCACAGTGTGGTCAGAAGCTGACCCAGTAGGAGAACAGAAATATAAAACACAGAACTTCATATAAACACATACAAGAGAAAACACAGTGTGAACAGACACATAGTAAAAAGAACATACAAATCCTAAAACCGACTAAACAAACAGCTTACAATCTACTAAGAGCATGCCACATAAAATTGGCTAAAACCATAAAATACAAAGTGCATACTAAAACAGAGATAGTAGAATAAAAACTCAAATAAAGAGTGTTTCACCAAGAGCTCCAAAGCAGCATGTCCAGCATGTTAGCAAGTCAGGATATAATTAAGTCAATCACCAGCACAGAGGCTAGACCGGGCTGACTTTAAATAGACACACCCTAGGAGCTATTGGCGATCAAGCAAAATGCTATTAACTATTCCCTGGCCAGGGAACATAAAACTGTTCACACACAACCAAACCAATAGCTGTGTGTGAACACAGACATGACACTATCTATCTGTCTAACTATCTATCTCATATCTATCTATCTATCTATCTCATATCTATCTATTTTTCTATCTACCAGAAAGTAGTCACAGCAGTACATCCGTCAGGCAAAAAAGTGTAGCTTTATTCAGCACCAAAATACCGAGCACGTTTCGGCCATCTCTCATGGCCAATGTCAAGCAGCATGTGTTACAAAGTGGTTTAAATATGGTGAGATACAGTATTACATCACAGCACATGACAAAAAAAACACTACAAACAGGCTTCCATCTGGCAACAATGTATGGTTTGCTGTAGGAGATGCAAGTGGATGAATGGTCCTTTCCCCTAAAATTATATGATGTTGGACCTGCAACAGTCAGTTGAAACGCCCACCATACATATTGAAAAAAACACATATTGAAATATCACAAACAATTAAAAAATAATAGGCCGCAAGCTTAAAGGGGTTCTCCGCACCCCTAGACATCTTATCCTCTATCTAAAGGATAGTTGATAAGATGTAAGATCGCCGGGGTCCTGCTGCTGGGGACCCCCCGGGATCTCGGCTGCAGCACCCACCTGTACGGCTTCCACCTCACACTGGCAATGCTGGAGGCTTCGGATCCCGACCACAATGGCGGAAGAGCGTGATGTCACGACTCCGCCCCGTGTGACATCATGCCACGGCCCCTCAATGCAAGTCTATGGGAGGTCCGCCACGCCCCCTCCCATAGACTTGCATTGAGGGGGCAGGGAGTGACATCACACGGGGTGGAGTCGTGACTTCACGCTTTTCCACCATTGTGGTCGGGATCCGAAGCCTCCAGTGTTGCCGGTGTGAGGTGGAAGCCGTACAGGTGGGTGCTGCAGCCGAGATCCCAGGGGTCCCCAGCAGCTGGACCCCGGCGATCTGACATCTTATCCCCTATCCTTTGGATAGGGGATAAGATGTCTAGGGGTGCGGAGTACCCCTTTAAAGGGGTTATCCAGGAATCAAAAAACATAGCTAATTTCTTTCAAAAACCACTCCCTGTCTGTCTCCAGGTTGGGTGTGGTTCGGCAGCTCAGTTCCATTGAAGTGAATTGAGCCAAGTTGTAATACCACACCCAACCTGGAGACAGACAGGGAGCAGTTTTTGAAAGAAATTAACAGTGTTTTTCTATTCCTCGATAACCCCTTTAACAATATTGTGACACACATTATATCAGCATTTATCATGTCAAGGTAAGCCATAGACGGTGGAAGATGAGAAGACATGTATGAAAAAATGTGGAAACAAGAGATCAGGCATATTAATGCTCATCATGCGGGTCTTTGTTCTGTATGGTTAACTTAATTGCCCTTAATAATGACCCTATAAGGTGGTAAAGGTTAAATAAATGACTGTTCCATTTTCAATTGGTCCTATAGCAACAAATACCCTATAAATCCACTTTTAAAACTGTGTAATAGTAATAGAAATGAACTCAACAAGATGTGTGTTAAAAATTACGAACGACTAGCCAAGAAATTCATTGCCCAATCAGGGCTCATTTAGAGAACGCTAGTATAACATTGCTAGCAATGTATAAAGTGATGCAAGCAGCATGGCTACAGTTACACACTGCACTGTTAGGCATAATCTTTGGATAGGTTAAGTGCTAGTTTAAAAACATCTGAATAGCCCCTGACTCATTTCACTGACAAACTGATGTCTTCAGGGAGACTGGAACAGTGGTATTAGTATGTATCCTACTATATACAGATAAACTCTTCTGATGTCACTAGAGGATTTCCCTAATGTCACATCCTTCTGATTCCTGAGTTAATTGTTGGCCCCCTTAAGCTGCCCATACATCTAACAAAATATTTGGGTGACAGCTATCATTCCCAATCCCCTATGCACAGGTCCACTCAGCTGAGCATGCATGTGTTGTGAACAGGGAGATAGTAGAAAGTTGTTGTCATGCTCCTCTGGCGACTGGTGACTTAATTCTTAGAGAACAGAAGGATCAGGCAGTTTCAATCCAACATGCCTGATCCTTCTTTCATCCAATATCTTCTGTCAAGTTAGATCTAGGAGGCCACTGTCAGGATCCGGACTGGTATGCGGAGAGGACACTGGTGGTGGATCCTCTGTGTCAGTGAAGTGATGGCGTGGGCCATACCAGGGGAACGGAATCTAAGGGGTTACTGGTTTTCACCAGAGCCCGGCGCAAAGTGGGATGGACTTTCAGCAGCAGGTAACCCCCAGGTTGTTCCACCCGATAGCGACTCAACCTCACTGACAGCTGAGACAGGCGCAGTACACAAGGACTAGACAGAGGCGAGGTCAGACGTAGCAGAAGGTCAGGGCAGGCAGCGAGGTTCGTAGTCAGGGGCAACAGCAGAAGGTCTGGGTACACAGGCTTGGGAACACACTATAACGCTTTCAGGGCACAAGGCAACAAGATCCGGCAGGGAACGGAAGGGGAAGCAGACTTTAATGCACATGGAGCAGATGGAAGCTAATTAGAGTGATTGGGCCAGGCACCAATTAGCGGCGCACTGGCCCTTTAAATCTGAAAGCCCCGGCGCGTGCGCGCGCCCTAGAGAGCCGGGACCCAGCAGGACATCGGGACAGGTGAGTGGGAGCACTGCTGACCGGAGCACTGCAGGGCAGAAGACGCCGCAAGCGCTCCGGAGGAGGAGGGGGACCCGGAGCGCTCAGCGTAACAGCCACTATAAGCAATAGTTGGTTTGCCCAAACCTTCTCCAAGGGTTTAGTCAACACTTACAAAATCTATGTTTTAAAAAAAGGATAGATTTTAAGGCTATTGGTTGTTCTAAATATAAGCTTTAAGATAAGTGCAGATTAAATAACAGTGACCTTTCCTGGTCCAGATAGAGACTCCGAGTACTGAGATACCCCAGGACTTACAGTAGGGCTGAATTGTATAACAACCAGTTGTTATAGGAAAGCATGTATCAATGCTACAGGTGGAGCATGACAAGTACAGGAACTCACCAATAGATGACAGAAACCAACTGAAGATAGGAATGGATGATGGCACAAATAAATATGATGGATGGATTCTTTACCTACAATTGTGCACATGTCTGGCATGCTTTGGACTTGTTTTCTTTTTCTTTTCTTTTTTCTGTTTTCTTTTTAAAATTTCTGAACAAGTCATACATACAAATAGAAATTATGATCGAAATCATTCAGCCTTTTCCTGTTGCCATTCTACCTTATCAAAATGTAGGAGACGAGTCAATCGTGTGTGAAATAGTGTAAATACATAAAGTGGACAGAATAACTTTACTAAATAGCATAGTAACTAATCACAGCCCAAATTACTGTGGCAAAAAAAAAAAAGTCTGGAAAAGATGGGTCAAAGGCTGAGGCCAACTGGAACCTAGGTAAGGTGATGCTATTGTTGCTATCAAATAATTTATTAGGTTGTGATCTCCGGCTGGTATTTGGGGTCTGGGATTACATTTACCTATGCACTGTAGATTTAGGGCATTTTAACTTACTTTTGCACATATTTATTTTTTCCTAAAAAATGATATCATGTAATAAAGAAGGAAGTGGTGAAACATTTAAATTTTCTATGGTAAGGCCCATAATTACAATCATATTACAGCTCCATAATACCTGGAGTGGTGATAAACATAAAGGATCTCAGCGACTTTGCTGACTGCCATGTAGGAACAGACCTCTAAGTAATGAAAGACAAAGTCCATCCTATGCAAACACCACAGCTCCATGAAGATCATCTGGATACACAGGAGTGCTTGATATAAATTGACTATTTTTTCCAGGGACAACTAACAAAGTCAGTGCAGCTTAGCCACTGTGATCAGCCATTCCCAGGTGACGTGACCTGTATAATCTAAGCAATGGAGGCAAATCAACCAGAACAATTGTCTCCTTTCGTTTTTTTGCAGAGAACCTGGAACTACTGTATAGTGTATATACTGTATCTCTTGGTGTTTAAGTTTTCATTCTAAAATGTAATAGGGTGTTAGTGTAAATGTAAAAATACTCTGTACACCACTACTATTTGTTGGTGGTATAAAGTCTAAATAACAAATAATAGTTATCGCTGATAAAGTTCTTTTGGACATCATGAAGAGCTGCCAATTCTTATAACAGGAGCTTGGAGCATTCAGGTGTTAACACCATGAAACAATATCTTCAGTGAACTCCGAGAAGCAATTTTTCTGCTCATCTCTCTGTGAAGGGTTATAAAACTATTTCCAAACCATTTGCTGTCCATTATCTTACAGTGAGAATGATTATTTAGAAAAATAGAATGCTTCATACAGTTACCAGTGGAGCTTCCAAGCCAAAGTCAGTCTGTAAGAAATCAGACAAAAAACTAACCAAGCAAATCCAGGATATTCTAAAGTCTCTAAAGCTTTTAAGAAAGAAAGGATGCCAAATATGTATACTGAATGCTCACTTTATTAGAGCCCCCTGGTCTTTCACAATTTGAGTTCCCCTGTATAGACATTAGAGATGTGATCCGGGAGGTTCACTGTGAATCCACATTAGAAGAGAAAATCAAGTGACTTCAAACCTCCTGCTAAGTTTGACTACGCTTCTGCCTCATCCTCCGGTACCTCGTCTTGCCCAGCTACCTGTGTGGTCGAGCCGTGTCGGGGATAGCGACCTGTGAGTCACCTGCCACAGCAAGCCCATCCTTACAGCAGGCTCTGGTGAAGACCAGCGGCACCTTAGACTCCGTTCCCCGATACGGTCTGAGTCATCTGCCACACAGGTTAGAGGATACACATCCAGCACCGTAACAGGGGGCAGAGTAGGATATCAAAAGTTGTTCTGACAATTAGGTGGTATACAGTCAAGGAAACCCCAGCTGAATACAATGCTGGTGTTCAAGTTATTTGTCCAAATGCACAGCTCATTGTTCCTATGCAAGGATGGAATATAACAGCAGGTGACTAGTTCCAATGTAATTACAGATCGACAAAATGCAAAAATTGTAACCCAGGATATAAACATAAACATGGCCTGGTCGGATGGATCCAAATTAATTGCTGCCACCATCTCTTGCTTGCCCTAGATTTACTAGTTCTTTCTTTGTATAACCTTCTGCAAGAGTTTTTTTGTCTTTCATGACTTGTGTGCCACGCTGAGCGACTCTCTCCCCACCCCGTTTTTTGTTTCTGTACTCCTATTTCAGTTTTATTGCTTAATAAAATGTTTGGAATACGAGAAAAAAAGCACAAGCAAGAGGAATCGATGAAACTTTCCTGTCAGGTGTCAAAAGTTCAGGCTGGTGGAGGTGGTATCAGGAATGTTTTCTTTGCACACCGTAGATCCTCTGATACTTGGTGGAAACTAGAACAATAGGGCTTATCTAAGCATTGTACCTGACCAGGTACATCCCTTAATGGCAGGTGTTTCCGCTATGGCAGAAGGGCACTGTAAGCAGGACAATGCACCCACAAGTATAGTCAACAAGGTTGTATAGTCATGGATTGGGCCATGAACATGACAGTGAGATTTCCTTCCTTTTTTGGCTTACATCATCTCTGGGAACAGGTAGAACAGGTTGTACATGGCATTTCAGAATCTAAATGTGAGAAGTTATTTATAAAATTTTTTTTTAATCAACTGGTGCCAGACAGTTAAACAGATTTGTAAATTAAAAAATAGAAAAAATCTCAGCACAAATTATTACAGCTGAGGAAACCTCGGTCCTTCAAAAAGGACTAGGTTTCTCTCCAACACACCATTTTGATGTACACCGGACAATCTTTGACATTAATAAATTTGTGAGAACTTTAACAGTTAAGAAACTGTACCTCAGGGAAGCCGATCAGGTATGCACACGTTTGGTGGCCCGAGGTTACCCAGGATGGTTACTCAGAAAAGCACGCTCAAGAGTAGATCCCATGGATCGTAAGTCCCTACTAGCAAGTAAGCAAGTGACTGAGACACAAAATTGTCCTACTTTTGCTACAACACATAGCTTAGAGTTTAATGATATTAAACGTATAATAACTAAGCACTTACCTTTGCTATCTACTGATCCCACAGTGGGGGAAATTATCAAGGGGGGTGTGAGATTTACAGCAAGACGGGCACCCACCCTATCGAGTCTCCTTGTTCCCAGTATGGTGGACACAACATGCACCGCCACACAGTGGCTTAATACAAAAGGTTTCCACAAATGTGGCAAATCGCGGTGTGTGGTATGTCCTTTTGCCAATAAATGCCAGAAGGTAGAAGGCACAGTGGACGGTAGATGCCATATTATACATGATTTTATCAACTGCGATAGCACCTTTATAATATACAAAGTAGTGTGTACCAAGTGCTATTTAATATATGTGGGAACCACAAAAAGGTCCTTAAAAAAGCTCATGCAAGAGCATATTAGACATTATACTGGCCCTTTAAGCCCAAACATCTCCAATGTATCCAAGCATTTTTTAATATGTCACAATTCAGACACCACTTCCCTCAGATTCTCAGGCATTGAGAAGGTGAAGTTAGGTAAAACGGGTGGAGATCACATTCGATCCCTCCATAATGGGGAAATCATGTGGATTTATCTTTTAAACTGCATACAACCCTATGGTCTAAATAGTAAAACAGATTTGATATTACATTATTTATATATGCCTCTCCTAAAACAAATATACTTTATCTGTAATGGTATAGAAGAGTTGGAGCGGCTCTTGTCTGACTACCCACCAAATAAACCCGGGCTACCTAATTAGACTCCTATACCCAAGGTGTCAGATTGTAGTTTGTCTGTAGAAATATATATATTAGGGCTCAGGGTTTGAGATAACTGGACAGGTTGTGTTTCAAGTAATATTTCAATTTATTGATTATATATTGTGACAATAAAATATAAGATAAAGTGTAAATAGCAGCAACTGCGTCTCACAGGGCCCTTGTGTAGGCGCAACACCAACTATTAAGAACTATAACCTATGTATAGTACAGTAATAAAATATAAAAATATACTTGTAAAAAATTTGTAAAAAATATAAAATATAGAGACCACCATAAATATATATAGAGAGAGGGATCTGGGTGGGAAAGTCTTAGTCCATCCACAATGGTCAATAATCTCCTCTCATAAAAAAGTCCTGCTAATATGGACCGATCCCGGTATTGTGGTAACCAATGGCAACCATAAAGTTGGTAACCCGTAACAACCGTTCAGATGAGTCCGGCTATTTTAGCACTTCAACGTTTAAGTAGAAGATATACTTCCTTTTTGTAGACAATATTCAACATATAGTGTGCAGTCACTGTTAATATGTATGCATATTTGTATGATACTTTGTATCTCACCGCTCCCGGACACTGATGCGCTGAACTTCACGGGGATGCTGCGATCTCCTCCTGTTGCGCTGTGTAATCCCACAGTGTGTTAGCACTGAGTAGCTGTCTTGGCATGCGACAGCATCACCGGAGACTCTACCGTCTCCCACAGTGGTGATGTTGGTAGATGGTGGGTTGCGAGTGGTGTTGTCGCAGCGGTGCTGCAGATCCGCACGTACATGTGCCGGTGGCGTCCTCGTGGCAGCGAGGCGCGGATGTCTCCTTCACCGGTTGTCGGGTGATTGACAGTTTATTATCCGGTATCGGACTGCTATTGACTAAGCAGGGCAAATACACTGGTGGTCTCAATAGGTATTGAGACCACCAGTGTATTTGCCCTGCTTAGTCAATAGCAGTCCGATACCGGATAATAAACTGTCAATCACCCGACACCTGGTGAAGGAGACATCCGCGCCTCGCTGCCACGAGGACGCCACCGGCACATGTACGTGCGGATCCGCAGAACCGCTGCGACAACACCACCCGCAACCCACCATCTACCAACATCACCTCTGTGGGAGACGGCCGAGTCTCCGGTGATGCTGTCGCATGCCAAGACAGCTACTCAGTGCTAACACACTGTGGGATTACACAGCGCAACAGGAGGAGATCGCAGCATCCCCGTGAAGTTCAGCGCATCAGTGTCCGGGAGCGGTGAGATACAAAGTATCATATAAATATGCATACATATTAACAGTGACTGCACACTATATGTTGAATATTGTCTACAAAAAGGAAGTATATCTTCTACTTAAACGTTGAAGTGCTAAAATAGCCGGACTCATCTGAATGGTTGCTACGGGTTACCAACTTTATGGTTGCCATTGGTTACCACAATACCGGGATCGGTCTATATTAGCAGGACTTTTTTATGAGAGGAGATTATTGACCATTGTGGATGGACTAAGACTTTCCCACCCAGATCCCTCTCTCTATATATATTTATGGTGGTCTCTATATTTTATATTTTTTACAAATTTTTTACAAGTATATTTTTATATTTTATTACTGTACTTTACATAGGTTATAGTTCTTAATAGTTGGTGTTGCGCCTACACAAGGGCCCTGTGAGATGCAGTTGCTGCTATTTACACTTTATCTTATATTTTATTGTCACAATATATAATCAATAAATTGAAATATTACTTGAAACACAACCTGTCCAGTTATCTCAAACCCTGAGCCCTAATATATATATTTATCTGTAATGGTTCCATGATTTTTGGTTTTAATCATGTGCACATGTGATGTGAACCTGTCCCTCCCCTTCCTGTGGGAATGGGGAATACACCCTGAGCTATATAAGGGTGCCTCATTTGAGGAGGTATAGGCTATGAGTAAGGATCAATAGATCGGAAACGCATCAGCTTTGCTTGGGACCCCCATCTTTTTGTGCAATTTTTACATTTTGATATGTCCGTTGTTTGTCTGCCACCGCTCAAGGTTTTTAAGAAGATTCCTGAATAAAGACTTATTATTTTTTACTTCCACTTGCTGGCTTTTCTACTATTTTTCTAGATTTGTAAATCACTTCTATTAAAAAATCTCAATCCTTTCAGTACTTATTAGCTGCTTAATACTACAGAGGAAATTCTTTTCTTTTTGGAACACAGAGCTCTCTGCTGACATTATGATCACAGTGCCCTCTGCTGACACCTCTGTCCATTTTAGGAACTGTCCAGAGTAGGAGAAAATCCCGATAGAAAACATATGCTGCTCTGGACAGTTCCTAAAATGGACAGAGATGTCAGCAGAGAGCACTGTAGTCATGATGTCAGCAGAGAGCACTGTGTTCCAAAAAGAAAAGAATTTCCTCTGTAGTATTCAGCAGCTAATAATTACTGGAAGGATTGGAATTTTTTAATAGAAGTACCGTATATACTTGAGTATTAGCCGTTCCGAATATAAGCCGAGGGCCCAAATTTCACCCCAAAAACCTAGAAAAAGTTATTGACTCGACTATAAGCTTATGGTGGGAAATACATCATTCCCCCATGTCATCATCCCCCCCTGTCATCATCCAGACCCCCGTCATTAACACCCCCGTCATTAACACCTCATCATCATCACCCTGTCATTATCACCCCGTCATAATGACAGGGTGATGATGACTGGGTGACAATGACAGGGTGATGATCCCCCTCGTCATCATCCCCCTTATTTTCATCATCACTGCCTGTCAATCCCTTTGTCATCATCCAGACCCCCCTTTTGTTTTCTACTCACCTCCACAGAGTGAGCTGATCCGGGCCGTCCATCTTCAGCCATCTATGCTACAGGGACCGTTCGGTGGGGAGGGTTAGTCGTTCCGGGCTGTCCATCTTCACCGGGAGGCCCTCTTCTCCACTCCGGGCCAGCCTCGGACTAGTGACATTGCATTGACGATGACGCGCAGGGAAGTTCGTGTGCGCAGCAGAAGTCCGTGACGTCCCTGCACATGAACGTCCCTGCACGGTGGCGACAATGCAGCGTCACTAGTTTTGGACCGGCCTGGAGCGGAGAAGAGGGCCTCCCGGTGAAGATGGACAGCCCAGAATGACTACCCCTCCCCACCGGACGGTCCCTGCAGCGTAGATGCCCGAAGATGGACAGCCTGGCCCATCCCCTCACAGCTAAGCCAAAATTGTTTACTTGAGTATAAGCCGAGGGGGGCGTTTTCAGCACGAAAAATCGTGCTGAAAAACTCGACTTATACTCGAGTATATACGGTAATTTACAAATCTGTTTAACTTTCTGGCACCAGATGATTAAAAAAAAAAGTTTTCCACCAGAGTAACCCTTTAAATCTCTTCTGAGGGATTTTTTGTCAAGAAATATTGAAATATGGCACGTACCAAGCACATGGAAAAATATGCCTTTTCTACATCCTAAACACAGGTGTATTCCTTGTAAGGTAAATCATTTATACGTGGCATGACTTGTAAAGACAAAAAAAAATGGAGGATGTTGATTTTGTGTAAATATCACTGCTGAAAATGTGTTTCTTTAGTAAAAGTCAAAGAAGTATCAGCTTAAATAAAAAAAAGCATAAATAAACAATGAAGGAAAAACAAATTCTCCTCTTAAAATTCTCTACAGGTAATGTGAGGGGGATTTTATGCTGAAGACCAAATGCTGATGCAGCGTGAGGCTAGTTTTACTAGTAAAGGCTGCAGCCAGTAAAAAGGCTTCATTCACACATGCTGCAACGTGAGATATGTTCCTGGGAGACTCAAGTCCTGAACAAACAGCTGTGCTATTTTAATTGCCGACTTGTGCTAGAATTTCAGAAACACACATGTCTCAGCTTTGGGAAGGGAGTGAAGTAATGTCTCTTTTCTGATGCTGTTATACTCTTACAGTTGCATCTAGTTAAACCTCTGATTAGAAGAATTCCAGTGGTAAAGAAACACGTAACATACAAATAGAAAAAGTAAAACTAATTCACTTTGATGTAGTGGTTTTAGGGAGAATATTTTACCCTTTACACATACACATGCACATCATCGATATAGCCCCACCAAAACATCGGCAGAGCTATATTGATGATTTGATTAATCTGACTTGCTAAAGAGATTCTTCACTTAAATCATAAGTATCCTGTTAACATTTGTTTATAACATTTTTTTTTTATGTTTCAATTTCTAGGGGGTTGGGGTAAGGGACCCTTCGCGATCAAACACTTATCCCCTATTTTGTAGGTAATATGTTTAATGCATTTAATTTCAAGTTTGAAGGCAAATAACACATTCACTCTTTGCAAAGTACATTAAAACAGATTACTCAGGCTACTTTACAAATGTTTCTTGTTGTACTAGAGGATGAACATTTTTTATCCAGATTGCTTAGAACAAACTAGGTTGGGATGTTTTCAGAATAAAGACCCAAAAACATAAAAATCTAAAATTATATAGTTCTTAAAACAATTGCACCACAATGATCTGTCCTCAAAGGGGGCCATTATTGGTTGAACAGGCTAATATTGCTTGGTGTAATAGGGTGAGGTATCAGCTGGCAAATAAGCAAAGCTGATTAAAAAAAAGCATTGTTAGTCAGCTGCACATCTCCCCATGTAATAGGGGAAGTAAAACACAGCATGAACAATCCAGCAATCCTTCATGCCACCCTGCCTGCTCAAAATGGAGCCATGAAATATCCTCCCTAAATGAGAGCTGATCTAGATGAACATCGCTCACATCGGGCAGCAGTCTGCCTGTGTAATAAGGCTATGTCGACATATAATTTCAGGCCATTTTGTGAGCACTGCTGCTCCATTTACTGAGCAGCCAAGGGACTTACATTCTGATGATCCATGTGGGTTCCAGCAGTCAGGCCCCTACAATCAGCTAGTTATCCACTATCATGGGATAACCTCTTTAATTACTTCAAATATTAAGCCTTTGCCTTTATACTTCCATGATCCATCCTAAAACATTAATGTTTGGCTTCTCATGACATTTTTCATACAGGGGAGACGAACAACCTTCGATGGATTGAGCCAAAATGTGTTTAATGTGTATGGCACCTCTAGACTGAACTATGTAAAACACAACACAATAAGGGGAATTTATCAAATAACATTTATCAAATGCCAATTTTGACATAAAAAGCCTTAAATTTTTGCGCAAAGCTCATTGCCTTTTTGGCCAGAATACACTGGAATAAGCAACGCCTGCCACTTTTAATAGAAATCAAAGTGTGCCGCAAGGGTAGCCACATATGTCATGGATTTATTGATCTATCTGATACATACACTGGCATAATTTTACATAAAAACTGCATAGGAAGTGCTGGTCTAAGTAAATCTCCCTAATGTTATCATTGGCCAAAATGATCCATCCAGGTATATAGATTGAATTGGGTCTCAATATGGTGATTTATTTCTTATTTTATATATAGTTGTTTTTTCATCCATATATAGATACAGTACATTCAGCATTGAAATATTTTTAAACAAGCAAATCCTTTACTAAATTCCCACACAAATAGATTTTTGAATAGGTTCAATGCCAATTCAACAGTTTCTTGCCTCATTGGAAAGGCACAATTGTTTCTTGTCCCCCTTGCAACTTGTTTAGAGACGTAGCATCTGTTTCATTGCATGTACCATGGAAGTACAGGGGGAATGCTTTACATTTAGTACGCCTCTGAAATACTGAATGCAAACCACCATTGTGGTCTGGGGCATATGCAGGATTTTGTCAAGGAGGGGATTTAAGGACTTGAATATGTAGGAGGTACTTGGATAAGAATCACTAAGAAGAAATTCACATGGATGGACACATAAAGTCAAATGCAGTCATTAAAATAAACCCATACAGCAGAACCTAAAGAATGCCGCTCTATAGTACAAATAAACAATTGCACCCTACTGCCTACATAATTGTTACGCCGAGCGCTCCGGGTCCCCGCTCCTCCCCGGAGCGCTCGCTTCTCTCTCGCTACCGCAGCGCTCCGGGCAGCTCCACTGACCCGGTGCGCTGCGATATCGTCTCCAGCCGGGATGCGATTCGCCATGCGGGTAGCGCCCGCTCGCGATGCGCATCCCGGCTCCCGTACCTGACTCGCTCTCCGTCTGTCCTGTCCCGGCGCGCGCGGCCCCGCTCCCTAGGGCGCGCGCGCGCCGGGTCTCTGCGATTTAAAGGGCCACTGCGCCGCTGATTGGCGCAGTGGTTCCAATTAGTGTCTTCCCCTTCACTCCCTCGCCGGATCTTGTTGCCATTGTGCCAGTGAAAGCGTTTCCTTGTGTGTTCCTAGCCTGTGTTCCAGACCTCCTGCCGTTGCCCCCGACTACGATCCTTGCTGCCTGCCCCGACCTTCTGCTACGTCCGACCTTGCTTCTGTCTACTCCCTTGTACCGCGCCTATCTTCAGCAGTCAGAGAGGTTGAGCCGTTGCTAGTGGATACGACCTGGTCACTACCGCCGCAGCAAGACCATCCCGCTTTGCGGCGGGCTCTGGTGAAAACCAGTAGTGACTTAGAACCGATCCACTAGCACGGTCCGCGCCAATCCCTCTCTGGCACAGAGGATCCACTACCTGCCAGCCGGCATCGTGACAGTAGATCCGGCCATGGATCCCGCTGAAGTTCCTCTGCCAGTTGTCGCCGACCTCACCACGGTGGTCGCCCAGCAGTCACAACAGATAGCGCAACAAGGCCAACAGCTGTCTCAACTGACCGTGATGCTACAGCAGCTACTACCACAGCTTCAGCAATCATCTCCTCCGCCAGCTCCTGCACCTCCTCCGCAGCGAGTGGCCGCTTCTGGTCTACGACTATCCTTGCCGGATAAATTTGATGGGGACTCTAAATTCTGCCGTGGCTTTCTTTCCCAATGTTCCCTGCACTTGGAGATGATGTCGGACCAGTTTCCTACTGAAAGGTCTAAGGTGGCTTTCGTAGTCAGCCTTCTGTCTGGAAAAGCTCTGTCATGGGCCACACCGCTCTGGGACCGCAATGACCCCGTCACTGCCTCTATACACTCCTTCTTCTCGGAAATTCGAAGTGTCTTTGAGGAACCTGCCCGAGCCTCTTCTGCTGAGACTGCCCTGTTGAACCTGGTCCAGGGTAATTCTTCCGTTGGCGAGTACGCCGTACAATTCCGTACTCTTGCTTCAGAATTATCCTGGAATAATGAGGCCCTCTGCGCGACCTTTAAAAAAGGCCTATCCAGCAACATTAAAGATGTTCTGGCCGCACGAGAAATCCCTGCTAACCTACATGAACTCATCCATCTTGCCACTCGCATTGACATGCGTTTTTCCGAAAGGCGTCAGGAGCTCCGCCAGGATATGGACTTTGTTCGCACAAGGCGTTTTTTCTCCCCGGCTCCTCTCTCCTCTGGTCCCCTGCAATCCGTTCCTGTGCCTCCCGCCGTGGAGGCTATGCAGGTCGACCGGTCTCGCCTGACACCTCAAGAGAGGACACGACGCCGCATGGAGAATCTCTGCCTGTACTGTGCCAGTACCGAACACTTCCTGAAGGATTGTCCTATCCGTCCTCCCCGCCTGGAAAGACGTACGCTGACTCCGCACAAAGGTGTGACAGTCCTTGATGTCTACTCTGCTTCTCCACGTCTTACTGTGCCTGTGCGGATATCTGCCTCTGCCTTCTCCTTCTCTACTATGGCCTTCTTGGATTCCGGATCTGCAGGAAATTTTATTTTGGCCTCTCTCGTCAACAGGTTCAACATCCCAGTGACCAGTCTCGCCAGACCCCTCTACATCAATTGTGTAAACAATGAAAGATTGGACTGTACCATACGTTTCCGCACGGAGCCCCTTCTAATGTGCATCGGACCTCATCACGAGAAGATTGAATTTTTGGTCCTCCCCAATTGCACTTCCGAAATCCTCCTTGGACTACCCTGGCTTCAACTCCATTCCCCAACCCTGGATTGGTCCACTGGGGAGATCAAGAGTTGGGGGCCCTCTTGTTTCAAGGACTGCCTAAAACCGGTTCCCAGTACCCCTTGCCGTGACTCTGTGGTTCCCCCTGTAACCGGTCTCCCTAAGGCCTATATGGACTTTGCGGATGTTTTTTGCAAAAAACAAGCTGAGACTCTCCCTCCTCACAGGCCTTATGATTGTCCTATTGACCTCCTCCCGGGCACTACTCCACCCCGGGGCAGAATCTATCCTCTGTCCGCCCCAGAGACTCTTGCTATGTCGGAGTACATCCAGGAAAATTTAAAAAAAGGCTTTATCCGTAAATCCTCCTCTCCTGCCGGAGCCGGATTTTTCTTTGTGTCCAAAAAAGATGGCTCTCTACGTCCTTGCATTGACTACCGCGGTCTTAATAAAATCACGGTAAAGAACCGCTACCCCCTACCCCTCATCTCTGAACTCTTTGATCGCCTCCAAGGTGCCCACATCTTTACCAAACTGGACTTAAGAGGTGCTTATAATCTCATCCGCATCAGAGAGGGGGATGAATGGAAAACGGCATTTAACACTAGAGATGGACACTTTGAGTATCTGGTCATGCCCTTTGGCCTGTGCAACGCCCCTGCCGTCTTCCAAGACTTTGTTAATGAAATTTTTCGTGATCTCTTATACTCCTGTGTTGTTGTATATCTGGACGATATCCTGATTTTTTCTGCCAATCTAGAAGAACACCGCCAGCATGTCCGTATGGTTCTTCAGAGACTTCGTGACAATCAACTTTATGCCAAGATAGAGAAATGTCTGTTTGAATGCCAATCTCTTCCTTTCCTAGGATACTTGGTCTCTGGCCAGGGACTACAAATGGATCCAGACAAACTCTCTGCCGTCTTAGATTGGCCACGCCCCTCCGGACTCCGTGCTATCCAACGTTTTTTGGGGTTCGCCAATTATTACAGGCAATTTATTCCACATTTTTCTACCGTTGTGGCCCCTATCGTGGCTTTAACCAAAAAAAATGCCAATCCCAAGTCTTGGCCTCCTCAAGCGGAAGACGCCTTTAAACGGCTCAAGTCTGCCTTTTCTTCGGCTCCCGTGCTCTCCAGACCTGACCCATCTAAACCCTTCCTATTGGAGGTTGATGCCTCCTCTGTAGGAGCTGGAGCGGTCCTTCTACAAAAAAATTCTTCCGGGCATGCTGTTACTTGTGGTTTTTTTTCTAGGACCTTCTCTCCGGCGGAGAGGAACTACTCCATCGGGGATCGAGAGCTTCTAGCCATTAAATTAGCACTTGAGGAATGGAGGCATCTGCTGGAGGGATCAAGATTTCCAGTTATTATTTACACCGATCACAAGAACCTCTCCTATCTCCAGTCTGCCCAACGGCTGAATCCTCGCCAGGCCAGGTGGTCTCTGTTCTTTGCCCGATTTAATTTTGAAATTCACTTTCGGCCTGCCGATAAGAACATTAGGGCCGATGCTCTCTCTCGTTCCTCGGATGCCTCGGAAGTTGAACTCTCTCCGCAACACATCATTCCTCCTGACTGCCTGATTTCCACTTCTCCATCCTCCATCAGGCAAACTCCTCCAGGAAAGACCTTCGTCTCTCCACGCCAACGCCTCGGAATCCTCAAATGGGGTCACTCCTCCCATCTCGCAGGTCATGCAGGCATCAAGAAATCTGTGCAACTCATCTCTCGCTTCTATTGGTGGCCGACTCTGGAGACGGATGTCGTGGACTTTGTGCGAGCCTGCACTGTCTGTGCCCGGGATAAGACTCCTCGCCAGAAGCCTGCTGGTTTTCTTCATCCTCTGCCTGTCCCCGAACAGCCTTGGTCTCTGATTGGTATGGATTTTATTACAGACCTACCCCCATCCCGTGGCAACACTGTTGTTTGGGTGGTCGTTGATCGATTCTCCAAGATGGCACATTTCATCCCTCTTCCTGGTCTTCCTTCAGCGCCTCAGTTGGCTAAACAATTTTTTGTACACATTTTTCGTCTTCACGGGTTGCCCACACAGATAGTCTCGGATAGAGGCGTCCAATTCGTGTCAAAATTCTGGAGGGCTCTCTGTAAACAACTCAAGATTAAATTAAACTTTTCTTCTGCATATCATCCTCAATCCAATGGACAAGTAGAAAGAATTAACCAGGTCTTGGGTGATTATTTACGACATTTTGTTTCCTCCCGCCAGGATGATTGGGCAGATCTTCTACCATGGGCCGAATTCTCGTATAACTTTAGAGTCTCTGAATCTTCCTCCAAATCCCCATTTTTCGTGGTGTACGGCCGTCACCCTCTTCCCCCCCTCCCTACTCCCTTGCCCTCTGGTTTGCCCGCTGTAGATGAAGTGACTCGTGATCTTTCCACCATATGGAAAGAGACCCAAGATTCTCTTTTACAGGCTTCATCTCGCATGAAAAAGTTTGCCGATAAGAAAAGAAGAGCTCCCCCCATTTTTGCTCCCGGAGACAAGGTATGGCTCTCCGCTAAATATGTCCGCTTTCGTGTCCCCAGTTACAAACTGGGTCCACGCTATCTTGGTCCTTTCAAAGTCTTGTGCCAAATTAATCCTGTCTCTTACAAACTTCTTCTTCCTCCTTCTCTCCGTATTCCTAATGCCTTTCATGTCTCTCTTCTTAAACCACTCATCATCAACCGTTTCTCTCCCAAATTAGTTTCTCCCACTCCTGTCTCCGGTTCTTCTGACGTCTTCTCAGTGAAAGAGATACTGGCCTCCAAGACGGTCAGAGGAAAAAGGTTCTTTTTGGTGGATTGGGAGGGCTGTGGACCTGAAGAGAGATCCTGGGAACCTGAGGACAACATCCTAGACAAAAGTCTGCTCCTCAGGTTCTCAGGCTCTAAGAAGAGGGGGAGACCCAAGGGGGGGGTACTGTTACGCCGAGCGCTCCGGGTCCCCGCTCCTCCCCGGAGCGCTCGCTTCTCTCTCGCTACCGCAGCGCTCCGGGCAGCTCCACTGACCCGGTGCGCTGCGATACCGTCTCCAGCCGGGATGCGATTCGCGATGCGGGTAGCGCCCGCTCGCGATGCGCATCCCGGCTCCCGTACCTGACTCGCTCTCCGTCTGTCCTGTCCCGGCGCGCGCGGCCCCGCTCCCTAGGGCGCGCGCGCGCCGGGTCTCTGCGATTTAAAGGGCCACTGCGCCGCTGATTGGCGCAGTGGTTCCAATTAGTGTCTTCCCCTTCACTCCCTCGCCGGATCTTGTTGCCATTGTGCCAGTGAAAGCGTTTCCTTGTGTGTTCCTAGCCTGTGTTCCAGACCTCCTGCCGTTGCCCCCGACTACGATCCTTGCTGCCTGCCCCGACCTTCTGCTACGTCCGACCTTGCTTCTGTCTACTTCCTTGTACCGCGCCTATCTTCAGCAGTCAGAGAGGTTGAGCCATTGCTAGTGGATACGACCTGGTCACTACCGCCGCAGCAAGACCATCCCGCTTTGCGGCGGGCTCTGGTGAAAACCAGTAGTGACTTAGAACCGATCCACTAGCACGGTCCGCGCCAATCCCTCTCTGGCACAGAGGATCCACTACCTGCCAGCCGGCATCGTGACAATAATAAAGGTTTCCATATGGTAGCAAAAAACATACAAATGTAATGTACTTCTAACGACCATACATCACCATATAAATAATGTTAAACATCAATAAAATAATAATTCTACATGGAGCCTATTTTTTTACTTTTTTTTTTTTAGCTACACGCACCCACTATATACAAGGAACACATGATGCACACACAATAGACCTCCAAATAAATTCAGTCCTCAGATTGTACATCAAAATTAATTCAGACTTCTAAATAAGTTCAGATCCCAGACCAGACTCCTAATTAAACATCTAAAATTATTTCAGACCTTTCAAATCAGAGACCTGGTTTAAGTACTCAGACCCCAAGATCATATCCCCATATTATTGGAGTTAAGAAGATAAGACTTCTAAATAAATTCAGACATAAAACAAGGCTCCAAAATGAATAAGATGCCAAAATAAATTCAGACCCCCGCCCCCCCCCCCCCCCCCCCCGACCACACTCCTAAATACAGTTATGTCCGTACGGCATGTCACTGGAACTATTAAGAAGACCACAGCAGGGACCAAAAGTTTTGGAAATCGGCAGCAATGGGGGATTTTGCCAGGTTAGCATATTTTGAATGGTTGCTTTAGTTGCTAGTGGACGTTTTCAAAGGGGCAAAAAATATATCTACCTCCAAGTGTAGTGCTATGAAAGAAAAGGGTGACATTTCCAATCATGGTACTATAGGGGTATCTGACAGAATATCAGGACAGGCAGAAGACAATGAGAAGGGTTAGGAAATGGTGGGTCAGAACCTTGCCAACACAAACTAAATACATCTTTACTAGGATAGAAACCTTCTCACTCAGACACTGGGAAAATGGGTCTTTAAATAGGAGGAGACTGGGCAAACAGAAGAATGGAAAAATTAGAAGGCAAAGTCTGCTTGAAAGAAACGGTGAGCGGTGACTATGACAAGTATATTCTAAACTTAGCTAACACAGTGATTAAGAAGTAGAATACATATATAGAGCAATTTACTGGCAAAATATTTGCCATCTTATAATAACTGAAAAAATCTCTTAAAAATTCAAGATATTATTTAAGAATTTAGCCCTTAAAGGGGTATTCCAGGCACAAAACATTTTATCCCCTATCCAACGGATAGGGGATAAGATGTCTGATCACAGGGGGCCCACCACTGGGACCCCCTGCGATCTCCCTGCAGCACCCGCATTCTATGCGGGAGCTGCGTCTCCAGTTTCGGAAACCTCAGGGTTTCCGGGACTGGGGACGCGACGTCACGCCACACACCCCTCCATTCATGTCTATTGGGAGGGGGCGTGTTGACCACAGCTTTGTGGTGGTCGACAGTCTCCTTGCACGGAGCTGAGACCTCTCTATGCACGAAGAGAGCTGGGGCACCGACAGGAGGTCACAGGTGGTCCAAGTGGTTGGACCCCCCCTGTGGTCAGACGCTTATCCCCTCTCCTGTGGAGTTCCCCTTTAAAATATTTTAGAATTTATGGGCATGCTGGGAGTTGTAGTTTTGCAACAGCTGGATGCCCCCTGATTTGGAAACGCTGCCCTAACCCTTCATCACTCTACAAGTATGCCCAAGGATCTGTACAAGATTATTCACATCTAATGTTGTCACCTACAGCAGTAGCCTGAAGATATTTGGGCTGCTGATCATTGCTAGATAACTGAGTGCTCCTCGCAAGATTTTCAAGGAGTGAAAAGAATAATCAGATGAGCTGTCTAAAAGGGAAGGAGAGCTTCAAAAAGGCCTGGAATTAGCAGGTCCTGTTGCGTTACAGAAAACAGTATGCAATGCATTCCACCACCATGGCCTGTGTGCACGCTCACCACACAAGGCTCCATTACTAAATAAAAAGCATGGTGAAGCTTGTATAAAGTTTACTGCTTAACAGTTGTAAAAGCCAGTGAAATTCTGGGACAATATAGTGTGGTCAGATGAGAGCAAAATGGAGCTGTTTGGATGCCATAATACACACAATGTTTGGAGGAGAAATGGCCCTGCACATCACCCTAAAAACACCATGCCAATAATGAAGTTTGGCGGTGGGATCATCGTGGTGTGGGGCGGCTTTTCTGCAAATGGTTCTGGCAAACTTCACATAATTGAAGGAAGGATGAATGGGGAAATTTATCCAGACATTACTGACAAAAATCTGCTGCCATCTACCAAGATTATGAATATGAAACAAGGGCGGACAAAGACAATGGGGGAGATTTATCAAATGATTTAGACTGGTTTTTCCTGTCTAAATTTGTCGCACAGAAAGTCGCAGTCTAAATATGTGCGACTTTTCTGCGACTTTTGCTGTAGAGGATTTTTAGAACATGATGCATGCAAGTCTATTTTAGATGGAAAGGCATTGGAAAATGCATTGGTGCTGAATTTATCAAGTGCGACTTTTGTGCGACAAGTCGCATCTGCCCAAAATACGCTGAAATGTCAGACCATGTTGGAGCAGGTCTAAATGCAGTTTAAGCTGTAGATCCTGAAGTCTGAGCACAGAATTTATCAAGGGCTGTGAGACCTTTGATAAATTAGGAGCACAATAGACAGGAGACTACCACATACGTTGGTCTATAAGCATAGCCAGAATAGACTAGATTAGTAAATGTCCCCCACTGATCCCAAAAACACAGCCAAGGAAACTCTCAAATTGTTTCAAAGAAGGAGAACAAAGCTGCTAGAATGGCCCAGCTTATCACCTGAAAATCTATTAAAAGAACTAAAGATCATGATTCATAGAAGAGGCCCACGGAACCTTCAAGATTTGAAGACTGTTTATGTGGAAGAATGGGCCAACATCTCACCAGAGCAATGCATGTGACTAGTTTCTTCATACAGGAGGCATCTTGAAGCTGTCATTACCAGCACACAAGGCTTTTGTGTATTAAATAAATATCAGCAAGTGTGTTCAATACCTTTTCCCTGTGTCATTTCACATTATTACATATAACTTAATTTCTGAGCTTTTTTGTTTCGGTTTCTTTGTATGTATGGATTACTTGGGTTGTTACTAACATCTGGTAAAAAATTACACATCAATAGCACCTTTAGAAATATATTTATTGAGAAAAATGGTGACATGTTCAATACTTATTTCACCCACTATATTTAGTAATCTGATTTAGTAATGCGCAGACAGAAATACAATCACCTACCCTGTTTAAACTTAAAGGTCACTGCATAGAAAATCCTTAACCATGCTAAATATGCACTGACCTGTCCTTTTATCTTAAGCCTTTTGTCCATGCCAAAGCTTTTCGCTCAAGAAGTCAAGACAGGTAGTATGTATGATAGCAAAAGTCAAGATTAGCATACTGGTCAAACTGGTTAGCATGCTAGCTGGGTCTATGAGAATGCTGAGTCTTTAGCATCAAAATCTTCTCAGCTTTGGAGCATGTCCTGCCAATAAGGAGTGAGCAGGTTGAGTACAATAGCATCTAAAATAATGTTATCTGGCTTCTTATTAAGGAATAAATGTTCAAGATCCACACACAAGACGTACATTGGGATACAGGCAAAAAGGTACCTGAAGAAGGCTTATTCACTTTAACCCCTTAAGGACCAGGCCATTTTACACCTTAGGACCAGAGCATTTTTTGCACATCTGACCACCGTCACTTAAGGTTTTTCCTTTTTTGCACTTTCGTTTTTTCCTCCTTACCTTTTAAAAATCATAACCCTTTCAATTTTCCACCTAAAAATCCATATTATGGCTTATTTTTTGCGTCGCCAATTCTACTTTGCAGTGACATTAGTCATTTTACCCAAAAATGCACAGCGAAACGGAAAAAAAAATCATTGTGCTACAAAATCGAAAAAAAACACACCATTTTTTTACTTTTGGGGGCTTCCGTTTCTACGTTTAAAATGTCATCTTCTGACCCCTATAACTTTTTTATTTTTCCACGTACAGGGCGATATGAGGACTCATTTTTTGCACCGTGATCTGAAGTTTTTATCGGTATGATTTTTGATCACTTGTTATTCATTTTTTAATGGTATAAAAAGTGACCAAAATACGCTTTTTTGGACTTTGGAATTTTTTTTCCCCTACGCCAATGACCGTACGGCTTAATTAATTATATATTTTTATAGTTCGGACATTTACGCACGCGGAGAAACCACATATGTTTATTTTTTATATTTTTTTACACTGTTTTTTTTTTATGGGAAAAGGGGGGTGATTCAAACTTTTATTAGGGAAGGGGTTAAATGACCTTTATAAACACTTTTTTTTTTACATTTTTTTTGCAGTGTTATAGGTCCCATAGGGACCTATCACACTGCACACACTGATCTTCTACACAGATCACAGGCGTGTATTAACACGCATGTGATCAGTGTTATCGGCGCTTGACTGCTCCTGCCTGGATCTCAGGCACGGAGCAGTTATTCGCCGATCGGACACCGAGGAGGCAGGTAAGGGCCCTACCGGTGTCCGGTCAGCTGTTCGGGACGCCGCGATTTCACCGCGGCGGTCCCGAACAGCCCGACTGAGCAGCCGGGTCACTTTCACTTTCACTTTAGAAGCGGCGGTCAGCTTTGACCGCCGCTTCTAAAGGGTTAATACCGCACATCGCCGCGATCGGCGATGTGTGGTATTAGCCGCGGGTCCCGGCCGTTGATTAGCGCCGGGGCCGACGCGATATGATGCGGGATCGCGGCGCGATCCCGCTTCATATTGCGGGAGCCGGCGCAGGACGTAAATATACGTCCTGCGTCGTTAAGGGGTTAAGCATTAATAACTCTAAGATGCTTTTACCGAATATTCTGATTCTGAGATTGTTTTTTCGTGACATATTCTACTTTATTTTGGTGGTAAATTTTCGGCGTTACTTGCATCCTTTTTTTGTGAAAAATTCCCAAATTTCATGAAAATTTTGAAACTTTAGCATTTTTCTAACTTTGAAGCTCTCTGCTTGTAAGGAAAATGGACATTCCAAATAAATTTTATTTTTATTCACAAATAAAATATGTCCACTTTATGTTGGCATCATAAAATGGACATATTTTTACTTTTTGAAAAAATTAGAGGGCTTCAATTTTCAAAAATTTCATGAAAATTGCAAAATCTGAAGGGACAGATGTTACAGAACTACAACTCCCAGCATGCCTGGGCAATCTAGGCATGCTGAGAGTTGTAGTTTGGCAACATCTGGGGGCTACAGTTTGGGCACCACTGTAACAGTGGTCCCCAAACTGTGACCCTCCAGATGTTGCAAAACTACAACTCCCAGAATGCCCAGACAGCCTTTGGCTGTTTGGGCATGCTGGGAGTTGCAGTTCGGCCTTCCTAGTGGTTGCCACAGTAAAAATCACTTTACTTTCAGTTTCATTTCTCCCCCCCACCGTTGATTCCCTACCTGAGCCGGGATGTCCGGTGAATATCTGCGATGATTGCCGGGCCCCACAAGTCTTCTCCTCCAGGTACCGGCCTCCATGTTCTCCCCCCGTTCTGCCTGACATCCAGGGGTGGGCAGAACGGGGGGTTTCCATGGCAACCCACCGTCCTGCTCTGCCATTGGTCAGAATCAGGCTACTGGTGGCTACATTCGGTCCATTTACCATATGTATAGCTTCATTTTGAAGAGCTAAAAGGCATTATCTATTGTGCTTTTTAGTCCCACAATATTAGGGTATACCCTACATCCCGGAAATGGACCGAACATACTTGCAGTAGGCTACATTTGGCTCATGAAGATAAATGGGCCTGGCGGTGTAGGTCAGCATACCTTTTGCCACTATCCCTGCATTTATCTCAAACATACTGCCCTATCATGTCGTGAACATACCCTAACCTGTCAGAATAATCAGCAGTTCTCTCTGATACTGGTTGACCTGGAACTATTCTGATTCTTCCATTGTATCATGTAGACAATTTTGATGCTGGTTTTGTGCATAGAGAGCATTGACTCTGCTCCATACATCTTTAAAACCACTCACTTTATTGCCCATTTTACTATGTTATGCTGCAGTCAATTATTATAATAACTGCTTTTTGCTGCTTTTTCCGACCACTATTTGCTCTCTTCCTATTGCTAGTTAATAAAGCATCAATAATAGTAAAATAAGTTACACTAATGCATCTGAAAGGGAAAAAAAATTGTAAATGTGTCGGACTAATTCCTCATTAATGATGCATTTACTTGTTGATTGCTGAATGTTGCCTAATTAAGATTATATAGATGCTTTCTGATTGCATAATTATATGCACTGACATTTCGACAAAATGTATACTTAATGAAGCTGCTATAGTGGGGGCTGTAAACGCTGAACTAGGAACAAGATACATTTTCAGATCTAATATAGAATCTTAATTTTTATATTTAAAAGCTTTACATATAACGAACAATTTAAATTACATTAGAATAAAAGATGAACAAAGACAAGGAATAAGATACGGGAATGATGACCTTAGTTTCTATAAAATACAGCATATTCTTTAACTATGATCATTGTCTTGTTATTTTATAATGATGTCCACAGCCTATAGCTATTATAGCAAACAAAAACATAGAACTGTATCAGCTTTAATAATAATAATAATAATAATAATAATAATAATAATAATGTACAACATTGCATTATTGATTATATGTGTCAATGCTGGTTATTATTATGTGCTAGATATAAACCAATCTGCCATAACATGTAAACCACTGAAGAAAATTGGTTATCTTGCTGTTGCAAATTTCAGGAACTTACCAGCTATTCTCTCTCCTCCTGTTTATTAGCCTGTTTGAGGCAGTTGAAATGCCTGTTCCAGAGCAATGGTTCAGGCAGTCTTGACTGCTCAGGCCTAGATAGTTTTGGGTGGCATTTCAGCACTTAGGTTTAGTTAAAGTGGTGTTCCCACTTTTTTTTGTTTTTTTTTTGTTTCTTTTTTTTGTTTCTGCCCTTCTCTGGCTGACAGAGGGTGACTTATCCAATTTACGTAGTTCCCATTGATTTCTATTGGATTTGAACAAATAGTGTAGCCCCTGTAAGTTATGCTGCTAACATGATGGCGGCCTTGTATCCTGATATTTGTATTTGGTAGTCCTAGGGGAATCTGAGTACTGAAAGCAGCAGTTTGAACTTATTAAAAGAGATAAAGATGGGAAAAGTTAAGCCCAGTTTCACCCTCTACTGACCAGCTGGCATTATTATACTAATATACTGCTCAAAAAATAAAGGGAACACTTAAACAACACAATGTAACTCCAAGTCAATCACACTTCTGTGAAATCCCACTGACCACTCAGGAAGCAACACTGATTGACAATCAATTTCACATGCTGTTGTGCAAATGGAACAGACACCAGGTGGAAATTATAGGCAATTAGCAAGACAATAAAGGAGTGGTTCTGGTGACCACAGACCACTTCTCAGTTCCTATGCTTCCTGGCTGATGTTTTGGAAACTTTAGAATGCTGGTGGTGCATTCACTCTAGTGGTAGCATGAGACGGAGTTTACAACCCACATAAGTGGTTCAGGATGTGCAGCTCATCCAGGATGGCACATCAATGCGAGCTGTGGCAAGAAGGTTTGCTGTGTCTGTCAGCGTAGTGTCCGTAGCATGGTAGCGCTACCTGGAGACAGGACAGTACATCAGGAAAAGTGGAGAAGGCCATAGAAGGGCAACAACCCAGCAGCAGGACTGCTACCTCCGCCTTTGTGCAAGGAGGAGCACTGCCAGCGCCCTGCAAAATGACCTCCAGCAGGCCACAAATGTGCATGTGTCCACCCAAATGGTCAGAAACAGACTCCATGAGGGTGGTATGAGGGGGGCCTGACGTCCACAGGTGTGGGTTGTGCTTACAGCCCAACACCGTGCAGGATGTTTGGCATTTGCCAGAGAAAACCAAGATTGGAAAATTCTCCACTGGCACCCTGTGCTCTTCACAAATGAAAGCAGGTTCACACCGAGCACACATGACAGAGTCTGGAGGCGCGGTGGAGAACATTCTGCTGCCTTCAACATCCTCCAGCATGACCGGTTTGGTGGTAGGTCAGTAATCCTCTCTGTGCTGACTTCGTGTGTGCCTCATCCTTCCAGTGCCACGTTATACCTCGGCTGCCTGTGGGGACGAGTCGTATCAGGCATAGTGACCTGGGTGCCGCCTGCCGCAGCAAGTCCATCCCGCTTTGCGTTGGGCTCTGGTGAAAACCAGTGGTACCTTAGACTCCACTCCCTGGTACGGCCTACGCCATCATCCTCACAGGTTCAGTGGTTCCACTTCACCACAGCCATAACAGTCCCTTTTATTTTTTTGCGCAGTGTATAAAGAAGTACCTGCCAGGAGGTGGGGTATGTTAGGCAGGAAGTAATTGGTCTGTTTTTGATATTGATGCATTGAAAGCAGGAATATTGGGAAAGTGTAAGGACCTAAATGACTTTTAGATGACTGGGTCAGAGGATCCCAAAATGGCAGATCAAAAATTTGTGCAAAAAAGGACAACAAGGGAACCGTAGTTTCATTGAGGCCCAAGGCTCATTGATGCATGTGGGTAGGGAATGCTAGCTTGTCGGTCTGATGAGCAAATTTCTGAAAAAGTTAAAGCTGGCTCTAAAATACACGTATCAGAACACACGTTATATACTAGACTGGCCAGAGTGGTCATGTTGACTCCTATCTATCCCCGAAAACACTTACAATGGGCTTCAAAACTGGACAATGGAACAACCGGAGTAGGTGGCCTTGTTGGATGAATCCCATTTCCTATTATATGATTTATATCACTTTCCATCTGGCGTGTTACCTGGGAAAGAGACAACACAAAAATTAATTTTGGAAAAGAGACAAGTTGGTGGAGGCAGTGTGATGATCCGAACATGTTTCTGCTGGGAACCTTTGGATCCTGACATCTATGTGGATGTTTCTTTGATGAAGGTACCTTACATTGTTGCAGACCAAGTCCCACACTTTATGACAAAAGTATTCATTGTGGCCTCTTTCAGCAGGATAATGCTCTGGTCACACTGCAAAAATTGTGCAAAGAAGCAAGTGCGATCCATGGAGGCCTCACCTCACAACTTACAGGATATAGAAGATCTGCTGCTAACATCTTTGAACCATATACTACAGGATACCTTTAGAGGATCCATGCCTTAATGAATCAGAGGATGATGATGTTGGGGGAAGAGAAGGGTAGGTTGAATTTCATCTGCCCAACCATTTTCTAGGATGAAACTGCCACCAGAGTTGTCAAGCAAAGGTTTACCTCCCATCTCCTCATTCCCAACACATGAATATTCAGCCAAGCCAAAAGTTTATGTGTACTAAATGGCATCTATAGGCAACTATAGATGTAAAACGTTGGCCAACCAGCATCCTACCGATCATAGGCAGATCATTGAGTTCCATATTTTACCACTGAGTATCCTAACAATAGAATTTCTACAATTTTCAAATTTTTTCTTGGTGCTGTTCCCATTTTGTAGCTTTGATGTTATCATATTGAAGATCTAATGTTTAGCAAATATTCACAAAAAATATGTTTACCCAAATGACATTGTATTTTTCTCCCTGCATATAAAAATAGAACTAAAAATAAATAAATTAAACAGCAGAAGCAGGATTACATTTTCCTCTTACACATATTTCCAAACATCATTTTTCAGCAAACACTTTGAAACATGGAATTTTCCTTGTAGAATGTGTTTGTCGTAAATGGAGGACAAGATTAACAGAGCAGGTTTGAGAGAATCACACATTCCCCATGATTTACAGTTTGTCAGGTTCATATCAGATGGCAGGGAAACTGTAGAAGTTGCCAACACTCGGTATTGAATTATAAGCAGACTAGTGCTTAAATATGTGCCAGGGGATGAATATTTTACCAAAAGAGAAGACTGTGCTCAGCAAGGCTTGAGAGGAAATACACCTGAGGTGCTCACAGGAGAGGTTTTATATTATGCTCAGGATTCTTTCGAACCCAGATTTATGTTTTCTTATTTTTGTTTTTGAACAGAAAGCTCAAAAAATAACTTACAGTGTAGAAATAAACAATATTAACCAGTACATAAATTATTAACTGTTATGGCACAAAGGAGCAATAAGACTGAATTGCAATTCAGTATTCAAAAAGCTATGGAATTAAAAAAGGGAGAAAGAAAGAAGCCATATATTTGTTTCCTGCAAAGCGTCCTAAAAACAGGGGACTTGTCAGTAAATTGACCGTAAATATGAATCTGGGTATTTTATTTTATTTTTTTTTAGATTCCACATTCGTGGCTAAAGTAAGTTCAATACAGGTTTTCTAAGAAAAATGCTTATGGCGGGTGCCAGTTTTAGGCAGGGTTCACATGTTGTATTTCTGGGCAAGGTGAGGAGTAGTTACAAACAGCATCTCTCACCCTGAAGGACATGTCCTATCCTATATTACACCAACAGCCCAATGATATGAATGGTCATTGTGTAATGGTTAGTTTTGTCTCTGTGTGGACATTCCCCTGACAGCGGAGCACCAGCATAGGACTGCTCGGAAATGTGCTGACTGCGGACACCAGAATTTGATTATCCGAGCCAGATGTTTTTGGGGCGGAAATTCTGCAATGTAAACAGTGCAGCAGAATCCCATTAACCCCTTGGGGACGGAGCCCAATCTGACCACTGTCACTTTAAGCATTAATAACTCTGGGATGCTTTTACTTATAAATTTGATTCCGAGATTTTTTTTTGTGACATATTCTACTTTATGGTAGTGGTAAATTTCCGTCGATACTTGCATCAATTTTTTGGTGAAAATTTAGAAAATTTGATGTAAAATTTGAAAATTTAGCATTTTTCTAACTTTGAAACTCTCTGCTTGTAAGGAAAATAGAAATTCCAAATAAATTATATACCGTATATACTCGAGTATAAGCCGACCCGAGTATAAGCCGAGACCCCTAATTTCAACCCAAAATCCCAGGAAAAGTTATTGACTCGAGTATAAGCCTAGGGTGGGAAATACCTCATCCCCCCCTGTCATCATCCAGACCCGTCATTAACATCCTCATCCCCTTGTCATCATCCCACACATCCCCCCTTCATCATCCCCTTATCATCCCACACATCCCCCCTTCATCATCCCCTTATCATCCCACACATCCCCCCTTCATCATCCCCTTATCATCCCACACATCCCCCCTTCATCATCCCCTTATCATCCCACCTTCATCATCCCCTTGTCATCATCCCACACATCCCCCCTTCATCATCCCCTTATCATCCCACACATCCCCCCTTCATCATCCCCTTATCATCCCACACATCCCCCCTTCATCATCCCCTTATCATCCCGCACATCCCCCCTTCATCATCCCCTTATCATCCCACACATCCCCCCTTCATCATCCCCTTATCATCCCACACCCCCCCCCCCTTCATCATCCCCACACCCCCCCCTTCATCATCCTCTTCTCATCATTCGCCCTCAGTGGTCTTCAACCTGCGGACCTCCAGAGGTTTCAAAACTACAACTCCCAGCAAGCCCGGGCAGCCATCGGCTGTCCGGGCTTGCTGGGAGTTGTAGTTTTGAAACCTCCGGAGGTCCGCAGGTTGAAGACCACTGCGGCCTTCAACATCATCCAGCCCCCCTCTCACCCCCTTTAGTTCTGAGTACTCACCTCCGCTCGGCGCTGGTCCGGTCCTGCAGGGCTGTCCGGTGAGGAGGTGGTCCGGTGGGGAGGTGGTCCGGGCTGCTATCTTCACCGGGGGCGCCTCTTCTCCGCGCTTCCGGCCCGGAATAGAGCCGTTGCCTTGACAATGACGCAGAACTACGTTGGCAATGAACGCACCTCTGCGTCGTTGTCACGGCAACGTGACTATTCTGAGGCCGGGCCCGAAGCACTTAGAAGAGGCCTCCCCGGTGAAGATAGCAGCCCGGAACCAGTATCCCACCGGACCACCTCCTCACCGGACAGCCCTGCAGGACCGGACCAGCGCCGAGCGGAGGTGAGTACTCAGAACTAAAGGGGGTGAGAGGGGGCTGGATGATGTTGAAGGCCGCAGTGGTCTTCAACCTGCGGACCTCCGGAGGTTTCAAAACTACAACTCCCAGCAATCCCGGACAGCCGATGGCTGCCCGGGCTTGCTGGGAGTTGTAGTTTTGAAACCTCTGGAGGTCCGCAGGTTGAAGACCACTGCGGGTGGGGGAGTTCACTCGAGTATAAGCCGAGGGGGGTGTTTTCAGCACGAAAAATCGTGCTGAAAAACTCGGCCTATACTCGAGTATATACGGTATTGATTCACATATACAATATGTCTACTTTATATTTGCTATACAAGGGTAAGGATTACTGTAAAGAGCGCACACCACAAGATCAATATTCATATAAATAACAAATTTTATTAGGTATCACATAAAGATTGCAAAAAAGACAAAAAGGGCAAAAAGGGCTAAAATCACTTAAAAAGCTCTCAATCGAGCAACCTCTACAACATGGGAGAGGGGCCATGAACCCCCTTCTCACCAAAGTCCCGTCCCTCTGTAGTACAATATAATGGCTCAGGTAGTGGTGCTAACTGATAAGATGATAAACATACAACATTAGTCTTGTCACCAAATCAAATAATCTTAACACCAAATGAAATGAAATACACAATGTGCAAAGAAAAAATAAAAAATATATAAATTCATATCACCAGTGCATAGCAACCACAGAACAAAGGAGCCGAAATAGTAAATGGCGGGACGGGACCCCTGAGCCCCACGCGTTCCGTCACCGTTTGTGACTTCCTCAGGGGTGTTGTAGTCCACCTGCCCTTAGGGTCTTATATATCAGCATAATAAACTAAGTAATACCTGACATTTCATTTGGTGTTAAGATTATTTGATTTGGTAACAAGACTAATGTTGTATGTGTATCATCTTATCAGTTAGCACCACTACCTGAGCCATTATATTGTACTACAGAGGGACGGGACTTTGGTGAGAAGGGGGTTCATGGCTCCTCTCTCATGTTGTAGAGGTTGCTCGATTGAGAGCTTTTTAAGTGATTTTAGCCCTTTTTGTCTTTTTTGCAATCTCTATGTGATACCTAATAAAATGTGTTATTTATATGAATATTGATCTTGTGGTGTGCGCTCTTTACAGTAATCCTTACCCTTGTATAGCAAGTTTTTTGCTTACTGAGCAGTAGCACCCATTGTATTATTTGGTGAGCCCCCCTCTTTTTGTACTAATTACTTTATATTTGCATCATAAAGTTGACATGTTTTTACTTTTGGAAGACATCAGAGGGCTTCAAAGTTCAGCAGCAATTTTCCAATTTTTCACAAAATTTTCAAAATTGGAATTTTTCGGGGACCAGTTCAGTTTTGAAGTGGATTTGAAGGGCCTTCTTATTAGAAATACCCCACAAATGACCCAATTATAAAAACTGCACCCTCAAAGTATCCAAAATGACATTCAGTAAGTTTGTTAACCCTTTAGGTGTTTCACAGGAATAGCAGCAAAGTGAAGGAGAAGATTCAAAATCTTCATTTTTTACACTCGCATGTTCTTGTAGACCCTGTTTTTGAATTTTTACAAGTGGTAATAGCAGTAAAAGCCCCCCAAAATTTGTAACCCAATTTCTCTCGAGTAAGGAAATACCTCATATGTGTATGTCAAGTGTTCGGCGGGCGCAGTAGAGGGCTCAGAAGGGAAGGAGCAACAATGGGATTTTGGAGAGTGAATTTTGCTGAAATGGTTTTTGGTGGGGCATGTCGCATTTAGGAAGCCCCTGTGGTGCCAGAACAGCAAAAAATGCCCACATGGCATACTATTTTGGAAACTACACCCCTTAAGGAACGTAACAAGGGGTACAGTGAGCCTTAACTACCCACAGGTGTTTGACGACTTTTTGTTAAAATTGGATGTGTAAATGAAAAACTTTTTTTTTTTTACTAAAATGCAGTTTTTTCACCTAAATTTTTCATTTTTACAAGGGGTAATAGGAGAAAGTGACCCCCAAAATTTGTAACCCCCATTTCTTCTGAGTATGGAAATACCCCATGTGTGGACATCAAGTGCTCTGCTGGTGAACTACAATGCTCAGAAGAGGAGGAGCACCATTGAGCTTTTGGAAAGAGAATTTGCTTGGAATGGTAGTCAGGGGCCATGTGCGTTTACAAAGCCCCCCCGTGGTGCCAGAACAGTGGACCCCCCACATGGGACCCCATTTTGGAAACTACACCCCTCACAGAATTTAATAAGGGGTACAGTGAGTATTTACACCCCACTGACGTACCTTGACAGACCTTTGGAACAGTGGGCTGTGCAAATGAAAAATTTAATTTTTCATTTTCACGGACTACTGTTCCAAAAATCTGTCAGACACCTGTCGGGCGTAAATGCTCACTGTACCCCTCATTACATTACATGAGGGGTGTAGTTTCCAAAATGGGGTCACATGTGGGGGGGGGGTCCATTGTTCTGGCACTATGGGGGCTTTGTAAACATACGTGGCCTTCAATTCCGGACAAATTGTCTCTTCAAAATCCCAATGGCGCGCCTTCCCTTCTGAGCATTGTAGCTCGCCCGCAGAGCACTTTGCATCCACATATGGGGTATTTTCTTACTCAGAAGAAATGGGGTTACAAATTTTGGGGGGCTTTTTTCCTATTTTCCCTTGTGAAAATAAAAAATTTAGGGTAACACCAGCATTTTAGTGAAAAAATGTTTTTTTTTTTCATTTTCCCATCCAAATTTAAGGCTCACTATACCCCTTGTCATGTTCCGTGAGGGGTGTAGTTTCTAAAATGGGGTCACATGTGGGTATTTATGTTTTTGCGTTTATGTCAGAGCCTCTGTCAAATCAGCCACCCCTGTGCAAATCACCAATTTAGGCCTCAAATGTACATAGTACGCTTTCACTCCTGAGCCATGTTGTGTGCCCACAGAGCATTTTACGCCCACATATGGGGTATTTCTGTACTCAGGAGAAATTGCGTTACAAATTTTGGGGGTCTTTTTTTCCTTTTACTGCTTGTGAAAATAAAAAGTATGGGGCAACACCAGCATGTTAGTGTAAAAATTTTAATTTTTTTACACTAACAGGCTGGTGTAGCCCCCAACTTTTCCTTTTTATAAGGGGTAAAAGGAGAAAAAGCCCCCCAAAATTTGTAGTGCAATTTCTCCCGAGTACGGAAATACCCCATATGTGGCCCTAAACTGTTTCCTTGAAATACAACAGGGCTCCGAAAGGAGAGAGCGCCATGCGCATTTGAGGACTAAATTAGGGATTGCATAGGGGTGGACATAGGGGTATTCTACGCCAGTGATTCCCAAACAGGGTGCCTACAGCTGTTGCTAAACTCCCAGCATGCCTGGACAGTCAGTGGCTGTCCAGAAATGCTGGGAGTTGTTGTTTGCAACAGCTTGAGGCTCCGTTTTTGAAACACTGCCGTACAATTTGTTTTTCATTTTTATTGGGGGAGACCGTGTAAGGAGGTGTATATGTTGTGTTTTACCCTTTATTATGTGTTAGTGTAGTGTAGTGTAGTGTTTTTAGGGTACATTCGCACTGGCGTGTTACGGTGAGCTTCCCGCTAGGAGTTTGCGCTGTAAACCTGCCTGTGTGAATGTACCCTGTATGTTCACATGGGGGGGGGCAAACCTCCAGCTGTTTCAAAACTACAACTCCCAGCATGTACTGACAGACCGTGCATGCTGGGAGTTGTACTTTTGACACAGCTGGAGGCACACCGGTTGGAAAACCTTCAATTAGGTTCTGTTACCTGTATTCTGTATTTTCCAACCAGTGTGCCTCCAGCTGTTGCAAAACTACAACTCCCAGCATGTACTGATCGCCGAAGGGCATGCTGGGAGATGTACTTATGCAACAGCTGGTGGTACGCAACTACAACTCCCAGCATGCCGAGACAGCTGTTTGCTGTTTGGGCATGCTGGGATTTGCAGTTTTGCAACAAACTGGAGGGCTACAGTTTATAGACCACTGCACAGTGATCTCCGACTGTGGCCCTCCAGATGTTGCAAAACTACAAATCCCAGCATGCCCAGACAGCAAACAGCTGTTTGGGAATGGTAGGAGTTGTAGTTATGCAAGATCTGGAGGGATACAGTTTAGAGACCACTGTATAGTGGTCTCAAACTGTAGCCCTCCAGCTGTTGCAAAACTACATATTCCGGCATGCCCAAACAGCTGTCTGGGCATGCTGGGAGTTGTAGTTTTGCAACATCTGGACAGCTAGAGGTTAGAGACCACTGTATAGTTGATCTTCGGCGCCTGGTCCCCTTCGGTTCCCCGTTTTGCCCCGCCTATTATTGGTACCATTTTTATTTAGGACTTTTTGATCCCTTTTTATAATTTTTTTTTGCTATATGAAGTGACAAAAAATTGCAATTTTGGACTTTGGTATTTTTTTTTACGTATACGCCATCAAGCATGCAGTTTGACTAACCTTATATTTTAATAGTATGGACATTTACACACACTGTGGTACCACATATGATTATTTTTATTTTTTATTACATCATTTTATTAAAAAAACCTTTTTTTTAGGAAGGGGTTAATTCACTTTTATTTACTTTATTTTTTTATATTACACTTTATTTTTATTAATTTTTGTAGTCCCCATAGGGGGCTATACCATGGAATCTTTTGATTGCATACACTGTTCAATGCTCTGCGATATCATAGCATTGATCAGTGTTATCAGTGCTCTACTGCTTCAGCCTGCTGAAGCTTCCTGGAGCAGCAGAGAACCGATCGGATGGCGAATAGGCAGGTAAGGGACCTCCTGCTGTCCACTCAGCTGATTGGAATATTGTGATTTTACAGCGATGGTCCTGATCAGCTCCGCTGAGCTGGCGGGATTGTTACACTTTCATTTTAGGTGCCACAATCAACTTTGATTGTGGCATTTAAAAGGTTAATCCCGGGCATCGGCCCGATTGGCAATGCTCGGCATTTATCATGGGATCTGGCTGCTGATAGCAGTCAGCACCCACCGGGTTTGAAGCATGCTCAGCTCGTGAGCACGCTTCAAACACCGATAACGGGACCAAGGCACACAGCCCTCAGTCCTTACGCACCAAAAGCCAAGGGCATACCGGTGTTAATCCCCTCCCCCAAAAAAAATTATTTTTTTAGCTACGCTGTACATTTTATAGTAAAATGAAAGGTGTCATTACAATGTACAATCGGTCGAGCAAAAAAACAAGCCCTAGTAGGGCTCTGTGGATGGAAAAGTACAAGAGCTATGTCTCTTAGAAGGCGAGGATAAAAAACCGAAAACACAAAGATGAAAATGTCATGTGTCCCCTTTATTAATAAATGGACATTTCATTAGATTAGATATCTGACCAGTGTTGGTTTGACCACTTGGACCCCAACATGGGGGCCTTCTACTGATACATGGAATGGGAGGACAAGGGTGGACCTAACATCTATATGGGGGCACAAGTGGGCATTATTATTGCTTGGGACAATAGACATGGGAAAATGAGGAGTGATGGCATAGTGCTGGAGAAAATAGCCTAAAATGTTTGCCCTAATTGTAGTTTCTGTGGCTGTGAGAAGTTAACATAGAGGTCTTGGCCAGATAGAAAAGAAAAGGAAAAGTGAACGACTCTGATCAGAGAAGATGCTACCGGTGAGTCAATAATTGTCACTAATACGGTCTAATGAGCCTGTGTACAGCTGGTACCTACCATTATATGGTCTAACTACTGCTGTTTGGGGGCCTAACTACTGAAGCTTGATTTTCCTGGGTGTGTCTGAATGTGTGGTTATGGTGTGTCTGAGGGCTTGGTTAGGGGCATGGCTGAACTATGAGCTCCAGCCCTAGGTCTTTTGGAGACCTAGCAAAGCCCTTGGACTCCCGAAAACAAGGAGCCTGTGTCCCCCATGTGAGTGTAGCTGCTTCTAACCCAGTGTTTCCCAACCAGTGTTCCTCTAGCTGTTGCAAAACAGCCACATCTTAAGAAACCTTGGTTGAGAAACACTGGCATGAGTAACAATGCCAGGTTCTTTTGCTTGTGTCACTGACCAGCGGGTCTGACTTGGATGAAAAGTGCCACTAATGACATGTATCTTACAGACCACTAGCTGGTGAATACTGGAATAAAGTGTACCTGTCAGATTCCACACACACACACACAAAAACTATATGATACCTAATCCTAATCCTGACCATGTACATCTAATTTTTATGCCTCTATCATCTATCATCATATTTTTTTTATAAAAATCCCTCTTTTCATTAGCTCACAGTGTTAGAAATCCTCTCAGGGGAAGGGGGCATGTCCCTCCCTTGTGGTGGTGGGAGGTGATTGGTGTGTGATGGGAGGGGGCGTGTCCCTCCCTTGTGGTGGTGGGAGGTGATTGGCGCACCTGCTCTGCTGTTATGATCCATAGGAAATTCTTTTCTTTTTGAATTTCCTTTCTTCCCGACCACAGTGCTCTCTGCTGACACCTCTGTCCATTTTAGGAACTGTCCAGAGCAGGATAGGTTTTCTATGGGCATTTGCTCCTACTCTGGACAGTTCCTAAAATGGACAGAGGTGTCAGCAGAGAGCATTATTGTCACGATGCCGGCTGGCAGGTAGTGGATCCTCTGTGCCAGAGAGGGATTGGCGTGGACCGTGCTAGTGGATCGGTTCTAAGTCACTACTGGTTTTCACCAGAGCCCGCCGCAAAGCGGGATGGTCTTGCTGCGGCGGTAGTGACCAGGTCGTATCCACTAGCAACGGCTCAACCTCTCTGGCTGCTGAAGATAGGCGCGGTACAAGGGAGTAGACAGAAGCAAGGTCGGACGTAGCAGAAGGTCGGGGCAGGCAGCAAGGATCGTAGTCAGGGGCAACGGCAGGAGGTCTGGAACACAGGCTAGGAACATACAAGGAAACGCTTTCACTGGCACGATGGCAACAAGATCCGGCAAGGGAGTGCAGGGGAAGTGAGGTGATATAGGGAAGTGCACAGGTGAACATACTAATTGGAACCACTGCGCCAATCAGCGGCGCAGTGGCCCTTTAAATCGCAAAGACCCGGCGCGCGCGCGCCCTAGGGAGCGGGGCCGCGCGCGCCGGGACAGGACCGACGGAGAGCGAGTCAGGTACGGGAGCCGGGGTGCGCATCGCGAGCGGGCGCTACCCGCATCGCGAATCGCATCCCGGCTGGAGGCGGTATCGCAGCGCCCCGGGTCAGTGGATCTGACCGGAGCGCTGCAGTGAGGAGAGTGTAGCGAGCGCTCCGGGGAGGAGCGAGGACCCGGAGCGCTCGGCGTAACAGTACCCCCCCCCTTGGGTCTCCCCCTCTTCTTAGAGCCTGAGAACCTGAGGAGCAGACTTTTGTCTAGGATATTGTCCTCAGGTTCCCAGGATCTCTCTTCTGGACCACAACCCTCCCAATCAACTAAAAAAAAGGTTTTCCCTCTGACCTTTTTTGATGCGAGAATCTCTTTGACGGAGAAGATGTCCGAGGAGCCGGAAACAGGAGTGGGGGGAACAGATTTGGGAGAGAAACGGTTGATGATAAGTGGTTTAAGAAGAGAAACGTGAAAGGCATTAGGAATACGAAGAGAAGGAGGAAGAAGAAGTTTGTAAGAGACAGGATTAATCTGGCACAAAATTTTGAAAGGACCAAGATAGCGTGGTCCCAACTTGTAGCTAGGGACACGGAAGCGGACATATTTAGCGGAGAGCCATACCTTGTCTCCAGGGGAAAAAATGGGAGGAGCTCTTCTTTTCTTATCCGCGAACTTCTTCATGCGTGATGAAGCCTGTAAGAGAGAATTTTGGGTCTCTCTCCATATGATGGAAAGATCACGAGAAATTTCATCCACAGCGGGCAGACCAGAGGGCAAGGGGGTAGGGAGGGGGGGAAGAGGGTGACGGCCGTACACCACGAAAAATGGGGATTTGGAGGAAGATTCAGAGACTCTGAAGTTATACGAGAATTCGGCCCATGGTAGAAGATCTGCCCAATCATCCTGGCGGGAGGAAAAAAAATGTCGTAAATAATCACCCAAGACCTGGTTAACTCTTTCTACTTGTCCATTGGATTGAGGATGATATGCAGAAGAAAAATTTAATTTAATCTTGAGTTGTTTACAGAGAGCCCTCCAGAATTTAGACACGAATTGGACGCCTCTATCCGAGACGATCTGCGTAGGCAACCCGTGAAGACGAAAAATGTGTACAAAAAATTGTTTAGCCAACTGAGGCGCAGAAGGAAGACCAGGAAGAGGGATGAAATGTGCCATTTTGGAGAATCGATCAACGACCACCCAAATAACAGTGTTGCCACGGGATGGGGGTAAGTCAGTAATAAAATCCATACCAATCAGAGACCAAGGCTGTTCGGGGACAGGCAGAGGATGAAGAAAACCAGCGGGCTTCTGGCGAGGAGTCTTATCCCGGGCACAGATAGTGCAGGCACGCACAAAGTCCACAACATCCGTCTCCAGAGTCGGCCACCAATAGAAGCGAGAGATGAGTTGCACAGATTTCTTGATGCCTGCATGACCTGCGAGATGGGAGGAGTGACCCCATTTGAGGATTCCGAGGCGTTGGCGTGGAGAAACGAAGGTCTTTCCTGGAGGAGTTGCCTGATGGAGGCTGGAGAAGTGGAAATCAGGCAGTCAGGAGGAATGATGTGTTGCGGAGAGAGTTCAACTTCAGAAGCATCCGAGGAACGAGAGAGAGCATCGGCCCTAATGTTCTTATCGGCAGGCCGAAAGTGAATTTCAAAATTAAATCGGGCAAAGAATAGGGACCACCTGGCCTGGCGAGGATTCAGCCGTTGGGCAGACTGGAGGTAGGAGAGGTTCTTGTGGTCGGTGTAAATAATAACTGGAAATCTTGATCCCTCCAGCAGATGCCTCCATTCCTCAAGTGCTAATTTAATGGCTAGAAGCTCTCGATCCCCGATGGAGTAGTTCCTCTCCGCCGGAGAGAAGGTCCTAGAAAAAAAACCACAAGTAACAGCATGCCCGGAAGAATTCTTTTGTAGAAGGACAGCTCCAGCTCCCACTGAGGAGGCATCAACCTCCAATAGGAAGGGTTTAGATGGGTCAGGTCTGGAGAGCACAGGAGCCGAAGAAAAGGCAGACTTGAGCCGTTTAAAGGCGTCTTCCGCTTGAGGAGGCCAAGACTTGGGATCGGCATTTTTTTTGGTTAAAGCCACGATAGGAGCCACAACGGTAGAAAAATGTGGAATAAATTGCCTGTAATAATTGGCGAACCCCAAAAAACGTTGGATAGCACGGAGTCCGGAGGGGCGTGGCCAATCTAAAACGGCAGAGAGTTTGTCTGGATCCATTTGTAGTCCCTGGCCAGAGACCAAGTATCCTAGGAAAGGAAGAGATTGGCATTCAAACAGACATTTCTCTATTTTGGCATAGAGTTGATTATCACGAAGTCTCTGAAGAACCATACGGACATGCTGGCGGTGTTCTTCTAGATTGGCAGAAAAAATCAGGATATCGTCCAGATATACAACAACACAGGAGTATAAGAGATCACGAAAAATTTCATTAACAAAGTCTTGGAAGACGGCAGGGGCGTTGCACAGGCCAAAGGGCATGACCAGATACTCAAAGTGTCCATCTCTGGTGTTAAATGCCGTTTTCCATTCATCCCCCTCTCTGATGCGGATGAGATTATAAGCACCTCTTAAGTCCAGTTTGGTAAAGATGTGGGCACCTTGGAGGCGATCAAAGAGTTCAGAGATGAGGGGTAGGGGGTAGCGGTTCTTAACCGTGATTTTATTAAGACCGCGGTAGTCAATGCAAGGACGTAGAGAGCCATCTTTTTTGGACACAAAGAAAAATCCGGCTCCGGCAGGAGAGGAAGATTTACGGATAAAGCCCTTTTTTAAATTTTCCTGGACGTATTCAGACATGGCAAGAGTCTCTGGGGCGGACAGAGGATAAATTCTGCCCCGGGGTGGAGTAGTGCCCGGGAGGAGGTCGATAGGACAATCATAAGGCCTGTGAGGAGGTAGAGTCTCAGCTTGTTTTTTGCAAAAAACATCCGCAAAGTCCATATAGGCCTTAGGGAGACCGGTTACAGGAGGAACCACAGAGTCACGGCAAGGGTTACTGGGAACCGGTTTTAGGCAGTCCTTGGAACAAGAGGGCCCCCAACTCTTGATCTCCCCAGTGGACCAATCCAGGGTTGGGGAATGAAGTTGAAGCCAGGGAAGTCCAAGGAGAATTTCAGAAGTGCAATTCGGGAGGACCAAAAGTTCAATCCTCTCGTGATGAGGTCCGATGCACATTAGAAGGGGCTCCGTGCGAAAACGTATGGTACAGTCCAATCTTTCATTGTTTACACAATTGATGTAGAGGGGTCTGGCGAGACTGGTCACCGGGATGTTGAACCTGCTGACGAGAGAGGCCAAAATAAAATTTCCTGCAGATCCGGAGTCCAAGAAGGCCACAGCAGAGAAGGAGAAGGCAGAGGCAGACATCCGCACAGGCACAGTAAGACGTGGAGAAGCAGAGTAGACATCAAGGACTGTCTCACCTTTGTGCGGAGTCAGCGTACGTCTTTCCAGGCGGGGAGGACGGATAGGACAATCCTTCAGGAAGTGTTCGGTACTAGCACAGTACAGGCAGAGATTCTCCATGCGGCGTCGTGTCCTCTCTTGAGGTGTCAGGCGAGACCGGTCGACCTGCATAGCCTCCACGGCGGGAGGCACAGGAACAGATTGCAGGGGACCAGAGGAGAGAGGAGCCGGGGAGAAGAAACGCCTCGTGCGAACAGAGTCCATATCCTGGCGGAGCTCCTGACGCCTTTCGGAAAAACGCATGTCAATGCGAGTGGCTAGGTTAATGAGTTCATGTAGATTAGCAGGGATTTCTCGTGCGGCCAGAACATCTTTAATGTTGCTGGATAGGCCTTTTTTAAAGGTCGCGCAGAGGGCCTCATTATTCCAGGATAATTCTGAAGCAAGAGTACGGAATTGTACGGCATACTCGCCAACGGAAGAATTACCCTGGACCAGGTTCAACAGGGCAGTCTCAGCAGAAGAGGCTCGGGCAGGTTCCTCAAAGACACTTCGAATTTCCGAGAAGAAGGAGTGTACAGAGGCAGTGACGGGGTCATTGCGGTCCCAGAGCGGTGTGGCCCAAGACAGGGCTTTTCCAGACAGAAGGCTGACTACGAAAGCCACCTTAGACCTTTCAGTGGGAAACTGATCCGACATCATCTCCAGGTGCAGGGAACATTGGGAAAGAAAGCCACGGCAAAACTTAGAGTCCCCATCAAATTTATCCGGCAAGGATAGTCGTAGACCAGAAGCGGCCACTCGCTGCGGAGGAGGTGCAGGAGCTGGCGGAGGAGATGATTGCTGAAGCTGTGGTAGTAACTGCTGAAGCATAACGGTTAGTTGAGACAGCTGTTGGCCTTGTTGCGCTATCTGTTGCGACTGCTGGGTGACCACCGTGGTGAGGTCAGCGACAACTGGCAGAGGAACTTCAGCGGGATCCATGGCCGGATCTACTGTCACGATGCCGGCTGGCAGGTAGTGGATCCTCTGTGCCAGAGAGGGATTGGCGTGGACCGTGCTAGTGGATCGGTTCTAAGTCACTACTGGTTTTCACCAGAGCCCGCCGCAAAGCGGGATGGTCTTGCTGCGGCGGTAGTGACCAGGTCGTATCCACTAGCAACGGCTCAACCTCTCTGGCTGCTGAAGATAGGCGCGGTACAAGGGAGTAGACAGAAGCAAGGTCGGACGTAGCAGAAGGTCGGGGCAGGCAGCAAGGATCGTAGTCAGGGGCAACGGCAGGAGGTCTGGAACACAGGCTAGGAACATACAAGGAAACGCTTTCACTGGCACGATGGCAACAAGATCCGGCAAGGGAGTGCAGGGGAAGTGAGGTGATATAGGGAAGTGCACAGGTGAACATACTAATTGGAACCACTGCGCCAATCAGCGGCGCAGTGGCCCTTTAAATCGCAAAGACCCGGCGCGCGCGCGCCCTAGGGAGCGGGGCCGCGCGCGCCGGGACAGGACCGACGGAGAGCGAGTCAGGTACGGGAGCCGGGGTGCGCATCGCGAGCGGGCGCTACCCGCATCGCGAATCGCATCCCGGCTGGAGGCGGTATCGCAGCGCCCCCGGGTCAGTGGATCTGACCGGAGCGCTGCAGTGAGGAGAGTGTAGCGAGCGCTCCGGGGAGGAGCGAGGACCCGGAGCGCTCGGCGTAACAATTATGGTCAGGGAGAAAGGAAATTCAAAAAGAAAATAACTTCCCGTGGATCATAACAGCAGCTGATAAGTACTGGAAGGATTAAGATTTTTTAATAGAAGTAATTTACAAATCTGTTTATCTTTCTGGCACCAGTTGATTTAAAAAAAAAATATAAATATATATATATATATATATATATATATATATATATATGTTTTCCAGTGGAGTACCCCTTTAACAAGGTGTGCAATGTGTATTTTCAACCTTAAAATTAATAGAGTTATTAGTTATATAATTATTTTTTTCTATAATTAACATTAACATTAATGTAGCTGCTTTGTTTTATGATGCAGAACAAGAACAGCTGTTAAAGTGGATGTTAATTTCCTTTTCTGCGGACGTATGAACTTTCTGTAAGCCAGGATGGACCTGGAATACATATGCGACTTTTAAATGGAGATTCAACTTTTTTTCTTCATAAATAGCAACTATCACATTTGATAACTACATGACCACTGCAAAGTAAAATAAAATTAAAAAAATTACCACATTAGCAGATTTCAGAAATGTGCTTTGGAATAAGCAAAAAAAATAAAATCTACTACGGAGCTTGATAAATCTCCTTCATAGTCTTTGTAATATATTTTTAATAGACTGTCATATTTATATTTTTTGTGTGTATGGTAAATACAGATCTCCTGATGATGTCAGTAGCTGCTGTTGACTGATCCCTTATTCTTCCTATGCATCTCAGAGTATATAATGGTGTCTTGAAGTGAACAGGTCAGGGGTCTAATTGGTTCATTAAAACTCTGTGTAGAGCTACTAATTATCAAATGAACACAAAAAGCAAGACGTGTAGTAATGTATTAAGGAGACAATTTTGATATTATTGCATTGATGAGCTCTTCTTAGAATAGAAAAACAGTCACACAATGATCTGCCAACACAGAGTAAGTAATGGTATACATTTTTGTATATACTGCACAGACAAAAATAATTTAAATAAAAAAAATTGCAAAAAACAAGAAAGCAATATTAGGCAGATGCGAAAGTAAACATGGTGAATATGAAGGTGGTGTGGTAGAGATAAGGGAATAGCGGTAGGGAGGTGCAGCACTGGTTAGAGTTTTGAGGATGAGAATGGTGAAGGTCAGACAAAAGTATATCAGAGTAATAATTTAGAGTTTTCTCTGTTTCCACAGTAAGAACAGGGCAGATTTAGAGCTGTTGCCACTGCTGGGCGGGGGGTGCAGGTGCCTAGGGTGCTGGTAAAAACAAAAAGAAAGAAACAAGCTGATTGGTTGCTATGGGCAACTGCACCACTCTTACTCTGCACAGGTTTTGATAAATCTCCCCCATAGAGCACAATTGATTTTAACTGTTATAGTTAAAACACTGCACTTGTTAGGCTCATAGGCCACTGGCAGATTTCTGCCTGCAGCCACTAGAGGCTGAGAGTGCTTCTTCATTCTGTGCCCAAGGATGCACGGGTACATCACTCGCCATGAGTGAAGAGAGAGAGAAGACACTGGATAGAGAAGACACTGGTGGACTGTAATGGAGCCAGAAGAAAGTGAGTATGTTTAGTTTTTTTCTTGTGTTTCTTTTTTGTTTGTTAATTTAGTCTTGGCATTCTTAATAGGTGAAACTACTTATGTACACTGTTTTCCATGGTGTAAGTGTTTCTTATGTGTGATGCATTTATCATACTATCACAGGGGGGGGGGGGGGGGGTTTGACAAATTTGCTCACATAAGCAAAAACACTTTTTTAGCATGCATAAGCAAAAACCAAGAAATTACTTCAGAACACCACTTTGTAACACCGCCTCTTCTCCTGTGCGACTTTTCTGCTTTAAAGCCGCATTTGTGACAAAAATGTGCGATATATATGCATTTATTTAATATTTTTACCACTTTTTCCCCTAAATGTACTAACCCATTTATTGTATGTTTTTTGTCATTTCAGTTCCGTGCATGCAAAGGACTACTTCGAACTACGGTTACCAGCATTTTTTTGGTTTAATATTAATAAAATAGTCAACGAAGACTTGTGGGGAGTGTTTTTTTGGAATACATATTTTTTTTGTGGTGTTTTTTGTTTTTGTTTTCTTAACACGATTAGTATTGGAAGCTGACTAATAGACGGAATCCATTACTAAGCCGGACTTAGCGTTAGCCCCAAAAGCAGCTAGTGCTAACCCCCAATTATTATCCCGTTACCCATCGCCACAGGGGTGCTGGAAAGAGCCGGCACCAACAGGCCCGGAGCATCAAAAACAGCGCTCCTGGGCCTAGGCGGTAACAGGCTGGCATTATTTAGGCTGGGTAGGGCCAGTAACAATGGTCCTCGCCCACCCTGGTAACATCAGACTGTTGCTGCTTGGTTAGTATTGTACTGAGAATGAAAATAGGGGGAACAACACACATTTTTTGCATAAATAATTAAATAATAATAAAAATTAAAAAAAAAAACATAGGGTTCCCCCGTATTTTCATTCTCAGCACAATACCAACCAAGCAGCAACAGCCTGATGTTACCAGGGTGGGGTAGGACTATTGTTACTGGCCCTCCCCAGCCTAAATAACGTCAGCATGTTACCGCCTAGGCCCAGGAGCGCCATTTTTGACACTCCGGGCCTGTTGGTAACGGCTCTAATAGACGGAATCCATTACTAAGCCGGGCTTAGAGTTACGCACAAAAACAGATAGCGCTAGCCTCTAATTATTACCCAGGTATGCCGATACCTGGGTAATAATTAGAGGCTAGCGCTATCTGTTTTTGTGCGTAACTCTAAGCCCGGCTTAGTAATGGATTCCGTCTATTAGACAGCTTCCACTACTAATCCTGTTTAGAAAACAAAAGAAACCAAAAAAAAAAAAACACCACACGTTTAAAAAAATGTTATTCCAAAAAACACTCCCCTAAAAGCCCTTGTTAACCATTTTATTAACCCCTTAATGCAGAATGACGGGTATACCCGTCGGCTGCTGAAGTGCATTCGCGCAGAGCGATGGGTATACCCGTCGTTCACATATTTGCAGCTGCTGCATCCCAGGGGCTGAACTTATCACCTCCGGTTTTCTCCGGCAGGGGAGAAGTTCAGCTTAACCCCCGTCGCGCTGGACGCCGCATTTATACGGTGGATAACGCGATACCTTCACGCATTCTGCTGTATACAGGCGGCGTTCCTGCGGCGCTGATCGGGTTAATTAGCTGAAGTCTGGGGGTGTCTGGCAGGCGACCACTGCCGCCCGACACCCCAGGACCCCATTTGATTAACCCGATAAGCGATTGGGTGTGTAGGGGCGGCAGGGGGGGGCGGCGTTGTGTGTGCGGCAGATGCGCGGCGATCCGGGTGTCCCGCAGCGGCGATCCGGTGGTCTGGCAGAGGCGATGGCGGGGGTAAGTGCCCCCGCCATCGCCACGCACCCGCCATCGCCGCTGCCAGACCTCCGCCCACATGGGGAAGTCCGAGGAGAGCGGGGCACAGAGGGAATAAGAAGTCCTTGCTTACCCGGTGGCGGATCCTGCAGGCTGCAGCGGGATCTGACTGGCCGGTGAGTGATGCTCCAGATGTTGCAAAACTACAAGTCCCGGCATGCCCAGACAGGCATTGGCTGTCTGGGCATGCTGGGAGTTGTAGTTTAGCAACATCTGGAGGACCACTGTTTTGAGACCACTGTGTAGTGGTCGTCAAACTGTGATCCTCCAGATGTTGCAAAACTACAACTCCCAGCATGCCCAGACTGTCTGGACATGCTGGGAGTTGTAGTTTTGCAACATCTGGTGAACCACTGTTTGGAGATCACTGTGTAGTGGTCGCCAAACTGTGATCCTTCAGATTTTGCAAAACTACAACTCCCAGCATGCTCAGACAGGCAATGCCTGTCTGGGCATGCTGGGAGTTGTAGTTTTGCAAGATCTGGAGGATCACAGTTTGGAGACCACTACTCAGTGGTCTCCAAACAATGGTTCTCCAGATGTTGCAAAACTACAACTCCCAGCATGCCCGGCTGCAAACAGCTGTCTGGGCATGCTAGGAGTTGTAGTTGTGTGCCTCCAGCTGTTGCTAAACTACATCTCCCAGCATGCCCAGACAGCCAATTGCTGTCTGGGCATGCGGGTATTTGTAGTTTTGCAACATCTGGAGGGCCACAGTTTGGAGATCAGTGTGCAGTAGTCTCTAAACTGTAGCCCTCCGGATGTTGCAAAACTTCAAATCCCAGCATGCCCAAACAGCTGTCTCGGCATGCTGGGAGTTGTAGTTGCGTACATCCAGCTGTTGCATAACTACATCTCCCAGCATGCCCTTCGTCAATAAGTACATGCTGGGAGTTGTAGCTTTGCAACAGCTGGAGGCACCCATGTTGGAAAATACTGAATTAGGTAACAGAACCTAACTGAAGGTTTTCCAACCAGTGTGCCTCCAGCTGTTGAAAAAGTAGTTTTGAAACAGCTGGAGGTTTGCCCCCCCCCCCCCCATGTGAATATACAGGGTGCATTCACACGGGCAGGTTTACAGTAAGTTTCCTGCTTCAAGTTTGAGCTGCGGCAAATTTTCTGCCGCGGCACAAACTCCTAGCGGGAAACTCACTGTAAATCTGTCAGTGCGAATGTACCCTAAAGACACTACACTACACTACCACATAATAAAGGGTAAAACACAACATATAAACCCCCTTACACTGTCCCCCCCCAATAAAAAAAAAAAACATATCGTACGGCAGTGTTTTTCAAAACAGAGCCTCCAGCTGTTCCAAAACAACAACTCCCAGCATTTCTGGACAGCCACTGACTGTCCAGGCATGCTGGGAGTTAAGCAACAGCTGGAGGCACCCTGTTTGGGAATCACTGGCGTAGAATACCCCTATGTCCACCCCTATGCAATCCCTAATTTAGTCCTCAAATGCGCATGGAGCTCTCTCACTCCGGAGCCCTGTCGTATTTCAAGGAAACAGTTTAGGGCCACATATGGGGTATTTCCGTACTTGGGAGAAATTGCACTACGAATTTTGGGGGGCTTTTTCTCCTTTTACCCCTTATGAAAAGGAAAAGTTGGGGGCTACACCAGCTTGTTAGTGTAAAAAAAAAAAAAATTTACACTAACATACTGGTGTTGCCCCATACTTTTTATTTTCACAAGCATTAAAAGGAAAAAAAGACCCCCAAAATTTGTAACGCAATTTCCCCTGAGTACGGAAATACCCCATATGTGGGCGTAAAATGATCTGTGGGTGCACAACAAGGCTCAGGCGTGAGAGCGCACTGTAGATTTGAGGCCTAAATTGGTGATTTGCACAGGGGTGGCTGATTTTACAGCGTTTTTTACATAATCGCAAAAAAAAAATACCCACATGTGACCCCATTTTGGAAACTACACTCCTCACAGAACGTGACAAGAGGTATAGTGAGCCTTAACACCCCACAGGTGTTTTACGAATTTACATTAAAGTTTGATGGGAAAATGAAGAAGAAAAAATTTTTTCACAAAAATGCTGGTGTTACCCTAAATTTTTCATTTTCACAAGGGAAAATAGGAAAAAAGACCCCCAAAATTTGTAACCCCATTTCTTCTGAGTAAGAACATACCCCATATGTGGATGTAAAGTGCTCTGCGGGCAAACTACAATGCTCAGAAGAGAAGGAGCTCCATTGAGATTTTGGAGAGAAAATTTGTCCGGATTTAAGGCCACGTGTGTTTACAAAGCCCCCATAGTGCCAGAACAATGGGCCCCCCCACATATGTGACCCCATTTTGGAAAAACTACACCCCTCACGGAATGTAATAAGGGGTGCAGTGAGCTTTTACGCCCCACAGGTGTCTGACAGATTTTTGGAACAGTGGTCCGTGAAAATGAAAAAAAATATTTTTCCTTTGCATAGCCCACTGTTCCAAGGATCTGTCAAAAGCCAGTGGGGTGTAAATGCTCACTGCACCCCTTATTAAATTCTGTGGGGGTGTAGTTTCCAAAATGGGGTCACATGTGGGGGGGTCCACTGTTCTGGCACCACGGGGGGCTGTGTAAATGCATAAGGCCCCCGACTTCTATTCCAACCAAATTCTCTCTCCATAAGTTCAATGGCGCTCCTTCTCTTCTGAGCATTGTAATGCGCCAGCAGAGCACTTTTAGTCCACACATGGGGTATTTCCATACTCAGAAGAAATGGGGTTCCAAATTTTGGGAGGCATTTCTCCTATTACCCCTTGTAGAAATGTAAAATTTGGGGAAAAACCAGCATTTTAGTGAGAAAAAAAATAAATTCATTTACATGTCCAACTTTAATGAAAAGTCGTCAAACACCTGTGGGGTGTTAAGGCTCACTGAACCACTTGTTATGTTCCCTGAGGGGTGTAGTTTCCAAAATAGTATGCCATGTGGGGAATTTCTTGCTGTTCTGGCACCATAGGGGCTTCCTAAATGTGACATGCCCCCCAAAAACCATTTCAGAAAAATTCACTCTCCAAAATCCCACTGTCGCTCCTTCCCTTCTGAGCCCTCTAGTGCATCCACAGAACACTTGACATACACATATGAGGTATTTCCTTACTCGAGAGAAATTGGGTTACAAATTTTAGGAAGATTTTTCTCCTTTTACCCCTTGTAAAAATTCAAAAACTGGGTCTACAAGAACATGCGAGTGGAAAAAAGAAAGATTTTGAATTTTCTCCTTCACTTTGCTGCTATTCCTGTGAAACACCTAAAGGGTTAACACACTTACTGAATGTCATTTTGAATACTTTGATGGGTGGAGTTTTTATAATGAGGTCATTTGTGGGGTATTTCTAATATGAAGACCCCTCAAATCCACTTCAAAACTGAACTGGTCCCTTAAAAATTCCGAATTTGAAAATGTTGTGAAAAATTGGAAAATTGCTGCTATACATTGAAGCCCTCTGGTGTCTTCCAAAAGTAAAAACATGTCAATTTAATGATGCAAACACAAAGAAGACATATTGTATATGTGAATCAAAATATAATTTATTTGGGATTTCCATTTTCCTTATAAGCAGAGAGTTTCAAAGTTAAAAAAAATGCAATCCCAGAGTTATTAATGCTTAAAGTGACAGTGGTCAGATTTGCAAAAAAAGGCCTGCGTCCTTAAGGTGAAAATGAGCTGTGTCCTTAAGGGGTTAATATTAATTAAAAAAAAAAAAAAAAAAAAACGCTGGTTATCGACGTAGTCCACCAAATCCGAAGAAGTCCTGTGCATACACGGATCTGAAATGAGAAGAAAAGAATACAAAAAATATGTTAATACATTTATGGTGCCTCTAGCAGTTGCTAAACTACAACCCCCATCCCATGACGGGAGTTGTAATTTAGCAACAGCGAGCCTCCAGTTTAGCAACAGCTGTAGGCACCCTGTTCCTAAACTACAACTCCCATCATGAGAGTTGTAGTTTAGCAACAGCCAGGGAAGCCCGCTTATCTCCCACCCGCCTGCCCCGCATGACTACAGCTCCCAGCATGTCCTCACTGTAAAGGCATGCTGGGAGTTGTAGTTGTGAGGTGTGGGCTGGTGGGAAATGTGCAGGAAATGTGAACTCCATTCACTTTAATGAAACGACCGGAGTCAAACGGTGACTCCGGTCGGCTCATTTTTGACCCGTATCCAGTTTTGTGACTGGACCTAAAACCGTAGTATACTACGGTTTTAGGTCCGGTCACAAAACTGGATACGGGTCAAAAATGAGCCGACCGGAGTCACCGTTTGACTCCGGTCGGACCATTAAAGGACAACTGCAGCGCAATATACACTTATCCCCTATCTACAAGATAGGGGATAAGTGTTTGATCGCGGGGGGTCCAACCGCTGGGACCTCCCGAGATCTCCGCTAAGGCGCTACGCGCTAAGGCGCGTAGCGTCGACCTAGAGGTCGACGGTGAAGCCCCGTCTCCTCCCCGTCCCCATACAGTTCTATGGGGGAGCCGGGGAGGCACGAATGCTGCCTCCCCGCCTCTCCCATAGAAATGTATGGAGGAGGCGTGCCGGCCGCAACGTCATGCTGCGGCAGGCACACCCCCTGCCCGGGAGAGCCGCGGCCCCGTACAGGAGATCGTGGGGGGTCCCAGCGGTCGGACCCCCCGCGATCAAACACTTATCCCCTATCTTGTAGATAGGGGATAAGTGTATATTCAGCTGCAGTTGTCCTTTAAAGTGAATGGAGTTCAGCACTGGTCCGGCTGGAGTACGGGAGAGCCCGGTTTGCCCCTCCCCCAGCCGGATCCCTGTAGTGTAAAAACGAGATGTGAATGCAGCCAAAGACTTGGTGAAAAAGAGAGCGCGCTAGCTCCACCCAGGGCTTATATGAGGGAGACTAGCAGGGAGCCCATAGGTCACTCTTGGGATCACCTGGTCACTGGTACCTCCTGGGTAACAATCACATGACATATCACATGGTATAAACATTTTATACAGTACAACATATTTAAAATGGGGAAACTAATTCAGGGGGCCCTGAAGGAGGCTGCCTGACAGGGCAGTGAAGGTACGGGGTAACACCTCCTGTACTGGGCCACCACAACTACAACTCCCAGCATGCCTTTACAGCAAAGACATGCTGGGAGTTGTAGCTGTGTGGTGCACAAGCGGCGGGTGGTAAATGGGGGGGGGGGGGGGTGGCGTACTGGTGGCATACTGTGGGCGGTGGGTGCATGCGGGGGCAACGGGTGACAGATGCAGTCGGGCAGTGGAGAACGGAGTCGGCCGGGAACCATGAATTTAATACTACAGCATTGTCATTTGCCATAGTTTCATATTCATGGTAGCCTGCCAGGGAGTGGAGCGCTTGTCACCTGCACAGCATGACTATAAATCCCAGCATGCCCTTATTTTAAGGGCATGCTGGGAGTTGTAGTTGTGTGGTGCGCGCAGGTGACAAGCGCTCCGCTCCCCGCCCAGGAACCATGAATATAATAATATGGCAATGTAATTTCATATTCCCCGCCTGGAGCTGTGATTGGCCGAGGGGTCTTGGCCAATCACAGCTTCATGAGGGAAATATGAAACTACACTGCCATATTATTATATTCATGGTTCCCGGCCAGCTCCGCAGTATGCCACCACGTCGCCCCCCCCCCCTCCACCCACCACCCGCATATACCACCCGCTGCTCAACTGCATTTAACACCTGCCAGCTAGCTACTGCAAGACTACAACTCCCAGCATGTCCTCACTGTGCTGGGAGTTGTAGTCTTACTACAGCGGGTGGTATTTGCGGGTGGCGGGTGATGGATGCGGGCGGGCAGCGGGTGTTAGATGCGGGCGGGACTTTTTCTAAGCCAACTTTTTGGGGTGTAGATTTGAGGCTTTTTAGGCCACTTTCGACTTTTTTGTGTGACTTTTTAACAAAAGTTGCAGTTAGATAATCCCTGCCTACAGTTAAGCAAAAAACAGAACTCATGTTAAACAGCTGGATTGTGAGAAATTGCGCAGGCCGGCGTACCACTAAAAGTTGGGGGAGGGTTTACACAGCAAATTCCTGTTTATTCACTTAGGATATATTCACACGGTAGAATTTCCGCACATCTGCACCAATTCTGCATCTGCATTCATTTGGGGGGTTTCTGGCTTGTGCAGATTTCGCTCCTTCCTAGTCTGAATCTGACGGAGACTGAGCAGAAAATACAGAGCAATATCAAGGTAGAAAACTATAAAATAATCAAAATAAAGGCAGGGGGTGGTTTATCATGATGGGGGCAGTGAACTGGGAGGATTATAACATATAACAAGATCATGAGAGGTTCTCTTTAAATCCACAACGGATCTGGTGTGTGTGAATGCACCCTAAGGATATGTTCACACGGGCAGGATCTTCTGCGAGTTTCCCACTTCAGGAGAACGTACCTTAAAGCAGTATATTGCAGTGTTAAAAGAAGTGGGGAAAAGTAAAAAAAAATTATGTAATAGTATTTGTGTCAGTATGAAGATTCGAAAAAAGTAAATATGCTGTTGTATTAATATTCTGTTGTGTCAATTTGCTGTTGTATAAAAATAGTATTCCTGTTTGCTTTCCCATTCCTTGTGGACACCGTGTGCTACTTAAAAAAAAAAAAAACTGTACAATTATTCCTGTTTGGTTTTCCTATTTCATATTGGTATAGAGCAGTGGTCCCCAAACTGCGGTCCTCCTGCTGTTGCAAAATTACAACTTCCAGCACAGTTCTTACCAGCTTTTTTTTGGTGAGTATTTCCATCCATTTATTGACAGGATGTTGTGTGAATTTAAAGGGATACTCTGACGCTTAGACATCTTATCCCCTATCCAAAGGATAGGGGATAAGATGCCTGATCGCGGGGGTCCCGCTGCTGGGGACCCCCGTGATCTTGCACGCCGCACCCCGTTAAAATCAGTCCCCGGAGCGTGTTCTCTCCGGGTCTGATTACTGTCGATCACGGGGTCGGAGCGTTGTGCCCCCTCAATGCAAGCCTATGGGAGGGGGTGTTCCGGCCGTCACGCCCCTTCCTATAGACTTGCATTGAGGGGCGGAGCGTGACGTCACACGGGGGTGGAGTCGTGACGTCACGCTCTTTCGCTCGTGTGGTCGGGATCCGAACCCTCCAGCGTTGCCGGAAGCCATTGAGGTGGGTACTGCAGCCGAGATCCCGGGGGTCCCCAGCGGCGGGACCCCGCGATCAGGCATCTTATCCCCTATCCTTTTGATAGGGGATAAAATGTTTAAGCGCCGGAGTACCCCTTTAATAGTAAATAGGTCGGTTTGTGAGAACATGCCCCCTTTGCAGAAGACCAAGCCCCTTTTTTGGGTTTGTAGGTTTATTTTTGCACATTGTGCCACATTTTGGCGCACAACCCAACAAAAGCAGTTTGGGTTCACCATAGTAAATCAGGGCCAATGTGCTAACATACCCCAAACTGGACTGTTCTTTTATTCACATGTACTGGTGCATTGCACCATGTTCAGAGATAGCCTTCTGGTATATAAATATATGGTTTTGTTTTTCCAGGCTTTTTGTAATTGTGTTAAAATGGCAAAATTTTTATGAAAACAGAAAGAGAAACCAACTCATGTAAATACACCAAGTATTTTTCAGGTTCACTCTTTGCGCACCTTGAATAATGAAGATTTCATTAGGAAAGCAGTATTTGTATCAGTGAGTACCACAGGTGTTCTCTCTATAGGAAATCCTTAACCCGTTCAGGACCCATGACGTAACGGTACGTCCCGACACCCTGGGTCTTAAGGACCCATGACGTACAGTTACGTCATGGGCAGTTCCGGTCCCCGCTGTGCGCCGGGCGGGGATCGGAGCGGAATGGCTGCTGAAATCATTCAGCAGGCATCCCGTGCAAATGCCCAGGGGGGTCATTAGACCCCCCCATGTCGGCGATCGCGAAAATCGCAAGTGAATTCACACTTGCGATTTGCGCGATTCCGGGTCATTACGGGTCTATAGTGACCAGGTGACCCGGAATGTAAGGGGGATCGCGGGTGTCTAAGACACCCCGGATCCCCCTGTAGCGATAGGAGTGAGGTGGCACGGGTGCCACCCCTCCTATCCCTGCTATTGGTGGTCTAGACGCGACCACCAATAGCAGATCGGGGGCGGGGGGGTTTACTTTCGTTTTCCCCGTCCTGCCCTCCCACAATAGGCAGGGCAGGATGGGGAAACGACGGGGACTGGCGCCGAAGATCCACTTACCGATCCGGGCGGGCGACGGAGGCTGCGGGCGACGGAGATCGGCGAGCGGCGATGATGTGCGGCTGGATCCGACGGAAGCCGGTGAGTTGCCTAGCAACATCTGGAGGGTACAGTTTGAGACCATTATACAGTGGTCTCTAACTGTAGCCCTCCAGATGTTGCAAAACTACAACTCCCAGCATGCCCAGACAGCTGTTTGGGCATGCTGGAATATGTAGTTTTGCAACAGCTGGAGGGCTACAGTTTGAGACCACTATATAGTGGTCCCTAAACTGTAGCCCTCCAGATCTTGCAAAACTACAACTCCTAGCATTCCCAAACAACTGTTTGCTGTCAGGGCATGCTGGGAATTGTAGTTTTGCAACAGCTGGAGGACCACAGTTTGGAGATCACTTTGCAGTGTTCTCTAAGACTGTAGCCCTCCAGATGTTGCAAAACTGCAAATACCAGCATGTCCTAACAGCAATCAGCTGTCTTGGCATGCTGGGAGTTGTAGTTGCGTACCTCCAGCTATTGCATAACTACTTCTCCAAGCATGCCCATCGGCGATCAGTATATGCTCGGAGTTGTAGTTTTGCAACAGCTGGGGGCACACTGGTTAGAAAATGCTAAATTAGGTAACAGAACCTAACTGAAGGTTTTCCAACCAGTGTGCCTCCAGCTGTTGCAAAAGTACAACTCCCAGCATGCACGGTCTGTCAGTACATGCTGGGAGTTGTAGTTTTGAAACAGCTGGAGGATTGCCCCCCCATGTGAACGTACAGTGTACATTCACACGGGCAGGCTTACAGTAAGTTACCTGCTTCAAGTTTGGTCAGCGGCAAATTTTTCGCCGCAGCTCAAACTCCTAGCGTCAAACTCACCGTAACCCGCCAGTGCGAATGTACCCTAAAAACACTACACTACACTAACACATAATAAAGAGTAAAACACTACATATACACCCCTTACACTGTCCCCCCCAATAAAAATGAAAACCGTATTGTATGGCAGTGTTTCCAAAACGGAGCCTCCAGCTGTTGCAAAACAACAACTCCCAGCATTTCCGGACAGCCACTGACTGTCCAGGCATGCTGGGAATTTAGCAACAGCTGGAGGCACCCTGTTTGGGAATCACTGGCGTAGAATACCCCTATGTCCACCCCTATGCGATCCCTAATTTAGTCCTCAAATGCGCATGGCGCTCTCTCACTTTGGAGCCCTGTCGTATTTCACAGAAACAGTTTATGGCCACATATGGGGTATCTCCGAACTCGGGAGAAATTGCACTACAAATATTGGGGGGCTTTTTCTCCTTTTTACCCCTTATGAAAATGAAAAGTTGGGGCTACACCAGCTTGTTAGTGTAAAAAAAAAAAAAAATTATACTAACATGCTGGTGTTGCCCTATACTTTTTATTTTCACAAGCGTTAAAAGGAAAAAAAGACCCCCAAAATTTGTAACGCAATTTCTCCTGAGTACAGAAATACCCCATATGTGGGCGTAAAATGCTCTGTGGGCGCATAACAAGGCTCAGGAGTGAGAGCGCACTATGTACATTTGAGGCCTAAATTGGTGATTTGCACAGGGGTGGCTGATTTTACAGCGGTTCTGACATAAACGCAAAAATATAAATACCCACATGTGACCCCATTTTGGAAACTACACCCCTCACGGAATGTAATAAGGGGTACAGTGAGCATTTACGCCCCACAGGTGTCTGACAGATTTTTGGAAAAGTGCTCCATGAAAATGAAAAATTTTATTTTTCATTTGCACAGCCCACTGTTCCAAAGATCTGTCAAACGCCAGTGGGGTGTAAATACTCACTGCACTCCTGATTAAATTCTGTGAGGGGTGTAGTTTCCAAAATAGGGTCACATGTGGGGGGGTCTGTTCTGGCACCACGGGGGGCTTTGTAAACGCACATGGCCCCTGACTTCCATTCCAAATTTTTTTTTCCCAAAAGCTCAATGGCGCTCCTTCTCTTCTGAGCATTGTAGTGCGCCAGCAGAGCACTTGACGTCCACACATGGGGTATTTCCATACTCAGAAGAGATGGGGTTACAAATTTTGGGGGGTCTTTTCTGCTATTAACCCTTGCAAAAATGTGAAATTTGGGGGGAAGCGCACATTTTAGTGAATTTTTTTTTTTTACATATGCAAAAGTCGTGAAACCCCCTGTGGGGTATTAAGGCTCACTTTATTCCTTGTTACGTTCCTCAAGGGGTCTAGTTTCCAAAATGGTATGCCATGTGGGTTTTTATTGCTGTTCTGGCACCATAGGGGCTTCCTAAATGCGACTTGCCCCCCGAGCAAAATTTGCTCTCAAAAAGCCAAATATGACTCCTTCTCTTCTGAGCATTGTAGTTCACCCGTAGTGCACTTCAGGTATACTTATGGGGTACCTCCATACTCAGAAGAGATGGGGTTACAAATTTTGGGAGGTCTTTTCTGCTATTAACCCTTGCAAAAAAATGAAATTTGGGGGGAAACACACATTTTAGTGAAAAATATATATACTTTTTTTACATATGCAAAAGTCGTGAAACACCTGTGGGGTATTAAGGCTCACTTTATTCCTTGTTACGTTCCTCAAGGGGTCTAGTTTCCAAAATGGTATGGCATGTGTTTTTTTTATTGCTGTTCTGGCACCATAGGGGCTTCCTAAAGGCAACATGCCCCCCAAAAACGATTTCAGAAAAACGTACTCTCCAAAATCCCCTTGTCGCTTCTTCGCTTCTGAGCCCTCTACTGCGCCTGCCGAACAATTTACATAGACATATGAGGTATGTGCTTACTCGACAGAAATTGGGCTACAAACATAAGTATAAATTTGCTCCTTTTACCCCTTGTAAAAATTCTAAAATTGGGTCTACAAGAACATGCGAGTGTAAAAAATGAAGATTGTGAATTTTCTCCTTCACTTTGCTGCTATTCCTGTGAAATACCTAAAGGGTTAAAACACTTACTGAATGTCATTTTGAATACTTTGGGGGGTGCAGTTTTTATAATGGGGTCATTTGTGGGGTATTTCTAATATGAAGACCCTTCAAATCCACTTCAAACCTGAACTGGTCGCTGAAAAATTGTGAATTTGAAAATTTTGTGAAAAATTGGAAAATAAATGCTGAACTTTGAAGCCCTCTGGTGTCTTCCAAAAGTAAAAACACGTCAATTTTATGATGAAAATATAAAGTAGACATATTGTTTATGTGAATCTAAATTTTTTTTATTTGGAATATCCATTTTCCTTACAAGCAGAGAGCTTCAAAGTTAGAAAAATGCAAAATTTTCTAATTTTTCATCAAATTTTGGGATTTTTCACCAAGAAATGATGCAAGTCACCATAAAATTTTACCACTATGTTAAAGTAGAATATGTCACGAAAAAACAATCTCGGAATCAGAATGATAACTAAAAGCATTCCAGAGTTATTAATGTTTAAAGTGACAGTGGTCAGATGTTCAAAAAATAGCCGGGTCCTACAGTGAAAAATGGCTGGGTCCTTAAAGGGTTAAAGGGGTTATTCAGGAAAAAGCTTTTTTTTATATATATATATCAACTGGCTTCAGAAAGTTAAACAGATTTGTAAATGACTTCTATTAAAAAATCTTAATCCTTTCAGTACTTATGAGCTTCTGAAGTTAAGGTTGTTCTTTCTGTCTAAGTAATCTCTGATGACACGTGTCTCGGGAACCGCCCAGTTTAGAAGCAAATCCCCATAGCAAATATCTTCTAAACTGGGCGTTTCCCGAGACACGCGTCATCAGAGAGCACTTAGACAGAAAAGAACAACCTTAACTTCAGAAGCTCATAAGTACTGAAAGGATTAAGATTTTTTAATAGAAGTAATTTACAAATCTGTTTAACTTTCTGGAGCCAGTTGATATATATAAAAAAAAGTTTGTTACTGGAATACCCCTTTAACCCCTTAAGGACGCAGGACGTACTCAAACGGCCCCTTTTCTGAGTCCTTAAGGACTCAGGACGTTTGAGTACGTCCTGTCAAATCCCGGCCCCCCGCCGCTAGCTGGAGGGGAGCCGGTGCCCGATGCCTGCTGAAATCGTTCAGCAGGCATCGGGGCATATCGCCCAGGGGGGTCATTATGCCCCCCCATGTCGGCGATGGCCGCAGAACGCTGGACAATTCAGTCCAGCGATATACGTCAGATTCCGGGTCAATTGGGTCTCCAGTTACCCGGATTTACAGGCTGTTTGGGGCCGTCTCCAACGGCACCGAACAGCCAGAGCCTGCAGGGGTGAGGTGGCACTGGTGCCACCTCACGATCGCCCTGATTCATCGGCCGGATTACCGGCCGACCAATCAGGGCGCCTGCTGCGGGTGTCACTCCCGCAACCCGCTCCGCCCCTCTTCCGGAGGACGTGAGCGGGTGCGGGACGTGCACCCCAGGTGCTGGGGACCCCGATCCCCTGCGTCAATGTTGGGATCGGGGCCCCAGGAGCGACGGCCGCGGCGACGAGGGACTGACCTGTGCGGCGAGGATCGTTGGAGGTGAGTGACAGCCTCCTGCTGTTGCTTAGCAACAGCTCCCAGCATGCAAAAAGGGCATGCTGGGAGCTGTAGTTATGCAACAGCAGGAGGCAGACCACCACAACTCCCAGCATGCCCTTATGGGCATGCTGGGACTTGTAGTTTTGCAACAGCTGGAGGCACATTTTTTCTATGGAAAAGTGTACCTTCAGCTGTTGTGTAACTACAACTCCCAGCTTGCACAAACAGCTAAAGTGCATGCTGGGAGTTGTAGTAGTGCATCTGCTGGTTGCATAACTACAACTCCCAGCATGCCCGTTGGCTGTCGGTGACTGCTGGGAGTTGTAGTTTTGCAACAGCTGAAGGCACACTGAGTTATGTAGCAAACCAGTGTGTCTCCAGCTGTTGCATAACTACAGTCCCCAGCATCCCCAGCCAAAGTAGTATGCCTCCAGCTGTTGCATAACTACAAGACCCAGCATGCCCTTCCGCTGTCCGTACATGCTGGGGGTTGTAGCTTTTGCAACAGCTGAAGGCACACTGGTTGCAAAACACTGAGTTTGTTACCAAACTCGGTGTTTCACAACCAGTGTACCTCCAGCTGTTGCAAAACTACAACTCCCAGCATGCACTGATAGACCGTACATGCTGGGAGTTGTAGTTTTGCAACAGCTGGATGTCCCCCCCCCCCCAATGTGATCGTACAGGGTACACTCACATGGGTGGAGGATTACAGTAAGTATCCGGCTGCAAGTTTGAGGTGCGGCAAATTTTCTGCCGCAGCTCAAACTGCCAGCGAGAAACTACTGTGAACCCCCGCCCGTGCGACTGCACCCTAAAAACACTACACTACACTAACACACAATAAAATAAAAAGTAAAAAACACTACATATACACATACCCCTACACCCCCCCCCCCTCCCCAATAAAAATGAAAAACGTCTGGTACGCCACTGTTTCCAAAACGGAGCCTCCAGCTGTTGCAAAACAACTACACCCAGTATTGCCAGATAGCCACTGACTGTCTAGGCATGCTGGGAGTTTTACAACAGCTGGAGGCACCCTGTTTGGAATCACTGGCGTAGAATTCCCCTATGTCCACCCCTATGCAAGTCCCTAATTTAGGCCTCAAATGCGCATGGCGCTCTCACTTTGGAGCCCTGTCGTATTTCAAGGCAACAGTTTAGGGCCACATATGGGGTATCTCCGTACTCGGGAGAAATTGTGTTACAAATTTTGGGGGGTATTTTCTGCTTTTACCCTTTTTAAAAATGTAAAATTTTTGGGAAAAGAGTCATTTTAGGTAAAAAAAAATTCGTGAAACACCTGTGGGGTATTAAGGTTCACTTAACCCCTTGTTACGTTCCCCGAGGGGTCTAGTTTCCAAAATGGTATGCCATGTGTTTTTTTTTTGCTGTCCTGGCACCATAGGGGCTTCCTAAATGCGGCATGCACCCAGAGCAAAAGTCGTGAAACACCTGTGGGGTATTAAGGTTCACTTAACCCTTTGTTACGTTCCCCGAGGGGTCTAGTTTCCAAAATGGTATGCCATGTGTTTTTTTTTTTGCTGTCCAGGCACCATAGGGGCTTCCTAAATGCGGCATGCCCCCAGAGCAAAATTTGCTTTCAAAAAGCCAAATGTGACTCCTTCTCTTCTGAGACCTGTAGTGCGCCAGCAGAGTACTTTTCACCCCCATATGGGGCGTTTTCTGAATCGGGAGAAATTGGGCTTCAAATTTTGGTGGGTATTTTCTGCTTTAACCCTTTGTAAAAATGTATTTTTTTGGGAAACCAAGCATTTTAGGTAAATTTTTTTTTTTTTACATATGCAAAAGTTGTGAAACACCTGTAGGGTATTAAGGTTCACTTTACCCCTTGTTACGTTACCCAAGGGGTCTAGTTTCCAAAATGGTTTGCCATGTGTTTTTTTTGCTGTCCTGGCACCATAGGGGCTTCCTAAATGCGGCATGCCCCCAGAGCAAAATTTCCTTCAAAAAAGCCAAATGTGACTCCTTCTCTTCTGAGACCTGTAGTGCGCCAGCAGAGCACTTTTCACCCCCATATGGGGTGTTTTCTGAATCGGGAGAAATTGGGCTTCAAATTTTGGGGGGTATTTTCTGCTATTACCCTTTTTAAAAATGTTAAACTTTTGGGAAACCAAGCATTTTAGGGAAATTCTTTTTTTTTTTTTTTTACATATGCAAAAGTTGTGAATCACCTGTGGGGTATTAAGGTTTACTTTACCCCTTGTTATGTTCCCCGAGGGGTCTAGTTTCCAAAATGGTATGCCATGTGTTTTTTTTTGCTGTTCTGGCACCATAGGGGCTTCCTAAATGTGACATGCCCCCCAAAAACCATTTGTCGCTCCTTCCCTTCTGAGCCCTCTACTGCACGCGCCGAACAATTAACATAGACATATGAGGTATGTGCTTACTCGAGAAAAATTGGGTTTCAAATACAAGTAAAAATTTTCGCCTTTTTACCCCTTGCAAAAATTCTAAAATTGGGTCTACAAAAACATGCGAGTGTAAAAAATGAAGATTGTGAATTTTCTCCTTCACTTTGCTGCTATTCCTGTGAAACACCTAAAGGGTTAAAACGCTGACTGAATGTCATTTTGAATACTTTGAGGGGGGGTGTAGTTTTTATAATGGGGTCATTTATGGGGTATTTCTAATATGAAGACCCTTCAAATCCACTTCAAACCTGAACTGGTCCCTGAAAAAAAGCGAGTTTCAAAATTTTGTGAAAAATTGGAAAATTGCTGCTGAACTTTGAAGCCCTCTGGTGTCTTCCAAAAGTAAAAACTTGTCAATTTTATGATGCAAACATAAAGTACACATATTGTATATGTGAATAAAAATTTTTTTTATTTTGAATATACATTTTCCTTACAAGCAGAGAGCTTCAAAGTTAGAAAAATGCAAAATTTTCAAATTTATCATAAAATTTTGGGATTTTTCACCAAGAAAGGATGCAAGTTACCACAAAATTTTACCACTATGTTAAAGTAGAATATGTCACAAAAAAACAATCTCGGAATCAGATTGATAACTAAAAGCATTCCAGAGTTATTAATGTTAAAAGTGACAGTGGTCAGAATTGCAAAAAATGGCTGAGTCCTTAAGGTGAAAAAGGGCTCAGTCCTTAAGGGGTTAAACAATGACATATTGGAGATACCTGAGTACAGAGTTTTGACAAACTGGTCTGTTGACAAACTGGTCTGTCAGGGGCAGCCAAGAATCTGGTGGGTTATTGTCATAACGTCCTAACTATTCAGCACACTTCCTCATTTTATCAGATATAATGAGGCACAGTATGACACAACTCCTGGCAAACTGACCTCAACAAACATGAAGTTTATACTGAAGCTTTGTCATCCAATTAATGAATGGCAGAAATAACTAAAATGCTATTTTGTTACTGAACGCAAAGAGAACTGAATGTTTATACTCTGTACAGTTCGAAAGTATACAATATATTTATTTTTGACTAACGTTACCCTTTATTTTTCATTTGGGTGGTAATTACTGATGTGTCTTGTGTCGCATATTCTGTCCCCGTATTTACAGAGTGATCACTGCTTTATAAATGAAGAATTCCAAAGACATATAAATGAAGCATTAAAGCGGAAATCCAAAGTTGTGAGGCCGTGCCATCTTCAGTTCCAGCGTGGGGAGGCGCAGGCCATGCTGGGTGGTACAGATGTTGCAAAATTACAATTCCCTGCAGGGCCGGCTCTGCCTAAAGGCAAAAAGACAGCTGCCTAGAGCGTACTCTTGATGGGGGTGCCGCTCTGCCCACAGCAATAAAGTTAGCCAGCATCTGAAGCACCCACCCATCCAGCAAAACCCTGCCACGCCACCCCCACAGTAGTAAATGGATTACATGAGGAGGGGGTCTGTTGCAGTGTGTCACCCCAGTAGTAAGGAGATTACATGAGAAGGAGGTTTGTTACAGTGTATTACTCCAGTATTTTGGGGATTACATGAAGAGGAGGTCTGTTACAGGGTGCCACCCCATTAGTAAGGAGATTATACTGTATGAGGAGGAGGTTTGTTACAGTGTGTCACCCCAGTAGTAAGGTGATTACATGAGGAGGGGGTTTGTTACAGTGTGTCACCCCAGTAGTATGGTAATTACATGAGGAGGAGGTTTGTTACAGTGTGTCACCCCAGTAGTATGGTAATTACATGAGGAGGAGGTTTGTTACAGTGTGTCACCCCAGTAGTATGGTAATTACATGAGGAGGAGGTTTGTTACAGTGTGTCACCCCAGTAGTAAGGTGTGGCGTGTCAAAGGGCGGAGCCAATAGGTGAGGTCAAGGGGTGGCAAAATGAGCTTTCGCCTAGAGTGGTAAAGATGCTTGCACTAGGCCTGATTCCCTATGCATCTCCAACCAGGGTGCAGGGCAGGATATCTTTGGGATCCAAGCTGGTAGACCCCCCACGATCAGGTGCTTATTCCCTTTTCACAGGATTCTGTGGATAGGGGATGAGTACTCAGGTACCGGAGTTTCCCTCTCTATGTAGCAGAAGCAGGGTGCATTTATACTCTGGAATGTCCACCAGGAGAAATTTTGGAAGGAAATTTCCTGCCCAGCAGGTACTGTCTAAATCAGTGGGCGACCACACATACATGTGCCATCTCTAAGGACCACAATATCTTACATAGCTGTGCTGATTCTGCCAAAAGAATGTGTATGTTCATTCTTTCGGCGGAGTCTGAAATTTGAATTTCCATGGTGGAAGATTTTGCCGTGGAAATTCAGTAGTGCGTATGGTGCAGCAGGATCCTATTGAGAACAATGAGAGGCTGCAGCACCAACATTTCTAAACAGAATTTCTCAGTTCGGGAATTCTGTATTATAAATGCGCCCTTAGTCTTTCCTTTATATTTCGCATTTCCCTTGAATCCATTTCTGTATTTGGCTGAAAAACTGCCATTTGTATAATGATAACCATAAACTGGGTTCATATTGACAGGCACATCACCACTATTACTGAAGATTTGTCTATGAATTCTTTACTGTAGACACTGTCGCCACATTTGCTACTGTATATTCGCTACTCTGGATATACCTGAACTAATATACCTGAACTAATATACCTGAACTAATATACCTGAACTAATATACCTGAACTAATATACCTGAACTAATTGAGACTTTTTTATTCTGGACATTCTTTGTGGATTTTCTGTTGAATTATTCCTATGAACTATATGGACTGAGAACGTTTTTTCTTGATATATCCAGCAGATACTGATTAATTTTTAAATTTTTTTGGTGCTACTTATCCATCACATTTATCTTAATTTTATTGTGTTATTTAATCATCTATTTTCCCCATTTTATACCTAATATATGCCATTTACCCTGCTAGGGCCCTGCTAGGCGATTGGTTATATATACCTATTTTAACATAATAAAGACCATCTATAGGATCCTATCTTCACTAGTCTTTCCTTTTTCTCTCCCCTGTGCTTTCGAGGACTGGTTCACAGAAATATTTTATATTTAGAATTTCTACATATTACATTAGGCCTTTTGGGGGAAGGCAACACCTTTAACCTCAAGCACATTATTCCTTTTATCCTAAGTGAGCTCCACATATTTTCATTTTCTATCTGGGTTCATATTGTTCTTCAGTTGTAGAATTTACACCAAAATTCCAAAATACACCAACAAAGTACAGTATATTGCATCTGATGTTTTTCAATATACTCCCTCCTTCTATGTTCAGTCACCTCTTGCAACTTATGGGGTGACCTTCTAGTTTAGTGTTTTCCAAACAGTGTGTCTCCAGCCGTTGAAAAACTCCAACTCCCAGCATTCCCGGAGAGCCAAAGTGTATATGGATCCTATTTTCTTCACTGCATCACAGAAAACACTTTAAAATCATTTCCTTACCAGGCTTCCTTGAGCTGTTGCAAAACTACAACTCCCAGCATGCCCGGACAGCCTTTGGAAGTCCGGGCATGCTGGGAGTTGTAGTTTTGCAACAGCTGGAGGCACACTGTTTGGAAAACACTTCTAGTTGCACTAAGTTCAAATGATTTTGAAGTGTTTTCTTCACTGCATTGTTCTGTGATGTGCACCTCATACCCCAACACCTGTGCACCCTGGCAGTACAACGTATGATACACTGCTACATCATAGTTGTGTCTAGCTCAGTGATATATAGACATTGCCAATGCATATGGGGTGTAGAGGTTGCATTTGTACACCTGGTACCTGAAGGGGCTCAATGGCCCTGCTGTGTCATTAACCCATTAAGGACACACGCCATAATAGGACGGCACTGAATAGCGATACTTTGCGCACAGTGCCGTACATTTACGGGGCAGCTGTGAAACGAACGCAGGATCAGCGATCACGCTGATGTCTGCCATTAACCCCTCAGATGCCGTGATCAATGCAGATCACTGCATCTGCTGCAGTGTGGCACTTAAAATGGCTGATCTGAAAGCCCACGGCATTGCTGCGGGTATCAGATCAGCCAAGATGGCGGACAGAGGTCTCCTCACCTGCCTCCGTCCGTCTCCCAGGGTCTTCTGCACTGATCTACTTTTCAGCAGACCAGAGCAGAAGATCACTGATAATACTGATCAGTGCTATTCCCTATGCATAGCACTGAACAGTATTAGCAAACTAATGATTGCTATAAATAGTCCCCTATGGGAACTAAAAAAAATTAAATAAATGTAAAAGGAAAAGTTTTTAAAAAGTGATAAAAAATGGGAAAAAGTCCCACTCCCAATAAAGTTTTAAATCACCCCTTTTCCCATATTAATAAAAAAAAGCATAAAAAACAATAAATAATTTGGTATCATTGCATGAGTAAATGTCCGAACTATAAAAATATAATGTTAATGACCCCCTACGGTGAACAATGTAAACATTTTTTAAGAAAAGTAAAACAATTTCTGCTTTTTTGTCACATCAAACTGCAAAAAAATTTTTTTATAAAAAGTGATCAAAAAGTCACATATACACAAAACTAAACTAAAACAAACTACAGATCATGGCATAAAAAATTAGCCCTCACACATCTCTGAATACAGAAAAATAAGAAAGTTAGAGGTGGTCAAAATAGGGCAATAATAAAAATATATGTAACCATGGGTATCATGTTAATTGTATTGACCCAGAGAATAAAGAAAACATGTTATATTTACCATAAAGTGTACAGCGTGAAAACAAAAAAAAAACTAATTTGAAAAATTATGATTTTTGTTCAAATTTTCCTTACACAAAAAAAAAACATTCTGGGGGTTTACCATACATTTTAGGGTAAAATGAGGGATGTCATTACAAAGTACAACTGGTCACGTAAAAAACAAGCCCTCATATGGGTCTGTGAATGGAAACATAAAAGAGTTATGGATTTTAGAAGGTGAGGAAGAAAAAAGGAAAACGCTAAATTAAAATTGGCTGTGTCCTTAAGGGGTTAAAAACCTAAGTAGTGTACAGTAAGTGACATGGTGGTGGTGGTGATGGTGGTTAGTAATAGAATTTTACGCCCACCATCCGTTTAACCACATGTAACTTCACATATGTATATATGATTTATATATATATATATATATATATATATATATATATGTATATATATTTATTTATTTGTTTGTTTATTTATTTATGTACATTTATGTATCTATTCATTCATCTATTTGTTTATTTATGTACAGTTATTTATTTATATATTTTTTACGTACATTTATTTATTATTTAACATTAAACTATTCTATTACTAATAGAAAACATGATCAGAGTACAAAAATACTGTCTATTAAATGTAGTAGTAGAACTTTGAGCTCACACTTCCATATGAAAATAGAGATCAGATACGGACACGCAATAAAGACCATTATTTGTATTGTTTGATTTGCTTCTTTACATGTATCCATTTTTGTTCCATATTCTGCATTTTTCGTCTGTATTTCGTCTGGTTTTTTTTTTGTTAAAGAATTAACACTTTTTAGCCGAAATACAGATGTAAAAAAAAAAAAAACACCCTTCCCCAAAAAAACTATAATAATAAAATAATAATAAATACGCTCAAATGACTTATACATAAATAGAACATGTGCTTTTAGGGTGGGATGAGTGCCAAAATTTTACATGTGAAACTAGACTTAGAAGGGTTAATATATCTGTATAACTTTGTGATTATCATCTGTAAAATAAAATAAGGGTGTGTGTGCGGAATAAATATAAATTAGAACAATAAAAGAAGCAATAAATACAAGTAGGCAGGGTAATAGGAAATGTAGCATTAGTGTTAACCCTATACATGTAGTAATAAATATAAAGCATTTACAAGAATAAAGACATAATATAAAGCAGAATTAATATTAAATTATTTAAAATATAGCAAGGATTTGAAAACAAAACAAAGCCGTCCCTGGGTGGGCTCGAACCACCAACCTTTCGGTTAACAGCCGAACGCGCTAACCGATTGCGCCACAGAGACTGGCAGCTGCTGCTCCCTCTGAGTGTCTCCTCTGCTGTATTGTCTGCCCGTCCTTCCTCCTGCTTTCTGGGCGCGGCTTCATCCTCAGACGTCTCCGTACAGAACAGAAGTGAGTGCGGCACAAAGAGGCCACTGGGAGCCGGAGGAGAGCCGTGCGGGGGAGCGTGGGGTCAGACAGGGAGAGAAATGTTCAGCGATCAGTCTGTTTCCTTCCTTATGTTCTGTCTGTTACTGAGTAACTAAGCAGCTAAGCAGTGTCTGTCTGCCTCTTTCTGTTCTCTATCTATCTAACTATTTATTAAAATAATCTATCGCATCATATATCATCTGTCTATCTACTGTATATTGTCATATATAATCTATTAAAATGATTCTACAATTTATCTTCTATCTATCTATCTATCTCTATCATATCCATCGATTAAATTAATCTATCTTTCTATCTATCTCATATCTATTTATCTATCTATCTTTTAATCTCATATCTATCTCATATTTATCTTACATCTATGTATTTAGCCTTTTTTTTATCTATCCTTCCATCTGTCTTCTTTCCATTTAATTTCTAATTTTCCTTTTCTTTCTTTTTCTTTCTTTCTCTCTCTCTTTCTTTCGCTTTCGTTATTTGTTTCCTTCTTTTTTCCTTTCTTTCCTTCCTTCCTTTCTTCCTTAGTTGTATTTTCTTTCTTAATTTTTTTTCTTTCTTTTCTTCCTTCTTTCTCTCGTTCTCTCCTTTTTTTCCTTTTCTTTCTCACATTCTCTTGTTCTCTCCTTTTCTTTTCTATCTCTTCTTTTCTTTCTATCTCGCTTTTTTTTCTTCCTTCCTTTTATTTTCATTTTGTATCCTTTACTAGAAGCTTTTTTTTTTTCTTCCTATAATTATCACTCTCATTATTATTATTTCAGGGTTTTTGTTTCATTTTAAGGTAAAAAAAAAATATAGAAAACTTGAAAAAGAAAAACATGTTTTTTCAATGTCCTGTTCTGACCCCTATAACATTTTTATTTTTCCACCTAGGTTTTTTTTTTTGCGCCATGAGCTAAAGTTTTTACCGATTTTTAACAATGGCCTTTTGTTCACTAATTATTCCGTTTTTTCTTGGATGTGATGAAATCATCAATTTTGGTGTTTTTTTTCCCGCATTTACACTGTTTGTCGTGCATGATCAGGAATGACATAATTTAATATTTCGGACAATTACGCCACGACAATACCAAATATGTTTATTTTATTTTTTTTACAGAGTTTTATTTTTTTTTTAAATGTGAAAAAGGGTGTGATGTAAACTTTTATCGGGAGGGGGGGGGATTTTTAAAAATATCTTTATAAACATTTTTTTTACTTTTTTCTCTATACATCTTTTGGCCCCCTAGGGGCCTATCCTAAGCCATCATTTTACATTGATCTATGTTTTCGGCGCTCGATTGCTAAGGGCTGCCTGAGGCCTTACCCCTTAACCACACAAGGACCAAGCGTTTTTCCGTTTTTGCACTTTCCTATTTTCCTCCTTACCTTTTAAAAATCATAACCCTTTCAATTTTGCACCTAAAAATCCATATGATGGCTTTTTTTTCTTTTGCACCACCAATTCTACTTTGTAATGACATCAGTCATTTTACACAAAAATCTACAGTGAAATGTAAAAAAAATCATTGTGTGACAAAATGTAAGAAAAACGCCATTTTGTAACTTTTGGGGGCTTCCGTTTCTACACAGTACATTTTTCAGTAAAAATGACACATTATCTTTATTCTGTAGGTCCATACAATAAAAATGATACCCTACTTATATAAGTTTGATTTTGTCGTACTTCTGGAAAAAATCATAACTACATGCAAAATTAATATGTTCAAAATTGCCCTTTTCTGACCCCTATAACTTTTTTATTTTTTTTTTGTGTACGGGGTGGTATGAGGGCATATTTTTTGCGCCATGATCTGAAGTTTTTATTGGTACTATTTTTATTTTGATCGGACTTTTTGATCGCATTTTATAAATTTTTATATGGTATAAAAAGTGACCAAAAATATGCTATTTTGGAATTTGGAATTTTTTGGCACGTACGCCATTGACCATTCGGTTTAATTAATTATATATTTTTATGGGTCGAAAATTTACATGTGCACTGATACCACATATGTTTTTTTTTTTTTTTACATGTTTTTTTTTATGGGAAAAGGGGGTGATTCAAACGTTTATTAGGGAAGGGGTTAAATCACATTTATTAACTCTTTTTATCCACTATTATATTATGTGTTGTATCTTTAATAAATGTACCATGTAATTGTTATCCAGGAGGCACTAGTGACCAGCTAACCCCAAAGGTGAGCTATGGGCTCCCTGCTAGTCTCCCCCATCACGCCCCCTCCCATAGACTTGCATTAAGGGGACGGGCCGTGACATCACGAGGGGCGGAGCAGTCACGTCACGATGCGTCGGCCCCTGTATCGCTGGTCATTACGCACGGAGCGAGTCTGCTCTGTGCAGTAATGATAGCGGGGTGCCGCAGCCGAGATCCAGGGGGTCACCAGCAGCGGGACACCGGCGATCTGACATCTTATCCCCTATCCTCAGGATAGGGGATGAGATGTCTAGGGGCGGAGTACCCCTTTAAAGTTAAACTTTTTTCATTTTAATCAACTGGTGCCAGAAAGTTCAACAAATTTGTAAATTAGGGTAGAAAACAGACATGGTGCACATCTACAATCTTGTATAATGATCTAATTGCTTCTCAGCATAATATCAAAAACTAACAGGTTGTTAGTATACATTTTTGATCAAAAAGTACAAGCTCACTCACCACGTCAAGGCCACCTATTTAGAGTGGGTCCCTAACGTCCCTAGCGTAAAATGGCGTAGCACTGGGCGGCGACCACCCCCGCGGTGACACCAGTGCCCACGGGGGAGGGGGGGGGAAACGACCCACCGGCCGAGCGGCCCCAATGCCACTCAAACCAGTCTATGGGTCACACCTCCCCGCAGACACGGCACCACGGCAGCAACGGACGCCGCACAGCACCACACCAGTGTGAACAAGGTGTAATAGCTCACTTACCATGCTCTCCCAGTCAGACTGGGAGGCTGCTAGGAAAGAAATGGCCCTTGTGTAGCTAACTACTACTTATACAGGGTTGGGCTGAGGGGGTGGGGAAGAGTGCAGCACATGTTCAAACAAAAAAAAGGAGGGGAAAGAAAACAGTGTGAATTCAGGTAGAAAACAGACATGGTGCACATCTACAATCTTGTATAATGATCTGATTGCTTCTCAGCATAATATAAAAAACTAACAGGTGGTGCTGTGCGGCGTCCGTTGCTGCCATGGCGCCGTGTCTGCGGGGAGGTGCGGCCCATAGACTGGTTTGAGTGGCATTGGGGCCGCTCTGTCGGTGGGTCGTTTTCCCCCCCGTGGGCACTAATGTCGCGGCGGTGGTGGTCGCCGCCCAGTGCTACGCAATTTTATGCTAGGGATGTTAGGGACCCACTCTAAATAGGTGGCCTTGACGTGGCGAGTGGGCTTGTACTTTTTGATCAAAAATGTATACTAACAACCTGTTAGTTTTTGATATTATGCTGAGAAGCAATCAGATCATTATACAAGATTGTAGATGTGCACCATGTCTGTTTTCTACCTGAATTCACACTGTTTTCTATCCCCTCCTTTTTTTTTTGTTTGAACATGTGCTGTACTCTTCCCCACCCCCTCAGCCCAACCCTATATAAGTAGTAGTTAGCTCCACAAGGGCCATTTCTTTCCTAGCAGCCTCCCAGTCTGACTGGGAGAGCATGGTAAGTGAGCTATTACACCTTGTTCACACTGGTGTGGTGCTGTGCGGCGTCCGTTGCTGCCGTGGCGCCATGTCTGCGGGGAGGTGCGGCCCATAGACTGGTTTGAGTGGCATTGGGGCCGCTCTGCCGGTGGGTCGTTTTTCCCCCCCTGTGGGCACTGGTGTCGCGGCGGCGGTGGTGGTCTTGACGTGGCGAGTGGGCTTGTACTTTTTGATCAAAAATGTATACTAACAACCTGTTAGTTTTTGATATTATGCTGAGAAGCAATCAGATCATTATGCAAGATTATAGATGTGCACCATGTCTGTTTTCTACCCGAATTCACAGATTTGTAAATTACTTCTATTAAAAAATCTTAATCCTTCCAGTACTTATTAGCTGCTGAATACTACAGAGGAAATTATTTTCTTTTTGGAACACAGAGCTCTCTGCTGACATCATGAACACAGTGCTCTCTGTTGACATCTTAAGATTAAGGATTAAGATTTTTAATAGAAGTAATTAACAAATCTGTTGAACTTTCTGGCATCAGTTGATTTAAAAAAAAAAAACCTTTTAAGTCAAGTCCTGCAGCTACAAGTCGAGTCCTGAAGCTACAAGTCAAGTCCTGCTGCCACAAGTCAAGTGCAAAGTAAGCTAAAGTCACAGTCCTGTCAGTTAAGTCTTCTGTCTATCCAGTGTGGCCTGCACTAAATTCTCCAGTCTACTATAAGTCCCAGCAAACCTGTGAGGTCTCTGTGTCACTGGTCACCTCCTTGGACTGTATTAACTGCCTACTCTCAGTAAAGCTACCATTGTCCATAACTTGGCGTAGGTGTCTTCATTGCCCTCGAGCCAAGCCCACGATCTAGCGGTATACCTTTGGGTGGCTAAACCACACCCTGGAATCTCAACACAAGGGGTTAATACCATCTGTCCCTAGGGCAACAACATCTGCCCTGTACCACACACCACCCTGCCCTTATCACAACTTTTGGCGTCACGAACAGGATACGGGTGTGTGCCTTATACCACAAGTCCTCCCCCCTAGTCAGAACTGTGTCCAATATTATCTACAAGAAAATCGCATGCCGATGTGGATAAAGTTTGTCCAGAAAGTGTTCGGGACTTTGTTTATAAAAGGGGTGTTTTACTTGTGGCACCTGTGAAATAGAGGGGGAGGTGAAGAAAAGACTGTCACTTGTTTTTGAGGAAAACCCTGAAGTCCTGAACCTCATGTGCAAAATTCGCACTGAAGTAATGTTACGTCCCAAGATGTCTGATGCCATACCTAAAAGGGTTAATCTGTTGGAAGAAAAGTCAAAGGATCCCACCATGGCCAGCATCCCGTCCCCGCGTGTGGAAGCCAAGTTGTAGTTCCTAGTCCCAAGTGGAAAGGTCCGCCCCTTGTTGCCAGGGGGGCAGAAGAAGAGGACACACCGCTGAGTCACTTCCGGTCCCGGGCCCTGCTGATGACGAAGTTCCGGCCGTCGGCCATTTTGCTGGAGACCGGTAAAATAAGCGGAGCGGAGTTCGACCTCTTCAGTCTTGCACTAGTCGAATTCATGAGGGACCATCTCCTACCCCTGCCAGGGAAGTCCCATCCTCCTATCCCAGCAGCCCAAGCCGAGAAGGCCAAACATTAGGCCGAAGTGGCTGCCATAATGGAAGAGTTAAGGGAGCAGAGGAGAAGGGAGTATGGCCCTAAAGTTATGCCATATGAAATATGTCAAGTTCAGCAACAGGTCACCAAGAGCCTGGAGGCCTTATATATCAGGGGGCTAGAACAACCACGAGAGTGAGGGGGTATGGCATGTTAATGGACTGCCACCACGGTGGTACTATTCTGGTCAACAGGAGAGACTATCTCCCTCCACCTCTACACTCCCTAGAGAGTGGGGAGATTGTGGAATACACCCCTGTACAGAGCCTGCGAGGGGAATGGGCTGCAGCCATCACCAGGCCCAAGAATCCTACGCAAATCCCCTTTGCCTATTTCCCCTCTGAAGATTGGGACTCAGATCCATTTGGTCTCCTGTCACCGAGCATCAAGGGGAAGGTCGTCCAAGAAGAATGGTATCCTAAGACACCTGCTATGGACCCCAAGTATTTGTATCATGGGCCCTGTAGTGGGGCCCAGGCCTACTCCTGTGGTGAAGGAGTTTTGGCCTAACCAACGGGCACCAACTAAAGTGCCGCGGCCTACTCCTGCTGAGGAGGAGGTTTGGCCGCCCCAACAGGCACATACACGTGATCCGCCAGTGGCGCAAGCTGCTGCTGTCCAGGTGTAGGTCACCGTGAGCCCGACCATCACCGAATCCAGTTTGTCTCATGTGTCGTGGGACACTCATATCAGCCCCATAGAGGGGGCACAGTCTCGTGGTTCTAGGACATGTCCCAGCCTAGAAAGCAAGGTGACTGTCGAGGTTGGGATGGAAAGTTGCCAGGCCACAGTATTTGAAGAAATATTACTGTTGAGTCGTGAGACTGACTGAGTACAGAAATCATTGTTGTTTTCGGTTTTGCAATATTTAAGAAAAGTGCCTGACGAACTTGTCAAGAAGTTTACCTGTAACCACATGCGTAAGTAATCCTGTCTGGCTTTTTAGCCGGGAACCTTTACTGAGAACTCCAAAATGTACCTGAACTGTAGAGCGGTGCAATGAAAGTCTGTATATATCATCAAAGTAATATATTTTGTCTATAGTTTTTTGCACAAGTAAAGATTTGTTAGTATACTGTAATAAAACGTGTATAACGTGTTTGTACAGAAATGGTTAAGGTGTACAGTGTCCTTATTCATGACAACCAAGGAAAACTCCTAGCAAGGTACAAAGATTAACTCATAAATAAAAGTTAAGTACCACACATAGTCCAGTGTACAGTAGTCAGTACACTATTATTACTTTAGTCTAATCCAATGTCAATGATTGGATTGGACTATAGCCTTGTATATTTGTATATTTTCCAGTCCACCCATGTCCATAATGAGTATGTCTGATGTTTTCTCCTGTCCCAGTGTGCAGGATAGTTTACTGGCCAGAAGGTATTCCTGATAGCTTTACAACACACGAGTAGAGATACAGTTAACCAAATGTAAATGTAACATGATGTTTGAAGTCTATGCATAGAGCCCAGTAGCCAAGGCATTGGGTAGATAGCCTCAGGCAGCCCAATCTGAAATGTCTCGTATAGTTTTTATGTATATAGTTGTTGGAGAGTGTAAAAAAATCTCCACCCACGTTTAGAACATGTATGTACTCCTTGCTGCTTCCCAGACTTGGAAGGACATTGTGCAAAAATGCCCCAGGAACTGTCACTGGCCCCAGTGGGCACTTCGTTCCTCTGCCCTCCAGGACTGGACATCAAGGGCGACTGTAATTAAGAGGGGGAGTTTGTGGTAGCCCAGTACGGGAAGGTGTTTCCCCATACCTTTCCTGCCCTGTCAGGTAGTTTCCCAAGGGCCCCCTGCAGTTGTTCACCCCATGTAAATATGTTGTGTATGATATTATGTGTTGTATCTTTAATAAATGTACCATGTGATTGATACCCAGGAGGCACTAGTAACCAGCTGACCCCAAAGGTGACCTATGGGCTCCCTGCTAGTCTCCCCCATATAAACCCTGGGTGGAGCTAGCTTCTCTCTTGTTCCTGAGGTCCAGTGCAGTCAAGTCGTTTTAGTGTGCGTGTCCAGAACATTGGAGGCCTTAAGTCAAGCCAAAATTCTCCTGTCTACTGCAAGTCCCAAAAAAAAAAAAAAGGTTTCCACCGGAGTACCCCTTTAATAGTAAATTTAGCTGTGTTGACCAGTGTCGGGCAGCTGCTGCCAAGGCAAATAAAATCATGGGGTGCATCAATAGGGGCATAGATGCCCACGACAAGAAAATAATTCTACCGCTGAACAAATCACTAGTCAGACTACACATAGAATACTGTGTACAGTTCTGGGCACCAGTGTACAAGAAAGATATAGTGGAGCTGGAAAGGGTTCAAAGACGGGCAACCTGAGTAATACGGGGAATGGGAGGACTACAGTACCCAGAAAGATTATCAGAATTAGGGTTATTTAGTTTAGAAAAAAGAAGGCTTAGGGGAGACCTAATAACTATGTACTAAATGTATCAGGGGACTTAAAAGAGATCTATCCCAAGATCTATTCATACCCAGGACTATATCTATAACAAGGGGGCATCCTCTACGTTTAGAGAAAAGAAGGTTTCTACACCAGCACAGATGGGGATTCTTTACTGTAAGAGCAGTGAGACTGTGGAATTCTCTGCCTGAGGAGGCGGTCATGGTGAACTTGGTAAAATAATTTAAAAGGGGTCTGGATGCATTTTTGGAGAATAATAACATTACAGGTTATGGATTCTAGATCTATAGGGACAAAAGGTTGATCCAGGGATATATTCTGATGCCATATTTGGAGTCGGGAAGGAATTTTAACCTCTATTATGAGTGTTTTTTGCCTTCCTCTGGATCAACTCAGTAGGGACTCATTAGGGCTATAGGTTGAACTTGATGGACTCTGGTCTTTTTTCAACCATATGAACTATTTTACTATGTTAATACCGGACATCAGCCCAATTGGCGATGTCCGGTATTAGCCCCGGGTCCGAAGCGCGCTTCTGAGCATGCTTCACAGATCGGTAGCCAGCCACGGACATAAATATACTTCCGTGGTCGTTAAGGGGTTAAAGACCAAGCCCATTTTGGCCTTAAGGACCAGGCCAATTTTATTTTTGCATTTTCGTTTTTCCTCTTTACCTTCTAAAAATCATAATTCTTTTATATTTCCATCCACAAACCCATATGAGGGCTTGTTTTTTGCGTGGCCAATTTTACTTTGTAATGACATCACTCATTTTACCATAAAATGTATGGAGCAACCAAAAAAAGTTTCACAACGAACAAACAGCACCAACACAGCTGTTGCTATCCCCTTTTATTCTATGAGCAGTAACGGAACCATGTGCTGGTGATACAGTGAGCGGTGTGGTAATGCCGTCCGTATCGACCTGGGTGCTCAATCCTTTTAGTGAATACACAATGCACAGTCCAAGAAGAGCAGAAAATAAGGAGGCACTCACATTTTTGTCGGGGTGACAGCAAACTTCTTTATTTCAGGTGCGGCGTGCGATCATCGGCGTGGGACGCCAGAGCAGTGCAGACAGTAGTGACAAATGTTTCATGCCCCTTCTGGGCGTTTCTTCAGACTCACCTTCCCCCTGGTTCACGCACAGGTAAATAGTCAACCCAGCGTGACGTCAGGAGGAAGGGCTAATATCTTAGTGCGAAATAAAACCACAATTTAAAAACAAGATAACTGTATGCACATTAAAACATGGAGAGCAACATATAACAACTTATAGGAATACGCTAAGATCAAGGCGGTCATTCAAGCCTAAATTGCCTTGAGCGTTCAGCTCGAGGATAAGCCTAGCCTCTCGCTGCAGCAAGGTTTTAAGCCGATCTGTGCCTTCCTTTTGGTTAACTCTTTCTACGCCTAGAAAGGTAAGGCATGAGGCATCACTAGAATGACAGGTTACACTATGCTCAATCAACCTGGGGCTGCCATGTCCGGTTTTTATAGAATGGACACGCTCTCTGAATCTAATGTTCAGAGCCCGTTTTGTGCACCCTATATAAAACCTTTTACAAGGGCATAGTATAGCATAAATAACAAAAATAGTCCGACAGCAAATTACATCTCTGAACTTAATATTTTTACCTCCAATGTTCATCATTTTTTCCTGATTTATGAAACTGCACCAATTGCTCCATGTTTTAATTTGCATACAGTTATCTTGTTTTTAAATTGTGGTTTTATTTCACACTAAGATATTAGCCCTTCCTCCTGACGTCACGCTGGGTGGACTATTTACCTGTGCGTGAACCAGTGGGAAGGTGAGTCTGAAGAAACGCCCAGAACGGGCGTGAAACATTTGTCACTACCTGTCTGCACTGCTCTGGCGTCCCACGCCGATGATCACACGCCGCACCTGAAATAAAGAAGTTTGCTGTCACCCCGACAAAAACGTGAGTGCCTCCTTATTTTCTGCTCTTCTTGGACTGTGCAAAAAAAGTTTCATGCTGTACACTTTACAGTAAAAATGACATGTTTCAATTATGCATGGTTACATGCTTTTCTATTATTGTACCACTTAAAAAAAATCTCAAATTTTATGAAAATTAGTATGTTTAAAATTGCTCTATTTTGACCACCTATAACTTTCAAATTTTTCCATAGGCAGGTATATAGGTATGTAGGTAAATACATCCTTATGTAGGTAGATCGATATTCTCCCCCAAGTAGGTAAATAGGTTGTTAGGTATGTAGTAAGGTAGGTAGCTAGCTTTGTAGGTAAGTAGGTATGTATGTCGCTAGATAGGTAAATAAGCAGGTAGGTAGGTAAATAAATAAATAGTTAGGTAGCTACGTAGGGAGGTAAGTAAATAGGTAGGTAGTTATGTAGGTAGGTTTGAAGCCAAGGAGCTATGTAGGTAAGCAGGTAGCTAGGTAAGTAATAAGGCGTTAGATAGCTGGATAGCTAAGTAGATAGGTAGCCAAGTAAGTAGCTATGTAGGTAGGCAGCTAGGTAAGTAGCTATGTCAGATGGTAGGTAGATACATAGGTAAGTAGCTAGATATGTAGGTAGGAAGGTTAATAGGTAAGTAGGTAGGTAGCTATGTAGGTAAGTACCCATGTAGCTAGATAGGTAGCAATGTAGGTAGGCATCTAGGAAGCTAGGTAAGTAGCTATGGAGGTAGGTTGGTAGCCAGGTAGGTATCTAGGTATTAAGGTAGGTAGCTATTTAAGTAAGTTGGTATCCAGGTAGATAGTTATGTTGGTAGGTATCTCAGTAGGTAGGTAGCCAGACGACATAGTGTAGGTATCCCACTGTTTGAATGGAGCAGAGCTTGATAAACATAAAAAAATCTGATAAGCAGATATTCTCTTCATTTATTTATTGGCCAACATCTTATTACAAATGAAACGCCATTTTTAGACAAAATAAACAAACTAAACCACACTAAAAGGCTGTCCATTCACAGACACAATAATTGTTCTCCATTTACCCTCAGACTACCATAAAACGTTAGTGGGACTGTTTTAATAAGAGTGAGAATTAGATTCATATTATTCAAACTATTCACAATCCATTAGAGGATTAGAGAAAAAAAATCATTTTAGCTTCAAAAAGACTAATAGGATATTATGATGAATAAAAAAAGGTTCTCAAAAAATGCAGGATTATTTTATATTTCTAGGTACATTACTTTAAATAATCACTAAAAAATACAGTTCAGCAGTTTTTGTTTTAATTATTCAATTGAAAAGCTTTTGTCTAAAAATACATGAAAGTCATAGATAGAAAGTTAGAAAAAAAATTTTTTTCTTCAAAAACAGCATTTGTTTTGTTTGAAATGTTCTTTATATTAAAGCGGAGTAAATTCAACAAAGCAAAGCAAGTTAGAACAATAACCTTGTAATAATACAAATAAATCCTTGCCAGCATTTAACGCTAAAACCCACTGACATTAATTACCCATTAGCATCTAAGAGCAACTTACATTTGTAAACAGCCGGGGATAACGGCCAGTAATGACGGACATCACCATTCAAGTTAACCCTTCAGATGTCATGAATGATCAATACTCATCACTGCATCTAAAGTATAGGGGAGCATACAGAGACTCAACGGACCACCCACAGTGCAATTGCAGGGGTCCAATGAGTCTGGGAGTCTCCTCACCTGTCTTCCGGGCCACTCTGGTGATCTTCTTCTTCTTCGACGATCTACATCTTACACTCATCAGTGCGTGAAGTGCAAAGCTATGTGCTTCTCCCTGCTATGTCTAGAAATCAGTGGGCATCTCAGTACTAAGACCACCACCAATCAAAAAATTTTACATATTTGTGTGACATGTCAAAAAGTTTTAAATGTCAGTAATGTTTTGCTACATATGGTATTTATAGTAGGGAACCATACATTGGTGTACCTTTACAACCATTACCTGTACAAGCAAGGCACTGATACTGTCACTTGATAGTTGCAATACATGAATGGCTTTGAGCTGCATGTAGCATGAGTCTTCAGAATCAGAGATGCGTAGTAAATTCATACTAGCGTAATTTGTTTTCTTTATTTATTGGACATGAACAGGTTAACAGTGGCAATCTTTATGGCCACATGTATCTCAGTAACCAAACCACTAGGAAAGGCAAGTTTCTGATTGTCTCATGCTAAATGTGCCAGTCTATACAGTACAGTGTTCTTCGTCTCATTTCCATCCTTCCCTGAGCAGCATAAGAGGCTGTGCGTACATTTAATTACCTTCAACGTTCTATTTGCATAGTGGGTTTTGTATATGGAATACATTTAAATAATGTAACTCACCCATTTTTTTTTACATGTGATTGACTATGCTAAATTCACTGGCTCAAACGGCTTCTTAAAATATATGCAAATGGAGCGGGGGATTTTAGAAATCCAACCCAACAAACTAATTAAATGACAGCAAAATGTTTTCCTATGTGTGGGAAGGTGCGGCACATTTACTACCAATCTCTCACTGTGTATGTCGTTTATATGACGAGTCATTATCCATACCTAATTACAGATTTTACAGATTTACCTTATATTATATTGATATTACAGATTTTCAATGCACCTTTTCTTTGTCAGTAAATAACATTCTGTGTCATTGTCAAGCAACAAAATTAAAATATAAGAAATTCTTGGCAAATAATTGTCAATTTTTTTAGCTGAACATGAGAAAAAACATAAAAGAAATGAAAAAATAAATAAATAAAAAATCATCCAACCACAAACAGCTTCTTTATGAAAAGAAATTGATTAAATCACAGTTTCAGTATTTTGGTACCGTGTACAATTATGAGCAGGTACTAGAGTAGATTGCAATCTGTGCCAAAAGCTAATGCTTATATACCCTGTACCTCATTTACTATGTGTTTTTGATGCATTTTAGACAATTTTGTACCCACTTGGTAAGAAGCATGGTCTACTAAAAAAGGGTTTTGCTTATAAGAAAGAGGTGTGGCTTTCATGTGACTTTAGGTGCAAAAAAACCCCCCCACAAAAACATGTAGTAATATATTAATAATTGTGCACGAGGCGATGCCAAATATTTTATTTTTTTCTTTAATAAACTTTAATGGGAAAATGGGAAAATAAGGGTGTTTTTTTTAATTAGAGAAGGGGGTTTTATATAATTTAGAGACTTTTTCTTTTTTTTACACTTTTAAGTCCCCATAGGGGACTTAAAATGCTGTGCATATGGTATAGTAGAGCCCTACATTGGGATAGGGATCCTGCGGAACACGCTGGACTCAATGAAAAACATATGGGCGGGAATGAGGCTGCTGCGGCAGGTGCGGGCGGTAAGGTACTATGCATGTGGGTCCTGAAAATCCCGTACATTCTCACATTGCAGACCCAGGCTTTATGACAGGCTGCAGAATTGGTGCCACCACTGGTTTAAAGTGGCTGCGGCACCAGCAGCCTGTTAAGGGTCTGCAGCACTGGCCATGGCTGCTGCTGGCACTGACATTTTTATTCCCCCTCCTTCTGTACCCCTTGCTGTTTTTTACCTGTTCTGTGTCTTCCGGTGGGCTCCAGCAGGTTAGGATGCAGGGTCTTGGCGGGTTCAATGTCCTCTGCCTACTGGCGAGTAACATTCCCCGGCTCCGCAGTGTGACATCAGGGGTGTCACTCATCAGTGCTGCGCAGAGGACGTTAGACATGCCAAGATCCTGGACCTGAGTCTGTGGGAGCCCACCGAAGGACACAGGACAGGTATGAAACAGCAAGGGCATCATAGGGAGGGGGGAGAGGAAGGTGGGAGGGGGAAGTAAAAATGGCATGGGGAGAAATTATAATGGCACAGGGGGTGGGGGGAAATTAAAATGGCTAAGGGGGGTGTAAGGAAATAAAATGGCAGAGGGGGATCAGGGGGGGCATTTTTTGCAGGAGCTGACGGGATTGGACACACATGTCAGTAGGAGTGGGTGGGATTGGACACACAACTTGCAGGAGCGGGCGGTAATGGTCTAAAATGCAGCAGGAGTGGGATTAAAAATCAGTCCCATGCAGGGCTCTATGGCATAGCACTTTACAGTGGGATCTGTGATTAACTGATATAGCCTGGCTAAGCATCAATGACTCGGCGATTGGTGGCAGGAGGCAGGTAATGAGATGCCATTTTAGCTTATCATACCCCAGCAATCATGTTGCAGGGGTATGATAAGTTTCACTGAGCTACTAGCAACATCTACTTTCACTTTAGACACCATGATCGGTATTAATCACGGCATCTTAAGGGTTAAAGGATGGCAAGCGGCGGGATTGTCACTTTCTGACATTAGCAGTGAGTGTCTGGCTACTGATGGTAGCCGACTCTCACTGCTCTGAAGTGAGCGTAGCTCCTGTGCTCGCTTTAAAGTTACTTGAAGGGAAACTAACAGATAGTTCACCCGCACTGAACCCAGTATACTGGGTTATAGTGTGGGTGAACCAATATAAAATGATGGGTAACTCATTTAAATCCATTTGGGAAGTGCAGAGTTATGTTAGTAAATACCTTTATTCCTAATGTGCTCCAGCGCGCATTGGAGGCAGGGAGCTGGCTGGCATGGCTCCCCTGCCTCGTCTATATTCCACCCGAGGCCCGCCCCTGTCTTCATTATTCACTAGGACATGGGAGCCGGCAGGAAGAGGTGAGTGCTCTGGTCTCTGAGCAGAGCGCAGGTGGCGAAGCCTCGCTGTACCTTATAAAATTTATAAAATTGCTGTTTTATTTTAAATTTCCACACACAATAATATTTTCTTGGTTTTGCCATACCTTTCATGGTAAAATGAGTGATGTGATTATAAAGAACAATTGGTCACGCAAAAAACAAGCCCTCATATGGGTCTGTGGATGAAAATAGAAGAGTTGGCTCTTAGAAGGCGAGGAGGAAAAATCGAAAATGCAAAAATAAAATAAGAGTCCTTAAGGCCAAAATGGGACATGTTCTTAATGGGTTAAATATGAAATCAGTACCTAGATGTATTATTATTGGCAGCAACTCCACTTCTGCTCTAATGACCTAATGAGCCTGTTACATATAACACTATTAATAAATGTTCTGTATATCAGATTTCAGTCTGTTATATAACATTGAAGCTATCCATCACATTGCCATTTAATTTCTAAAGAGATGTGAACGTTTTCCTCTAGTTAAATAGGGAAACAGATTCTGATCGTATAGCACTAACATGACAAATTCAATCAGGGCCTGGATGTTGTCTATACCTATATTCATCAAATCAGCTCGCAGGGAGAAACATTTGTTATTTTATATGATTGTGTTTTTGTGTCTCGTACTGCAAATTCAATATAATGGCAATAAAATGACAATAAATTGACACGTAAGTGAAATATGTTACTAGAATCTCAATGGGTGATCCTGCTTATAACCTAGGGTGTGGCTGGCTGATTAACTGAGTAAATAAGTAAATAACAGAAATAAATAAACAAATATGGGAAGGTCTATGTCCAGTTTGGCAGCCTGGAATGTTCTTTGTCCTTTTCTATCAAAGAATCCAGTGAGCACAGTGAACAACTATTCATCTATCCTCCCTTTCTGCCTCCGCCCCTTCCTTCTCTTTTTGTTCATGACTACCCTAATTTCCTTTTTCTCTTCCTTTCTTACTCTATCCCTTCTTCTTCCCTTTTCCCATTTCTCTCTACCTTCCTCATTGGCTTCCTTCCTTTTTTTCCCTTTCTTCCATGCTTCCTTCCTTTAGTCCTCTCTCCCTCCCTTCTCTCCTTACTTTCTCTCTACCTTCCCTCCCTTAAAAAATAAATAAAACTAATGGGAACAGTAAACAATTCAGCTTTCTCTGAATATCTTTCTTTCATTCTTTTTCCTTTGTTTTCTTTTAAACATTATTTTTTTAAATGTTATTCTTTTTCCTTCCTTCCTTCCCTCCCATTAAAGGGATTATCCCAGGTTTTAAATTTAATAGCATATCATTAGGATACAGTATCTCACATACAGTTGTCTGCAAAAATTTTGGTACCCCTGACAATTTCCATGGTTTTCATTTATAAATAATTGGTGGTTCGGATCAGGAATTTAATTTTAAGCTATCAAATATCTGAAAGACACAGTAATATTTCAGTAGTGAAATTAAGTTTATTGGATGAACAGAAAATGTGCAAAATGTAAATGTACGTATACAGGTGCATAAATTTGTCATTTTCACTTGTCATTTTGTTGAGTTGAATACCTGTAACTACCAAGCACTGATTAATTGGAACACACAATTGGTTTGGTGAGCTCATTAACCCTTCATAGACAGGTGCATCCAATCATGTGAAAAGGTATTTAAAAAGTTCCTGTCACCAAATAAACTGTTCTAAACTAACTCAGGCTATGTTCCCTAACTACTCCTAAAACCCCTTCAGCTCTTAAAAAAATTTCAGAGCTTTAAAAGCAGTGTATCATACCTTCTTGCTCATAATTTCGCAGAAGGAGAATGTGGGCGTTTCCCAGCAGGCATGACATCACTGAAGCCTGCTCGGGGACCACTTTCGCCCTCACATGGTTGCAGTGCTGTGATGAATAGAAGACCTCAAGCTCTGTTCATGTTTAAGTCTGTGTTGATATCAGTGAGGCTCTTGTAATGTCAGTTTGTTTATGTATTTTTCTGTTTAGGTGTGTATTCACACACTAGGATGTTCTGAGCAGTTTGTTATTCTCCCTGGATTGGGAGTGGTTAATGCTCTGAACTAATGAGAACTCGGGTGGGGTTATTTTAACCAGAGTTCTCCTGCATTCTACAATACACTTCAATGTTTGCTTGAGCATGCTCCTTGTATTTATCTTGTGATATTATCTGAGTTTTAGCCATGGTTAAATAGTCTTGTTTATTGTAGATTTTAGTCTGTGTTTCATATGTCGGTTTTTAGGATTATGAATGTCTGTTCTGCTTAGTATGTATTCACACTGTGTTAGTCTTCCTTGTTACCTGTGTTCTGTATGTTATAGTTCCTGTTTGTTATCCTGGAGTCTATTTAGACTAATCCGGTTCTGTCTAGTGGTTCCTGGAGTCTATTCAGACTCATCTGGTTGTGGTCTAGAGTTTTGTGATTTATATTTCTGTTTCCTACTAGGTCAGCATCCTGATCACACGGTGGAGTGTGCCCGCTGGCTAGTAGTCTATTTGGCTTTATTATGCTGTCTACTCCTTTTTTGGAGTGGGTGTTGTTTCTGTACTGTTTCCCAGTGTGAACTATGTTCCTGATCAGTTTGGTGTTTTGGCAGTCACTTCCATTCATCCCCTGCATCCCCTGGATTCTGTTGTATACTTGTTGCATAGCTAGTCTTGTTCATTTTATCATGTCTGTCATTTATCTGGATTCTGGTTTATGAACTGTTTGTTTATACACTATATTCTGCCCTGTTTGTGAGTTAATATTCTATCTGGTATATCTGCTTTCCTGTTCTCTTTCTGGCCTGTGAACGACTATGTATATTATTTGTTTCACAAAATCGCTTCACGGCCTTCATTATCTGCTGGCTGGGGGGCTAAAATGGCAGATCCACGTGCCAGGACATGGGGCAAGGAATCCTGGTAAGGTGGGATGCACAGATGACCCTGATTCACATGATGGCATGCAGCCTATTAGCAGGCAGCCAGCTCATGAGATGTCACAGCCCTATATAATCGGGAGCCATTACTACAGCCAGGCATTTCAGCGTTTTATATTTTCCACAGAAAAAAAAGCTTTACAGCAGCGATTCACCACAAGCCCAAATCACTGCAGAAAAGCAGTGGCAGGTGAGAGAGAGAAAGAGAGAGAAAAAGTACACTTTTGGGTGTACTACACAGCTACTCTGTACTGGTGCAGTGGGGTGTACTAAAACTCTAAAGCTAATAGGGGCCAGTTAGGGTGAGCACTAAAAGCCAAAGTCACCTGCTTTTAGTTCCTAATACAGATTGTAAGCGTAGTGGAGCCTATTGTCCTCTCATAAGTGTAACCTGTACATACATAGTAGCATAGTTCATAAGGTCGAAAAAAGACTAGAGTCCATCAAGTTCAACCTATAACCCTAATGAGTCCCTACTGAGTTGATATAGATCTACAGGGTGGGCCATTTATATGGATACACCTTAATAAAATGGGAATGGTTGGTGATATTAACTTCCTGTTTGTGGCACATTAGTATATGTGAGGGGGGAAACTTTTCTAGATGGGTGGTGACCATGGCGGCCATTTTGAAGTCGGACATTTTGAATCATACTTTTGTTTTTCAATAGGAAGAGGGTCATGTGACACATCAAACTTAATGAGAATTTCACAAGAAAAACAATGATGTGCTTGGTTTTAACGTAACTTTATTCTTTCATGAGTTATTTACAAGTTTCTGACCACTTATAAAATGTGTTCAATGTGCTGCCCATTGTATTGGATTGTCAATGCAACCCTCTGCTCCCACTCTTCACACACTGATAGCAACACCACAGCAGAAATGCTTGCACAGGCTTCCAGTATCCGTAGTTTCAGGTGCTGCAGAATGGGCAAAACAAAAGTTGGAACAGGACCCTCAGTTTACGCAGAAGATTTTGTTCAGTGATGAGGCAAACTTTTATGTGAATGGTGAAGTTAACAAACAAAACCACCGCTATTGGTCTGAAACTAACCCACATTGGATAGATCCCTCCAAGACTGTTGGAACACAAAAATTTATGGTATGGTGTGGTATATGGGGTACAAAGATAGTGGGGGAGATTCTTCATCAATGGAAACCTCAAGGCCACTTGATATTCGAAATTGCTACATGATGATGTGTTTCCCTCTTTATGCACTGAAGTTGCACGTTCTCTGAGTTTTTCCAGCAAGATGGTGACCACATTATGGGTGTCAGGTCCGAGCATTGCTAGATGAACAGTTTCCTGGAAAGTGGATTGGTCGTCGTGGGCCAGTTGAATGGTCCCCAAGGTCTCCCGATCTGACCCCTTAGACTTTTTTCTTTGGGGTCATCTAAAGGCAATTGTCTATGCTGTGAAGATACGAGATGTGCATCACCTGAAACTACGGATACTGGAAGCCTGTGCTAGCATTTCTCCTGCGGTGTATATAGTAGCATATAGCAGTGTATACGGATACTGGAAGCCTGTGCTAGCATTTCTCCTGCGGTGTATATAGTATTATATAGCAGTGTATACGGATACTGGAAGCCTGTGCTAGCATTTCTCCTGCGGTGTATATAGTAGTATATAGCAGTGTATACGGATACTGGAAGCCTGTGCTAGCATTTCTCCTGCGGTGTATATAGTAGTATATAGCAGTGTATACGGATACTGGAAGCCTGTGCTAGCATTTCTCCTGCGGTGTATATAGTAGTATATAGCAGTGTATACGGATACTGGAAGCCTGTGCTAGCATTTCTCCTGCGGTGTATATAGTAGTATATAGCAGTGTATAGAGAAGAGGGTTGCATTGACAATCCAACACAATGGCCAGCACATTGAACACATTTTATAAGTGGTCAGAAACTTGTAAATAACTCATGAAAAAATAAAGTTACATTAAAACCAAGCACATCATTGTTTTTCTTGTGAAACACCTGACCCTCTTCCTATTGAAAAAACAAAAGTTGGATTCAAAATTGCAGACTTCAAAATGGCCGCCATGGTGACCACCCATCTTGAAAAGTTTTCCCCCTCACATATACTAATGTGCCACAAACAGGAAGTTAATATCACCAACCATTCCCATTTTATTAAGGTGTATCCATATACAGTGGTCCCTCAACATATGATATTAATTGGTTCCAGGAGAACCATCATATGTTGAAACCATCATATGTCGAGTACATATGTCTATGTAAAAATGGTAATTGGTTCTGGGGCCTCGGAACCATTGTATGTTGAATACTATGGGAAACTGCTAATTGGTTCTGGGATGACCATTGTATGTGGAGTGTTTAACAAACCAGGGTGCCTCCAGCTGTTGCACAACTACAACTCCCAGCATGCATGTACAGCCATTGACTGTCTGGGCATGCTGGGAGTTATAGTTTTGCAACAACTGGAGGCACACTGCTAGGGAAACATTGATGTATGGGGTGTATAGTGTGTATATGTATTGTAGGTGATGTGTGACATCGCATACAGTACTGTACAGTTCTTTAAATACCTTCAGGGGGGACAGAATGTCCTCCATTACGATCCTGCCAACTACAGCTCTATAGGAAAGGAAGGGGAGGGCAGCCAGCAGCTCATTGGATGCCTGCAGCAAGATGCTCCAGGCTATTGGCTATGGCTGCACTGGGGGGGGGGGGGGGGGGGGGGCTTACACGGAGCTAACAGTGGAAGCCTGTATGAGTTAGCAGGACAGCATGTGAGTAACAGGAGGAAGAACGGGGCACACGGGGCACATTAAACAACTATCTGTCAGTTGCTGAAGTTGTCTGCGCTGTCAGATAGCTGTTTGTACGATGGCCCCGACACACAGCAGCATCATATGTCGATGCTGCCTTCAACATACGATGGGCTCTGAGAGGCCATCATATGTTGAAATGATCATATGTCGGGGCCATCATAAGTCGGGGGGTCACTGTAAATGGCCCACCCTGTAGAATCCATAACCTGTAATGTTATTATTCTCCAAAAATGCATCCAGACCCCTTTTAAATTCTTTTAAAGAGTTCACCATGACCACCTCCTCTGGCAGAGAATTCCACAGTCTCATTGCTCTTACAGTAAAGAACCCTCATCTGTGCTGGTGTAGAAACCTTCTTTCCTCTAGACGTATGGAAGGATGCCCCCTTGTTATAGATACAGTCCTGGGTATAAATAGATCATGGTAGAGATATCTGTAAGGTCCCCTGATATATTTATACATAGTTATTGTCAGGAACCGGACTGGTAAGCGGTTAGGATGCAGATAGTGGATCCTCTGTGTCAGTGAGGCGATGATGTGGGCCATACCAGGGGACCAGTTCTAAGAAGTTACTGGTTTTCACCAGAGCCCGCCGCAAGGCGGGATGGACTTGCTGCGGCCGTATCCCCTGATAACGACTCGACCTCACTGACAGCTGAGACAGGAGTGGTACACAAGGACAAGGCGAAAGCAAGGTCGGACGTAGCAAAGGGTCAAGGCAGGTGGCAAGGTTCATAGTCAGGGGCAACGGCAAAGGGTCTGGATACACAGGCTAGGGATACACACAAAACGCTTTCTCAGGGCACTAGGGCAACAAGATCCGGCAAGGACAGGAAGGGGAAGTGGGTCTTTATTCATTTTGAACTGATTGGACCAGGCACCAATTAATGGTGCACTGGCCCTTAAAATCTCACGAAGTTGGTGCGCGCTCGCCCTAAGGAGCGGGTCCGCGCACGCCGGGAGCAAGGAGCAGTGGGAGGACGGTGAGTGAGTTGGGATGCGATCCGTGAGCAGGGACGTCCCGCCACAAGGATCGCATCCCTCCCACTGACAGGGGAACAGCGCTCTCGGTCAGGAGCAGTGACCGGAGCGCTGTCAGAGAGAGAACGCCACGAGCGCTCCGGGAAAGCAGCGGGACCCGGAGCGCTCGGCGTTACAGTTATTAGGTCGCCCCTAAGCCTTCTTTTTTCTAAACTAAATAACCCTAATTCTGATTATCTTTCTGGGTACTGTAGTCCTCCCATTCCCCGTATTACCCTGGTTGCCCGTCTTTGAACCCTCTCCAGCTCCACTATATCTTTCTTGTACACTGGTGCCAAGTACTGTACCCAGTTTTCCATGTGTGGTCCGACTAGTGATTTGTACTGCGGTAGAATTATTTCCTTGTCGTGGGCATCTATACCCCTATTGATGCACCCCATGATTTTATTTGCCTTGGCAGCAGCTGCCCGAAATTGACACAGCTAAATTTACTATTAACTAAGACTCCCAAGTCCTTTTCCACATCAGTCATCCCAAGTGTTCTCCCATTTAATACATAATCCCAGCCCAGATTGTTCCTCCCCATGTACATTACCTTACATTTATCAGTGTTGAACCTCATCTGCCACTCAACGCAGCCCAAACCTCCAACCTATCCAGATCCATTTGTAACAGTGCACTGTCCTCTATAGTGTTTATCACTTTACAGAGTTTAGTATCGTCTGCAAAGATTGCTACTTTACTATTCAGCACCTCTACAAGGTCATTAATGAATATATTAAATAGAACAGGACCCAATACTGACCCCTGTGGTACCCCACTAGTAACAGTCACCCAATCAGAATAAGTACCATTAATAACCACCCTCTGTTTCCTATCACTGAGCCAGTTACTTGCACACATTTTCCACCAGTCCAAGCATTCTCATTTTATGCACCAAACTTTTATGTGGCACTGTATCAAATACTTTGGAAAAATCCAGGTATACAACATTCAGCGATTCCCCCTGGTCCAGTCTGGAGCTCACCTCCTCATAAAAGCTGATCTGGAGTCATGCATTTATTTTTATCAAGATATTTTATCAAGTTTATTGGCACCACATTTGCCATGCGCCAGTCCTGGGGAACAGTCCCTGTTACTATAGAGTCCCTGAATATTAAAAATAGGGGGCTGTCTATTACATTACTTAATTCCTTTAGAACACGGGGGTGAATGCCATCTGGACCAGGCAATTTGTATATTTAGATTTTTTGTAGGTGGCACTGTACTTCTTCCTGTGTTAGACAGGTTGTCACGATGCCGGCTGGCAGGAGGTGGATCCTCTGTGCCAGAGAGGGATTGGCGTGGACCGTGCTAGTGGACCGGTTCTAAGTCACTACTGGTTTTCACCAGAGCCCGCCGCAAAGCGGGATGGTCTTGCTGCGGCGGTAGTGACCAGGTCGTATCCACTAGCAACGGCTCAACCTCTCTGACTGCTGAAGATAGGCGCGGTACAAGGGAGTAGACAGAAGCAAGGTCGGACGTAGCAGAAGGTCGGGGCAGGCAGCAAGGATCGTAGTCAGGGGCAACGGCAGGAGGTCTGGAACACAGGCTAGGAACACACAAGGAAACGCTTTCACTGGCACAATGGCAACAAGATCCGGCGAGGGAGTGCAGGGGAAGTGAGGTATACATAGGGAGTGCACAGGTGAACACACTAATTAGAACCACTTGCGCCAATCAGCGGCGCAGTGGCCCTTTAAATCGCAGAGACCCGGCGCGCGCGCGCCCTAGGGAGCGGGGCCGCGCGCGCCGGGACAGGACCGACGGAGAGCGAGTCAGGTACGGGAGCCGGGGTGCGCATCGCGAGCGGGCGCCACCCGCATCGCGAATCGCATCCCGGCTGGAGGCGGTATCGCAGCGCACCCGGTCAGTGGATCTGACCGGGGCGCTGCGGGAGCGAGAGTGTAGCGAGCGCTCCGGGGAGGAGCGGGGACCCGGAGCGCTCGGCGTAACACAGGTGACCTGTGCTGGGGGGTTTACCTTATCTTGCTGTATATCACCTGGCATTTCATTTTCCTCAGTGAATACCACAAAGGAGGTGTACGATTTTTTTTCCTGTTAAACTCATTTGGGCCAGTTACTCTGAAAGGCCAGCCAAAACTACACACCTGCTTTTATAGCCTAATACAGTTGTAAGCGTAGTGGAGCATATTGTCCTCCTCTCATAAGTGTAACCTGTACGTACATAGGTGGTGTAAGATTTTTTTTTCCTGTTAAACTCATTTGGGCCAGTTACTCTGAAAGGCCAGCCAAAACCACACACCTGCTTTTATAGCCTAATACAGTTGTAAACCTAGTGGAGCGTATTGTCCTTTTTCTCATAAGTGTAACACATACGCATTCGGCTGGTGTATAAGTATGTCAGGCGGAGAAGTGCCAGGACGTGCACAGAAAAGTAGCAGAGGCCTAAATTCATCTGGCGCAGGCAGAGGTCGCAGAAGACTAGGGGTGCGTGGCAGCAGGAGTCACAGGGAGGGGCCTGAGCTCCCGGTATCAGGTAGTGGTCGTGTCTCATATGCTGTGGGTTCAGCTCCATTATTTAGTGAGGATGATCTAATAGAGGAAAGTCAGCAGCTACTGCCCAGCCAAAAATTGGAGAAGACATCCGTCGCTTCCTCCGCTAGGCGGGCAAGTAGTGATGAGGAGAGTGGCGTGAGAGGTGGTGTTGCGAGCATTCAGGCTCCTGAAACATACACTGTTGAGGAGCCTGAGGAGGACATCAGTGACCTGCAGACACAACTCGATGATGATGAAGCCGATCGCAATTGGGAGCCGGGTGCAGAAGGGGCTTCATCATCATCAGGAGAAGAGGGTTGCAGGTTGCCCGTGAGGTAGCAGCTGAGTCACATGCAAGATGTGTCGGCAGAAGGTGAAGTGTTGCCAGGGTCCCAATGTTGGCACCATGGCCCTGCGTCAACATATGCAGCCTCACCATAAAGCAGCCTGGGAGAACAGTGGCTTCGATGTGGTGGTCCAGCCTGCTGCATCACCCAGTGGCACGCCGCTCCCTGTTTCAGCCAGAAAAGGCTCCACCACCTCAGCCTAAGGGAGCTGTCTGTCATACTCATCTTCTGTCGGTCCAGATGCTCCTGCTCCTCCTACTTCGAGTCAGTAATTCCGGCAGCAATCCATCAGCGAAGCGATGTCCAAGAGACAGCAGTATACGCCCACTCATCCAACTGTACTGAAGCTGAATGTGCTCCTATCTAAGTTGCTGGTGCTGCAGTCCCACCCTTTTCAAGTGGACACTTAGTCATGAGCATGGGGGTGCGCTGAGAGGCAAGGGCTGGGACAGGCGGTAGCTGGCCTCGCAGCAGACTGCCAGCTCAATTTTAAGTACAAGCTTTTTAACTGCAGCAACTTACACGCTGCAGCAATTATACACTATTGGAGCTGGAATTACCACGGCTGCTGGCACCAGACTTGCCCTCCAATGGGTTCTCAAAAAAAACGATTTTAAAGGGAACCAATCATCAGATTTTACCCTATATAACGCTTGACAAAGTGTTATATAGGGTAAAATCTTTATTTTCACCATTCCCGGGGGACGCTCCTGCCCCCAGGGATGGTGAAGATATGAAGTTATAAACTAGTCACCGCCGCCGTCGTAAGTAGTCACCTGGGCGGGGAGCTCTTCTCACCTACTCCCGTTCTTCGTCCGGGAGCGACGCCCCCTCCGCTTGATTGATGGGCAGCGTCATCGCTCTGCTCCGTCTGTTTAGTGAGCAGAACAATGACGCTGCCCATCAATCAAGCGGAGGGGGCGTCGCTCCCGGCCGAAGAACGGGAGTAGGTGAGAAGAGCTCCCCGCCCAGGTGACTACTTACGGCGGCGGCGGTGACTAGTTTATAACTTCATATCTTCACCATCCCTGGGGCAGGAGCGTCCCCCGGGGATGGTGAGGACAACAATTTTACCCTATATAACGCTTTGCCAAGCATAATATAGGGTAAAATCTGATGATTGGTTCCCTTTAAGGGGTACTCCGGTGGAAAACTTTTTTTTAAAATCAACTGGGGCCAGAAAGTTAAACAGATTTGTAAATTTCTTCTATTAAAAAATCTTAATCCTTCCAGTACTTATTAGCTGCTGAATACTACAGAAGAAATTATTTTCTTTTTGGAAAACAGAGCTCTCCGCTGACATCTCTGTCCATTTTAAGAACTGTCCAGAGTAGGAGAAAATCCCCATAGAAAACATATGCTGCTCTGGTCAGTTTCTAAAATGGACAGGGATGTCAGCAGAGAGCACTGTCCTTGTGATTCAGTAGAGAGCACTGAGATCCAAAAAGAAAACCATTTCCTCTGTAGTATTCAGCAGCTAATAACTACTGGAAGGATTAAGATTTTTTAATAGAAGTAATTTACAAATCTGTTTAACTTTCTGGCACCAGTTGATTTAAAAAAAAGTTCCCCACCAGAGTACCCCTTTAAAGAGGTTATCCAATATCTAAAAACATATCCCCTATCCGCAGGATAAAGGATAAGATTTAGATCCTGGGGGAGTCCAACCTCGGGAGTCCCCTGCGATCTCCCGTACGGCGTCCCCTCTCCTCATGAATGAAGGCGTGTCGATCACAGCATGAAGTGGTGGCCAACACACCCACACATGCAGCGTTCGGGTATCTCCAGCTCTGCCATAGGGATGCATGAAGGGGCCGTATCAGGCTTTGTACCGTGGTCATCATGCCTTCATTCATGAGGAGAGCAGGGCGCCATATGGGAGATCACGGGAGCCACAGCAGAATAGAGCCGGGACAACAGGCGAGAAATTGCAGTGGCCCCAGCGGTCAGACACGCCCCCCCCTCGCTTGATCTGACACTTATCCCCTACCCTGCAAATAGGGGATACGGATTTAGATACTGGGCTACTCCTTTAAAGGGGTACTCAGCTTTTTTAAATCAATTGATGCCAGAAAGTTAAACAAATTTGTAACTTACTTCTATTTAAAAATCTTAATCCTTCCAGTACTTATCAGATACTGTATGCTCCACAGGAAGTTCTACTCTTCTTGAATTTTCTTTTCTGTCTGACCACAGTGCTCTCTGCTGACATCTCTGTCCATGTCAGGAACTGTCCAGAGCAGAATAGGTTTCCTATGGGAATTTGCTCCTACTCTGGACAGTTCCTAAAATTTACAGAGGTGTCAGCAGAGAGCACTGGGATCAGACAGAAAGGAAATTCAAAAAGAAAAGAACTTCCTGTGGAGCATATAGCAGCTGATAAGTACTGGAAGGATTAAGATTTTTAAATAGGAGTAATTTACAAATCTGTTTAACTTTCTGCCACCAGTTGATTTAAAAAAAATTAAAATGTTTTCCAGTGGAGTACCCCTTTAACCTGTTCAGGACCCAGGGCGTAATTTTACACCCCGGCGCCCTGGTACTTAAGGACCCAGGGCGTAAACTTACGCCCTGGCGGTTTCCGGTCCCTGCCGCGCGCCGGGCGGGGATCTGAAGCGGATGCCTGCTGAAATGCTTCAGCAGGCATCCAGGGCAAACGCCGAGGGGGGCCATGTAGGCCCCCCATGTCGGCGATCGCCGCAAATCGCAAGGGAAATCGCCCTTGCGATCTGCGGCGATACCGGGCTGATCGGGTCTCTGGGACCCGACCGCCCGGTAATTTCACATGATCCCGGCTGTCACAGACCGCCAGGACCATGCTGGAGTATAGGAGCGAGGTGGAAAGCCTGCCACCTCCTCCTATTCCCTGCGATCCGTCGGTTAGTTAACCGACCAATCGAAGGGGGGGGGGTACGGGGGGGCGGTTACTTCCTCCCGTCCTGCCCGGCCCCTTGAAGTCCGGAGAGGACGGGAGGAAGACCGGAGGACGCAGCAGGGGACGTCGGAGTGCTGGGGACCGGCCCCGGTACTTACCTCGTCCCTGAAGACCCGGATCCCGGTGATGAAGACGGCGGCGGCGGCGACAGGTGAGTTCCTCTTTAGCCGCGGTCGGGCCCTTTACAGCAATGCACGTCGCCGTAAAGCAACATGCATTGCTGAAATGGGACCCTGTATACTACAACTCCCAGCATGCCCAGACAGCCCTTGGCGTCTGGGCATGCTGGGAGTTGCAGTTTTGCAACATCTGGAGGTCCACAGTTTGGAGACCACTGTGCCCTTCCAGATGTTGCAAAACTACACATCCTCAGCATGCCCTTACTGTCCAGGCATGCTGGGAGTTGTAGTTCTGTAACATCTGGCCCTTCAGATGTTGCAGAACTACAACTCCCAGCATGCCTGGACAGTTTTGGCATACTGGGAGTTGTAGTTTTGCAACATCTGGAAGGGCACAGATTGGGAACCACTGTAATAGTGGTCTGCAAACTGTAGTCCTCCAGATGTTGCAAAACTACAACTCCAAGCATGCTGGGAGTTGTAGTTCGGCAACATCTGGCTCTAAAGATGTTGCCGAACTACTACTTCCAGCATACCTGAGAATGTTTGGGAGTTGTGGTTTTGCAACAACTGTAGGCACACTGGTTGGGAAACATTGTCTGTTTCCTAACTCAGTGTTTCCCAACCCGTGTGCCTCCAGCTGTTGCAAAAATATAACTACCAGCATGCACTGATAGACTGTACATGCTGGGAGTTGTAGTTTTGCAACACCTGGAGGTCCCCCCCCCCTGTGAATGTACAGGGTACATTCACATGGGCAGGGGGCTTACAGTGAGTATCAGGCTGCAAGTTTGCGATGCAGCAAATTTTGCGCGGCAGCTCAAACTCGCTGTAACTCCCCCTGCCCGTGTGACTGTACCCTAAAAACACTACACTACACTAACACAAAATAAAATAAAAAGTAAAAAACACTACATATACACATACCCCTACACAGCCCCCCTCCCCAATAAAAATGAAAAACGTCTGGTACGCCACTGTTTCCAAAATGGAGCCTCCAGCTGTTGCAAAACAACAACTCCCAGTATTGCTGGACAGCCGTTGACTGTCCAAGCATGCTGGGAGTTTTGCAACAGCTGGAGGCACCCTGTTTGGGAATCACTGGCGTAGAATACCCCTATGTCCACCCCTGTGCAATCCCTAATTCAGGCCTCAAATGCGCATGGCGTTCTCACTTCGGAGCCCTGTCGTATTTCAAGGCAACAGTTTAGGGCCACATATGGGGTATCGCCGTACTCGGGAGAAATCGCCTAACAAATTTTGGGGGGCTTTTTCTCCTTTCACCCCTTATGAAAAGGTGAAGTTGGGGTCTACACCAGCATGTTAGTGTAAAAAAATTAATTTTTTACACTAACATGCTGGTGTTGCCCTATACTTTTCATTTTGACAAGAGGTCAAAGGGAAAAAAGCCCCCCAAAATTTGTAATGCAATTTCTTCCGAGTACGGAGATACCCCATAAGTGGGCGCAAAGTGCTCTGGGGGCGCACAACAAGGCCCAGTAGGGAGAGTGCACCATGTACATTTTAGGTGATTTGCACAGGGGTGGCTGATTGTTACAGCGGTTTTAACAAATACAAAAAAATAAAAATAAAACACATGTGACCCCATTTCGGAAACTACACCCCTCACGGAATGTAATAAGGGGTGCAGTGAGAATTTACACCCCACTGGTGTCTGACAGAGCTTTGGAACAGTGGGCTGTGCAAATAAAAAATTTTGTACAGCCCACTGTTTCAAAGATCTGACAGACACCAGTGGGGGGTAAATGCTCACTGTACCCCTTGTTACGTTCCTCAAGGGGTCTAGTTTCCAAAATGGTATGCCATGTGGGGGTTATTTTGCTGTCCTGGCACCATAGGGGCTTCCTAAATGCGACATGCCCCCGAGCAAAATTTGCTCTCAAAAAGCCAAATATGACTCCTTCTCTTCTGAGCATTGTAGTTCCCCCGTAGTGCACTTCAGGTCAACTTATTGGGTACCTCCATACTCAGAAGAGATGGGGTTACAAATTTTGGGGGGTATTTTCTGCTATTAACCCTTGCAAAAATGTGAAATTGGGGGGGAAACACACATTTTAGTGAAAAAAATTATATATTTTTTTACATATGCAAAAGTCGTGAAACACCTGTGGGGTATTAAGGCTCACTTTATTCCTTGTTACGTTCCTCAAGGGGTCTAGTTTCCAAAATGGTATGCCATGTGTGGGGGTTTTGCTGTTCTGGCACCATAGGGGCTTCCTAAATGCAACATCCCCCCAAAAAACATTTCAGAAAAACGTACCCTCCAAAATCCCCTTGTCGCTCCTTCGCTTCTGAGCCCTCTACTGCGCCCGCCAAACACTTTACATAGACATATGAGATATGTGCTTACTCGAGAGAAATTGGGCTACAAAAATAACAATCCATTTTATCCTTTTACCCCTTGTAAAAATTCAAAAATTTGGTCTACAAGAACATGCGAGTGTAAAAAATGAAGATTGTGAATTTTTTCCTTCACTTTGCTGCTATTCCTGTGAAACACCTAAAGGGTTAAAATGCTGACTGAATGTCATTTTGAATACTTTGGGGGGTGAAGTTTTTATAATGGGGTCATTTGTGGGGTATTTCTAAGATAAAGACCCTTCAAATCCACTTCAAATCTAAACTGGTCCCTGAAAAATTGTGATTTTGGAAATTTTGTGAAAAATTGGAAAATTGCTGCTGAACTTTGAAGCCCTCTGATGTCTTCCGAAAGTAAAAACTCATCAATTTTATGATGCAAACATAAAGTGGACATATTGTATATGTGAATAAAAATAAAAAAATATTTGGAATATCTATTTTCCTTACAAGCAGAGAGCTTCAAAGTTAGAAAAATGCAAAATTTTCAAATTTTTCATCAAATTTTGGGATTTTTCACCAAGAAAGGATGCAAGTTACCACAAAATTTTATCACTATGTTAAAGTAGAATATGTCACGAAAAAACAGTCTCAGAATCAGAATGATAACTAAAAGCATTCCAGAGTTATTAATGTTTAAAGTGACAGTGGTCAGATGTGCAAAAAATGGCCGGGTCCTAAGGTGTAAAATGGCTGGGTCCTTAAGGGGTTAAAGTTTGTTCATTCCAATTACCAGGCTCTATCATTGTGCCACTCTGCGGCAGTGATACTAATAGCGACACTTGTAATCTGCATGTCATACTGAATAACAGTATTATTTCACTAACACAGCACAATCCCTATTCCTTTTTACAACAAGGCCCGATTGAGGCTCTCTTTAGCCCGGAAATAGCCATTTTTAATAGCGATTCGTGTAGGTTTTCCATTGCTGGCTCTCAAATCTTAGATTGTAATCACATACATTTTTTAAAGAAAAATATATATATAAAACTAATACAAAATTGTTCAGGATACTATAATGTATTTTCCTCTTCCATCATCTATTTGTAAATTCTTTTGGCACCTTTTGTTCTCTAGTTGTAATGATGCTACAAGCTCCGGCATATTTTGGGAACACCTTCTTCATACTATGTATACACAACATATTGATAAGGAAAGACAGTTGTTATTTTCCATAAAGCCTGTAGGATTACCTAGCAGTTTATTTCTAACGCCTTAAAAAGACTGACGGGATGTGCATTTATTTAGCTGGATAGGTTCTGCATGAGATGTGCTGGGTCCCACCTATCACACTTAGAGATGAGAGATGGGATCACGCAATATGTATATATTTGCATACATTGTCTGGGGTTTCTTTTGCACATTGAATGCATTTTAGTGAGTTTGTGAAGGTTGAGGTACAAAAAATGTCAGGCAGAATTGTCTGTCAGATTATAAAGGTTGCCATAGCAACTATTGTATGTGTGGCGCAGAGCAGCATATTTTAACCCATATCCTGCCAGTAGTGCTTGATACATGTTTCTGGGTTTAACACAATTACATCCTATATACATTTCATTCAACTATAGCAGGTGAAAATACGCCATCCTCCAGAAGACTGAAGTCATTCTGAGTTGGTCAAGCTGAAATTCAATCATAGCTGCAGACAGTTCTCCGTCCTCAGCGCATACTTCATTTGAACCTTTATCTGGTTATAGAAATATTCAATATCAAGACAAAAAAGAAAATAGTACATGGTGTCTTTGGTATCTTTAGTAACTGTATCATTGTATGTAACATATGTAAAATATCTTCCTTTTTCCCCCCTTCTTCTTCTTATTAACTAGTTTTTGCCCGCGGCTTCGCTCGCGTTAAATTTGGGGTAACATAGATCTACTTTTTACGATGCAATATAGTAATGAGGCCGCTCTGGGTAAAGTCTACGGGCATCCAAACAACCCCAATTCTAACAAACATTACATAAGAAATGGCCCGAAACAAACAGGCTGCATCTTCAATAACGTTGTGGGGCACCATAGTCCCATCTATTTTCAACCATTCTACATTCATTGTGATAGATACCAAACTAAAGGTAAATTATAGTCAGAATAAAGAAACGAAAAAGGGGAACCCGCCTTCCCGCGCTGCTTATATACTGTCTGGGTACAGCGCGTGCATGTTGTATTCATAATGAGGTGCAGCACGTGCAAATTTATTGGTGTTTTGATTGATTTTTCGGAGGATTATTATTATGTAAATACAGATACAGACAGACGTTGTAATGGTGCAAATTTTCGAATTTAAAAATCAACCTAATCTTAATTCATACAAACTTTGAACCCCCGTTTCACCTCGTTGAATTTTAGAAAACGTTAAAACACGTGTTTCTTTATCTCTAATTGTTGGCCTAAAAAAAGTTTCATGCTTCTAGCTTAATAAATGACGGACTTCTTTACAAATTTTAACCCCTTTTTCACCCCCTTAAGGGTTGTATTTTGAAAAATCCTTTCTTATTCCTCGTCTACGTCTTAAAAACAACACCTGTGAAAAAATTCAGCTTTCTAGGTCCAAGGGTTTAGGCTGAGCGTTGATGAGTCAGTGAGTCAGGTCTTCTCCTTTTATATATATATATATATATATATATATAGATGTTAATATTATCACTTTTATGATTGGTGATAGTAATGCGGAGAATGATATGTGCTGCTGAGTCAAGTTCATAGTAAGGAATCTGGTATCTTCAGAACATCCAAGTGACAACACTAGATTGCCATGGTACTGACTGTAGATTTGGCTCCATTTGCGGTAGACAGTTTGAAAGTGCCATAAACTATTGTTACAAAGTGTTTTATGCTCTCTAGCAATATAAATACAATATCACACAGTGACATTAAAGAGGCTCAATGAATTTCCAATAGAATAATGTTATAGAACCAATAGTGTTAGTGTTAGATTTACCACAGTGTTAAAAGGTGAACTCTCAGATGAGGCCCGTGTGCAGTAACACACTGGCTCCATTGGAATGAGTAGGAACTGGAGATAGAGCAGTACACACGTGTTTAGTGTTAGATTTAGATAGCGCCACTTTGAATGTAATGAAACCACCAATATTGTGTAACACATTTTAGACTATGGCTATAATCATTAAAGGGGTACTCCGGTGGAAAACATTTTATTTAAATCAACTGGTGCCAGAAAGTTAAACAGATTTGTAAATTACTTCTATCAAAAAATATTTGCCGTTCCAGTACTTATTAACAGCTGTATGCCACAGAGGAAATTCTTTTCTTTTTTAATTTCTTTATTGTCTTGTCCACAGTGCTCTCTGCTGACACCTGATGCCCGTATCAGAAACTGTCCAGAGCAGGAGAAAATCCCCATAGCAAACCTATGCTGCTCTGGACAGTTCCTGACACGGACAAAGGTGTCAGCAGAGAGCACTGTGGACAAGACAAAAAAGAAATTGAAAAAGAAAAGAATTTCATTTCTAGCATACAGCTGCTAATAAGTACTGGAGGGACAACTATTTTTTAATAAAAGTAATTTACAAATCTGTTTAACTTTCTGGCAACAGTTGATTTAAAAAAAAAATGTTTTCCACCAGAGTACCCCTTTAAGCTTTTTGTGGTAATGTATGTAAATAGAACCAGTTGAACCAGTTTATAAACTGCAGCATAAAATAATAGAAATTAAGGCAGAGGTTCTTGTGTATGCCTTGCATTTAACTACACTATGTGGCAGGCATGGTGCCATTTTGGAGATAACTCCATTGCTGACATGGTTCTTTAACCTCTTAACGGACGCCGGGCGTATGCATACGCCCTGCATCCCGAGTCCTTAAGGACGTGGGGCGTATGCATACGCCTGTGGGAATTCCGGTCCCCGCCGCTAGCCGGTTGGGGACCGGACCCGAATGCCTGCTGAAATCATTCAGCAGGCATCCCGGAACATTGCCGAGGGGGGTCCTGAGACCCCCCCATGTCGGCGATCGCAGAAAATCGCATGTCAATTCAGACATGCGATTTTCTGCTATTCCGGCCTGATTGGGTCTCTGGTGACCCGATCACCCAGAAAATAGGGATGATTGGAGCTGTCAGGGACAGCCCTGATCATCATGAGGTCTAGGAGTGGGGTCACAGTGCTGCGATCTCCTCCTATCCCCTGCCATTGGTCAGAACTGATTCTGACCAATGGCAGGGCAGGACAGTGGGTTGCCATGGCAACCCCCATTCTGCCCACCCCTGGATGTTGAGGGGAAGATGTAGAGAAGATGGAGGCCATTACCTGGAGGAGAAGATGCCTGGGGAGGCACGATCGTCTCTGGAGACTGCTGGATCCTGCTCAGGTAGGGAAACTACGGTGGGGGGGGGTGTGAATGACAGTGAAAGTAATGTGATCTTTACTGTGGCAACCACTAGGAACGCCAATCTGCAACTCCCAACATGCCCAGACAGCCAAAGGCTGTCTGGGCATGCTGGGAGTTGTAGTTTTGCAACATCTGGAGGATCACAGTTTGGCGACCACTGTTACAGTGGTGCCCAAACGGTAGCCCTCCAGATGTTGCCAAACTACAACTCTCAGCATGCCTAGACTGCCAAGGCATGCTGGGAGTTGTAGTTCTGTAACATCTGTCCCTTCAGATTTAGCAATTTTCATGAAATTTTTGAAAATTGCTGCTCTATTTTGAAGCCCTCTAATTTTTTCAAAAAGCAAAAATATGTTAATTTTATGATGCAAACATAAATTGGACATATTGTATTTGTGAATAAAAATAAAATTTATTTGGAATATCCATTTTCCTTACAAGTAGAGAGCTTCAAAGTTAGAAAAATGCTAAATTTTCATGAAATTCAGGGATTTTTCACCAAAAAAGAATGCAAGTAACGCCGGAAATTTACCACCAAAATAAAGTAGAATATGTCACGAAAAAACAATCTCAGAATCAGAATATTTGGTAAAAGCGTTTTGGAGTTATTAATTCGTAAAGCGACGGCGGTCAGAATTGCGAAAAAGGGCTCAGTCCTAAGGGGTTAATGCTAAATTTCCCATTGATTCTCTGGTTGTGCAGAGAGAAGGTGTAGTGTTTGATTATTGCACCTGTTCATCTAATTAGGCTGCTAGTGTTAGAGTTCACCTAGGTGAGGCACAAGTGGTTTGAAGTCAGTTCACATTCTGTGCATTTTGGATGAGTTTTCCTATTCAAATTTGCCTTTTTAGAGAAATATTGCCAAGAGGTGAAGGCGATTTGAACATTTGAAGACTTTAGGCTGTGTTGACATGTTTAATTTTTACTGTATTTTTCAAATTATTATTATTTTTTTTGCATTTAGGCTTTTTTTGCTGCAATTTTCCAAAATTACTATACAAATGACACATTTGCACAGTTTAGGGAAAATCCAAGCAAAAGCATAAATATTCAACAAGAAACATAATGAAGAGGTGTATAACGACTATATATTCTGATCCCATAGAGATAGCAGATTGAGCTGGGAGTGGAGGAAAGTAGAGGGATCTGTGAGCTAGTAGCAGGCGACCTGGTAGGTGAAGTTCACAGGAAGTCTTACACATTAAGCGCTAGAAGGTTTGAAGAGTTAGGCTAGTGTCACATGACCAAGTTATAGTGGTGAAATACATAAATGCCGCTGTGCTGGAATAAAACAAATGTACGACTAAAGATAGTGAGCGTGCATGATATGGGCAATAAAAAAATTAAAAAAAATTCAGAATGGTTCCTAATATAGACTCATTTTGGTCTGTGATCACTTGAGAACCCCCACCTACAGACTGATAAAGAAAGGGAAGTAGAGGAAGAAAACAAATGGTTATAGATCATTTTAGAAGAAAATATCAATACATTATAGAATACAATATGTGAATGTTTGGGCCATAACGTTGGACTGAACTTTCCCTCATCTAGACAAAATGACAAGATATACATAACTATAACTATACATTGTAATAAATACTACATAAAAGCTTTTTTTTTCTTTAAATCCATTGTTTATTTATGGGCAGACTTGCCAACACAGAACAGTATAAATAGTAGAATAGTCTTTCAACAATCCTCTTGGTAGAGAACCCACAATTTGCAGTAACCTCGGGGTCCATCTTGTCTGAATCAGAATTAGTCTATCCACCTCTCACTGCCTGGAGGGAATAAATATCTTATTCTGTACTGCCATTCCCCACTCTCCAGCTTCAGAGCTCTCAGGCAAAAGTGACAACTGATAAATGTTTATGGATCAACTGGAGTAAATTGTATATGTTTTCCTTTGCTCAGTACGCCTCCTATATACAGGTCAGTGATGTCTCATAGCTTTTATTACATGAATAATCTAAAAAGTTTTTAACAAAAATGCAACATAGTCAGTAACGGCAACAGTGACATCTTTTGACTAAAGCGGGGAACTACATGTAAAAAATTTAAATGTTTTTCAGGCCTAGGTTTTAGCTGCAAGTTCAGAATTTTTACATTTAGACCAGTTTATTGTTTTACCTAACCAACTTTTTAAATAATAATCCCAGAATTTAGAAACCTAAAGACAGACATTAATGGAAAACAAACAAGGGTAGAATAGAAAAAAAAAAAAAAAAAAGCATCATTGCTGACAGTATTAAATGTAAAAGGATGTCATCTTTACCATGTGTGTCCCAAATTAGCGATTAGGTAGCATGTATGTAGCTTGTGTTTAGTAAATTTTGCAGATGCTTGCAAAAGTTTTGGCCACACCTGCAAACCAGATAGTAAGATATCTATCATGCTGTTAATTTGCATTTTAAGACCCCCCCAAAATATGCCCATATTACGCTTGTATGAAGCGAGCCTGCAAAAAGAACCTGCCATTTTAGCTCATCGAACCCCCGCGACCATGTTCCGATGAGTCCCCTGAGCTAACCGGATGTAGGATATAATTCTTTAGAAATCATGATCAGCATTGATCACAGCTAAAGCATTAATGACGGGCAGCATCAGGATCACGTCTGCCCTTCATTAGCTGAGAGAGGCTGGCTATTGATAGTAGCCGACACTTACTGCTATGAAGCAAGTACTGCTCCTGCACTCATTTTATAGTTACACTTCAAGGGGTACAGGTATGACCAGTATGCCCAATGTCCCCAATGGGTTAAAGAAGTTATCCTCTATTCACATGATAGGGGGTAACTAGCTGATCAGTGAGGTCTGACTGCTGGGACCCCAACACTTGCTTCTTCCCTCCAGTGAATTGAGCTTCAGCATGCATGCCCAACCAGTTTCTCAATTCTGCTCAATTCATGCTCAATTCTCAAAAAAGTCCAAAAGCTAAACCAAGTTGATCAGGTTGACCAGGTGAAAATACTTTCCAGGCAAAAAACAAAAAGCAGATTGAAAATAAATTTTAATGTAATTTTATTACCAATCACAATTGTGCTATCTCTAAGATTAGGGATACCCTAGTAAAACACTGGTCTACTATAGGGATGGATTCAGATTTGAATAAAATAGTCCCAAAGAGACCTGCACTCACATTTAGACATGCAAAAACCTTATGTATCCATCTTGCCCAAAGCCATCTAAAAGCTAGAGCTCAAGTGGATAAGGAGAACATGATTACTTATATGAAGAAACATAAAAGCAAAGATACAGGTAAAAACATTGCTATTAGTGATGTTTAGGTTACTGGCACTTTCTGCTGTGGGAAAACCTGATGTCTGTGATGGCTCTGGATTCTCACTCCGGCTATTACATCATTTTCATTGCAATCAACAGACGAGGTATTCCATTTGAAGGAATATCTCAACTGTTCTTATGTAATTTATTTGCTGACCTACCGATGAGGTGCGCAATGGCTGCAACACGTGGGGCACAACGGCCCTACAATGGGTCCTGCTGGGTCCACTGGACCTAGGTGGCACCTTCACAGGGGCGGCAAATTGACGCTCCAAGAAGATTTTTAACCCCTTCCCAACCCATGATGTACAGGTAACATCATGGGTCGGGTGATGGTAATATGGCACGGGCCTGTGTCATAACCGGCAGATTCCGCTGCTATCAGCAGCTGACTTCAGCCGGTAATGAGGGACATCAGAGTTGACTCCGATGTCCGTCATTTAAATGGTTAAATGCCATAATCACGGCATTTAAACAATAATGCTGGTCATCCCTGGTGTCTAGGGGACCCATGGGTTGACTGGGGAAGAACGGGGACTTACTAGTCCTTTCTGGTCCTCGGTGGATCAACGATTGCTTAAGGCTGCCTCAGGCAGCCCTTAGCAATTAAGTGCCAAAAACATAGATCAATGTAATGCAATAGCATTACATTGATCTATGTAAGTGTTACGATTCGGCTAGCTGGATGTGGATCCTCTGTGTCAGCGAGGGATTGGACCGTGTCGGTGGACTGGTTCTAGGTTGCTACTGGTATTCACCAGAGCCCGCCGCAAAGCGGGATGGTCTTGCTGCGGTGGTAGCAACCAGGTCGTATCCACCGGCAACGGCTCAACCTCGCTGACTGCTGAGAAGGCGTGGGACAGAAGGACTAGACAGAGGCAAGGTCAGACGTAGCAGAAGGTCGGGGCAGGTGGCAAGGTTCGTAGTCAATGGCGATAGCAGAAGATCTGGAACACAGGCTTTGGACAACACTAAACGCTTTCTCTGGCACAAGGCAACAAGATCCGGCAAGGAAGTGCAGGGGAAGTGAGGTTAAATAGACAGGGAGCAGGTGGAGGTTAATTAGACTGATTGGGCCAGGCACCAATCACTGGTGCACTGGCCCTTTAAATCTTAGAGAGCTGGCGCGCGCGCCCTAGAGAGCGGAGCCGCGCGCGCCAGAACGTGACATCCAGGGACCGGGACGGGTAAGTGGCTTAGGATGCGATTCGCGAGCCGGCGCGTCCCGCTATGCGGATCGCATCCCCATCGTGAATGTCAGTGCAGCGCTCCCGGTCAGCGGGTCTGACCGGGGCGCTGCAGAGAGGAGAACGCCACGAGCACTCCGGGGAGGAGCAGGGACCCGGAGCGTACGGCGTAACAGTACCCCCCCCCTTTAGGTCTCCGCCTCTTTTTGTCTCCTTGTCCCTTCAAATGAGACGAGAACATAGGGGGCGCCTCTTGAGTTTCCTTCCGGAACACAAAGAAGTCCTGGGTAGCTACATCAGCGGTCGGTAATCCAGAAGAAGTGGGAATGGGGAGGGGGGGCAGAGGGTGAAGCTTGTCACGGGGCAGAGTGTCACCAGGAAGGGGGCTATGAGGAGCAGATGTGAGGCATCATTTGTGACAAGCAGGACCCCAATTCTTGATCTCCCCGGTGGTCCAGTAAAGGGTGGGAGAATGACGCTGGAGCCATGGCAGACCGAGGAGGACTTCAGAGGTGCAGTTGGGCAGAACAAAAAATTCAATTTTCTCGTGATGTAGTCCAATGCTCATAAGCAAGGGCTCTGTGCGGTAACGCACAGTGCAGTCCAACTTCCCTCCGTTGACCGAAGAAATGTAGAGCGGCTTGACGAGACGGGTCACCGGGATGCAGAACCTATTAACCAAAGAGGCCAGAATAAAATTTCCAGAAGAACCAGAGTCCAAGAAGGCCACGGCTGAGAAGGAGGAGTAGGCAGAAGGAGAAATCCGCACGGGCACAGTGAGAAGTGGAGAAGCAGACTTCGTACCAAGAGACGCCACACCCACGTGAGCTGGGTGCGTGCGTGCGTTTCCCAGACGTGGAGAACGAATAGGGAAATCCACCAAGAAATGTTCAGTAATAGCGCAGTACAGACATAAATTTTTATCCCTACGGCGAGGGTCATGGGTCAGGCGAGACCGATCCACTTGCATAGCCTCCTCGGCGGGAGGCACAGGGGTAGATTGCAAAGGATACTGTGAGAGAGGTGCCCAGAGATCAAGGTCCTTTTCCTGGCGGAGCTCCTGTTGTCTTTCAGAAAAACGCATGTCAATGCGGGTGGCCAAATCAATAAGTTCATGCAGGTTGGCAGGAATCTCTTGTGCGGCCAGCACATCCTTGATGTTACTGGATAGGCCTTTTTTAAAGGTCGCGCAGAGGGCCTCGTTATTCCAAGATAATTCGGAGGCGAGAGTACGAAATTGGATGGCGTACTCGCCTACTGAAGAATTACCCTGGACCAGGTTCAGCAGGGCAGTCTCGGCAGAAGAAGCTCGGGCTGGTTCCTCGAAGACACTACGGACTTCAGCGAAGAAGGACTGTGGCTGTGGCAGGATCATTGCAGTCCCAGAGCGGTGTGGCCGAAGACAAGGCCTTTCCAGACAGAAGACTAACTACGAACGCCACCTTAGACCGTTCTGTAGGCAATTGGTCCGATAACATCTCCATATGTAGGGAACATTGAGACAGGAAGCCAAGGCAGAGTCTAGAGTCCCCATCAAATTTGTCCGGCAGGGACAAGCGGAGGCTAGGAGCGGCCACTCGCTGCGGAGGAGGTGCAGGAGCTGGCGGAGGAGATGGTTGCTGCTGTAGCAGTGGCAGAAGTTGCTGTAACATGGCGGTCAACTGCGACAGCTGCTGTCCTTGTTGGGCAATTTGCTGCGATTGCTGGGCGACCACCGTGGGTAGGTCAGCGAGACTTGGCAGCGGCACCTCAGCGGGATCCATGGCCGGATCTACTGTTATGATTCGGCTAGCTGGATGTAGATCCTCTGTGTCAGCGAGAGATTGGCGTGGACCGTGTCGGTGGACCGGTTCTAGGTTGCTACTGGTATTCACCAGAGCCCGCCGCAAAGCGGGATGGTCTTGCTGCGGCGGTAGCAACCAGGTGGTATCCACCGGCAACGGCTCAACCTCGCTGACTGCTGAGAAGGCGTGGGACAGAAGGACTAGACAGAGAGAAGGTCAGAAGTTGCAGAAGGTCGGGGCAGGCGGTAAGGTTCGTAGTCAATGGCGATAGCAGAAGATCTGGAACACAGGCTTTGGACAACACTAAACGCTTTCTCTGGCACAAGGCAACAAGATCCAGCAAGGAAGTGCAGGGGAAGTGAGGTTAAATAGACAGGGAGCAGGTGGAAGCTAATTAGACTGATTGGGACAGGCACCAATCACTGGTGCACTGGCCCTTTAAATCCTAGAGAGCTGGCGCGCGCGCGCCCTAGAGAGCGGAGCCGTGCACGCCAGAACGTGACAGTCGGGGACCGGGACGGGTAAGTGGCTTGGGATGCCATTCGCGAGCGGGCGCGTCCCGCTATGAGGATCGCATCCCCATCGTGAATGTCAGTGCAGCGCTCCCGGTCAGCGGGTCTGACCGGGGCGCTGCAGAGAGGAGAACGCCGCGAGCGCTCCGGGGAGGAGCAGGGACCCGGAGCGCTCGGCGTAACAGTAAGCCACCTAATGATGGCTTATGATAGGCCTTTTGGGGGTGCAAAAAAAAGTGTAGAAACAAAACAGTAAATAAAAAAAATTAATAAATTTATATATATATATATATATATATATATATATATATAAAATCCCCCCCCCCATAAAAGTTTAAATCACCCCCCCTTTTCCCATTTTTCAAATAAAACACTGTAAAAACAAAAATAAACATATTTGCTATTGCCGTGTGCGTAATTGTCAGAAATATTAACTAATGGCATTCCTGATCATGTATGTGAATGGCGTAAACACCAAAATAACAAACACCAAAATTGATCATTTTTGGTCACATCACGTCCAAGAAAAAACAGAATACAAAGTGATCAAAAAGTCATAGATATGCAAAATAGTTAAAAACTTTAGCTCATGGCGCAAAAAAAAAAAACCCTAGGTGGAAAAAAATAAGTTATAGGGGCAGTGGTGGACATACAACTCTTAGGGCCCCTGGACCAAATAAAGCAAGGGCCCCCTGCAAAACTCCGCCCCTGGCCACACCTCTGTCACACCCCTATCCCTCCCAATTGCTCCTCATACCCCACTCCTACACACAAAATAAAATAAATAATTTTCCATGACCAATAATACCATTATACAAAGAGGAAATATTTACCACCACACAATAACTGGATAATACTGCCATACTGTACTGAATAAAAGCACCATACAAAGAACAGTATTCCTCCATATAGTGCCCATATAGTGGTAGATACCAGTTGTACACAGGATCTGTATGACATATAAGTGATTATATACAGGACCACATGGCGGTAGATACCAGCTGTACACAGGATCTGTATATGAAAAAGTAGAGAAATTCCGGCTCTATCCCTGGTCTGGATCCCGAGCAAGGAGAAGGTGTGGACCTCACCCAGACCAATGGAAATGAAGAAAGTAAACTCCAGCTCGGCTCAGGAAAATGTGGCTTTATTCACATCAACGAGGCAACAGGTACAGAGAGGAAGTGACGCGTTTCGGCCAGGTGCTGGCCTTAGTTGTACAATGATTATAGGTTCCAAGAACTCTTTTATATGGAACCGGGGGCGAGGGGAGACACCCAAGGCTAATTAGCCAGGAGTGGCTCCTGTTTACACCCGGATCCATTCACATAGAGAACATGAAGCACTTGTACACGATTATGTCAATCATATGATGTGAACAAGTGGTTAGAAAGAAGCAAATATGTAATCTTTATTAACTATATATAGAAAAAACAAGTGCAAATATAATAAATAAAAAATCTGTGTGATTGAACACTAGCAGCCCATAGAAGACATGGGCTAATCCAGTGTGCAACCACATAGTAATATAAAAAGTTCTCCAGAGCATTGTGTGAACTGCGGCATAGTGATAAAGAAAAAATAAAAATTTAAAAATATATATACATAAAATATAGAGAAAATGAAAAATATATAAAGACACAAATGTCGCCATTCACACAAAGGCATTGAAGGAATTGCAGCACATAAAGTTCTAAATAGCAAAAATTAATGCATGAATATCATGATTATGATCTCATATAATACATAAATAGAGAACAAAATCCCTTATGCAGGTAATGGTGAAGGATATAATCTTAAATAATAATATACTGAAAAAATATATAATAATTAATACCATAGAAAAAAGCTAGAAAAAATCAAGAACATTGTAGGGGCAAACCCCTATCAATGGACGAATAGCATGAATGGAATACCCCAACAATGGAAAATATAGAAAAATATATATATAGAGGGGAAAAAAGGGAAAAAAGAGAAGAAAAGAAAAGGGGGATATAGTGGACCATTAATAATGAAGCACTACGTCCAACCTTTTATTAAGACCCCTAGGAAACCTAGTGTCTATCCTGAGGATCTAATATATTTCTCTGTCTAAAAGTTTCTTTTTATGATCTCCTCCTCTCTTTGGACATAATACTCTTTCTATACCCTGCAATTTAATACCAGACCAATTCCCAGAATGGCATTCTGCAACGTGTTTGGTTATCATAGAGGTGTTTCTACTATCAAAGTGTGGAGTATCAGACAGATGTTTTCTGACCCGCACCTTTAAAGTGTTTGTCGTGCACCCCACATACTGCACACTACATGACTCACACGTGAACAAATAAACCATGTATTTTGTATTACAATTAATATAATATTTTATCAGAAAGGAGTCATGATTAGTGCAGGACGTGAAGGTGGAAGAGGGTGATATAACTTCACAACATTTGCATACTCTATGGCCACATTTATAAGTTCCCTTATGTTCAAGCCAAACCGGATTAATTTGAGTTTTTTCGGAGTATAAACTGGGAGATAATTTTTGTCCCAGAGTAGGTGCTCTGCAGGCCACACAACTGTACCCTCCATCCAGAGCAGGCGCTACCGTAGGGTCCGCTAAGATTATGGGCATGTAGTTATTGATAATTTTACAAATGGACCCATATTGCATAATATATGGTGTAGAAAAGACCACCTTGTGTTTGGAGGTATGTACAGAAGCTCAGGGTTTGGTTCCAGTGGGGCAAATCATGTGCTTCCTATTTCTGTGTAATGCTACATTGTAGGCTCTGTCTATATTCCACCTGGGGTATCCTCTCTGGCTTAATCGATCTTTAATGTTGTTGGCTTCATATTCAAAATGTTCTAATCTTGTTCAATTCCTCCAAGCCCGTGTCATCTCCCCGGTAGGGATATTTTTGACCACATGGGCAGGATGGCACAAGTTAGCATGGAGGATTGAATTTACAGCTGTGTCTTTTCTATATGTCCTGGTGACTATAGAACGAGATTGAGTATCCTTCCCGTCAAGAATAGATCTAAAAAAGAAATTTCAACAGAATGGAAATGTATGGTAAAAATCAAACCCAAAGGATTATCATTAAGATAATCGGAAAATCCCTGTATGGCCGCCATATCAGACCCCCAAATGAATAGGAGGTCATCAATATAGCGGCCATACCAGGAGATGAACTTGGCATAGGGGTTATGGGGAGCGAAGACACTATCCTCAGGCTAGACACTAGGTTTCCTAGGGGTCTTAATAAAAGGTTGGATGTAGTGCTTCATTATTAATGGTCCACTATATCCCCCTTTTCTTCTCTTCTCTTTTTTCCTTTTTTCCCCTCTATATATATATTTTCTATATTTTCCATTGTTGGGGTATTCCATTCATGCTATTCGTCCATTGATAGGGGTTTGCCCCTACAATGTTCTTGATTTTTTCTAGCTTTGTTTTATGGTATTCATTATTATATATTTTTTCAGTATATTATTATATAAGATTATATCCTTCACCATTACCTGCATAAGGGATTTTGTTCTCTATTTATGTATTATATGAGATCATAATAATGATATTCATGCATTAATTTTTGCTATTTAGAACTTTATGTGTTGCAATTCCTTCTATGCCTTTGTGTGAATGGCAACATTTGTGTCTTTATATATTTTTCATTTTCTCTATATTTTATGTATATATATTTTTTCATTTTTATTTTTTCTTTATCACTATGCCGCAGTTCACACAATGCTCTGGAGAACTTTTTATATTACTATGTGGTTGCACACTGGATTAGCCCATGTCTTCTATGGGCTGCTAGTGTTCAATCACACGGATTTTTAATTTATTATATTTGCACTTGTTTTTTCTATATATAGTTAATAAAGATTACATATTTGCTTCTTTCTAACCACTATTTCACATCATATGATTGACATAATCGTGTACAAGTGCTTCATGTTCTCTATGTGAATGGATCCGGGTGTGAACAGGAGCCACTCCTGGCTAATTAGCCTTGGGTGTCTCCCCTCGCCACCGGTTCCATATAAAAGAGTTCTTGGAACCTATAATCATTGTACGACTAAGGCCAGCACCTGGCCGAAACGCGTCACTTCCTCTCTGTACCTGTTGCCTCGTTGATGTGAATAAAGCCACATTTTCCTGAGCCGAGCTGGAGTTTACTTTCTTCATTTCCACAGGATCTGTATACTATATAAGTAATTATGTACAGGACCGTATGGCAGTTAGGAATTTCATGAAAAATTTGATTTGCAACGAATGCGAATATCGCCGCGATTCTGTCACGCGAATCACTTAATTAAACTCCATTTTGTGCCTTCCAGGCTCCAGGGCATCTAAAATGGTGGATCCACATGTCAGTACATGGGGCAAGGAATGTTGGTGGGAAGGCAAGGTGGGAAGGCAAAGAGGCGAGATGACCCTGAATCACATGCAGGATGGAGCCTAGCAGCAGCCAGTCACCCCTGTGATGTCACTGCCCTATATAATCGGCAGCCATATTGCGGCTCGTCACTTCATTCATTACACTGCAGAGAGATAGGACGGACAGCCTGTGTGTGTTTTACACAGAAAAGCTAATTACAGCAGCATTTCACCTCCTAGTCACATCAGCCTTCTAGTGGACAGAGAGCAGTGATTTTTTTTCACTGTAAAGGATTTTTACTGCAGCCATTAACCTCCCAATCACTTTCTACAGCATTGTATTACAGAGAGGGGGCAGAGAGCTGTGTGTTGCCTTATACATTTCAACAAGCTGCCTCAATTTCATAAACCTTAGCAGAGGAGGCAGGAATAATTTTTCAGCGTAATTCTGTGTCTTTGTTCCACAACAAATCTGCTTGTTACACTAGTCTGTAAACGATATAATACCCAGCAGTCTATTCCTAATAGTCTGTGAGAGAGTGCAATTTTGGGTTTAGTACACAGCGAATAATTTTTGAAGCGTACAGTAACACATTTTTCTGCCCTCATAAGAACATACCACACACCTATATCTAAGTATCTATTTTCTACCTTTTAATCTGTCAAGGGCCTACATACTGTGAAAGGACAGCCAAAAGTAATCACCAATACCTTTTTAAAGTGTACTGTAGCTCATTTTTCTGCCCTCATAAGTGTATACCACATACCTACATCTAAGTGGTGTACTATTTTGTACCTGTTAATCTGTCAGGGCCCTAGATTCTGTGAAAGGACAGCCAAAAGTAATCACTGGCTGGTGTTTAACTCAAATAATTTTTGAAGCGTACAGTAGCGCATTTTTCTGCCCTAATAAGTGCACACCACATACCTACATCTAAGTGTGTACTATTTTGTATCTGTTAATCTGTCAAGGGCCTAGATAATGTGAAAGGACAGCCAAAAGTAATCACTGGCTTGTGTTTTACTCAACAGCGGCTGTGTGCTGCAGCACTGTTGTGTACTGTTGGTGTTGTGCAAAAATATGTTTTTTTAAGCGTACTGTAGCCAATTTTTCTGTCCTAATAAGTGCATACCACATGCGTACATCTAAGTAGTGTACTATTTTGTACCTGTTAATCTGTCAAAGGCCTAGATACTGTGAAAGTCCAGGCAAAAGGAATCACCGGCTGGTGTTTTACCCCAGTGCTTTTTTAAGCATACTGTAGAGTAGTGTTGAGCGGCATAGGCCATATTCGAATTCGCGAATATTCGCGAATATATGGACGAATATTCGTCATATATTCACGAATATTCGCATATTCGTTATATTCTCGTTTTATTTTCGCACATGCCAGTCTCACACAGTAGTATTACAGCCTTCTTTACACCACACAAGCTGGAAGCAGAGAGGGGTGATCACTGTGATGTGTACTGTGAAAAAAAAATAAAATAAACCAATATTCGTAATTACGAATATATAGCGCTATATTCGCGAAATTCGCGAATTCGCGAATATGCGATATTCGCGAATAATATTCGAATTGCGAATATTCGCGAGCAACACTACTGTAGAGCATTTTTCTGCCCTCATAAGTGCATACCAAATACCTACATCTAAGTAGTGTACTAATTTGTAGCTATTAATCTGTCAAGGGCCTAGATACTGTGAAAGGACAGCCAAAAGTTCACACTTGCTGCTGTTCTAGACAAATACTGTTTTAAGCCTAGTGAAGCGTATTGTACTCCCCTCATCTACACATTAAGTATGTCAGGCAGAGAAGTGCCAGGACGTGCACAGAGGAGTGACAGAGGCCTAAATTCATCAGGCAGAAGTCGCAGCAGACAAGGGGTGAATGGCAGCAGGAGTCGCAGCGAGAGGCCTGAGCTCCCGGTATCAGCTAAAGGTCGTGTCTCGACCAGCAACTGATCTGCCGTCATCGATTGGTTAACACAGTCATCCAATTCATCCCAAGTGACATCTGACAACCCCAGTCAACAGTCAGTGGGTTCCTCAGACACAACCCTCAGTTGGCATGGCCCGGGAGCAGTCACTGTCCTCCCATTGCCTCTGTCCTATGCTGTTCTCTCTCTTAAAGAAGTATCTTATGCTGTGGGTTCAGCTCCACTATTCAGTGAGGATGATCTAATGGAGGACAGTCAGAGCTACTGCCCAGACAAGAAGTGGAGGAGACATCCTCCTCTTCCCCTGTTAGGCTGGCTAGTAGTGATGAGGAGAGTGCCGTGGGAGGTGGTGTTGCCAGCAGTCAGGGTCCTGAAGCAGACACTGTTGAGGAACCCGAAGAGGACAATAGTGACATGCAGACACTTGTTGATGATGATGAAGCCGATCGCAATTGGAAGCCGGGTGCAGAAGTGGCTTCATCATCATCAGGAGAAGAGAGTTGCAGGTTGACCGTGAGGCAGCAGCTGAGCCACCAAGGTGGTAGCATGGTTGGCAGTCAGCATGGTGGCAGAAGTGGAAATTCTGGAGCCAAACGTGCCCGGGGGAAACCACCTCCTTCGCGGCAGCCTACCTTCCCGGGAGGTAGTGGAACAGGGGTTCCTGTTGGTGTGAAAATCAGCTACTCAGCTGTGTGGCAGTTTTTCATTAAGCATCCGGAGGAGGTTAACATAGCCACATGCAAGATATGTCGGCAGAAGGTGAAGCATGGCCAGGGTCCCAATGTTGGCACCACGGCCCTGCATCAACATATGATGCGCCACCATGAAGCGGCCTGGGAGATCCGTGGCTCCTATGTAGTGGTCCAGCCTGCTGCATCACCCAGTTGCATGCCGATCCCTCTTTCAGCCAGCCAAGGCTCCACCACCTCAGCCAAAGGGAGCTGTGTGTCATACCCTCCTTCTGTCGCTCCAGATGCTCCTTCTCCTCCTACTTTTAGTCAGTCATTCCGCCAACAATCCATCGGAGAAGCTCCACAAAATAGGGGCCTTTTTTACACCCACTGAGCGGTAGGACAAACTGACCTACTACAGAGGCATCCTATGTAGAGAGTTGGCTGATCGTTATTGGCACCTTTGTCCATCCTCTCGTAGGTCTGAATCGGGGGGGGGGGGGGGGTGCCCTGTGCTAACCTTCCACTGCCATGGCTGCTGGGGAGGGGTGGGGTGGCAGGAGCAGTACCAGCTCCATCAGCAACAGCCTGAGTCTACCTGCCAACACACCTTGAAGATCTGCTGGACTTCTGGACCAGTAGTGTGCCATCAGAGTGGGTGTTTAGTGCGGCGAGGGCCATAGTCACCCCAAGGAGAACTCATCTGTCACCGAAAAATGTGGAGAGACTGACCTTTGTGAAGATGAATCAGGCATGGATCAGCCAGGATTTCCACCCACCAATGCCTGATGCATCAGAGTAGATTGACCATGGTGCCACACCAACACTTCACAAATATGAATAGTGCCAAACAGATTTAAGGTGCTGCTCCCCAGTTACAAACATTCCTCTGCATCACACAACTCTATCCACGGGTCACTTTCAGGACTCCTGATGCTGCTGTCACCTCAAGGCTGTGCCATTCAGCCACTATATGGTCTCCTCATGCTTCAGCCACCTTCAGGCTGTACCATTAAGCCACTGTATGGCCTCCTCATGCTTCAGCCACCTCCAGGCTGTGCCATTTAGACACTTTATAGTCTCCTCATGCTGCCACAAACTTCAGGCTGTGCCATTCAGCCACTATATGGTCTCCTCATGTTTCAACAAGGTCCAGGCTGTGCCATTCAAGACACTATATTGTCTCCTCATGCTGCCGCAAATTTAGTCCTTTGTACCCACACGTCGGGGGCCCAAGACACTAAAGCTTGGGAGTGTTAGCTAAAATTTCAAATTCAAAATCCTAAATTTCACTTTCAAAATTTTAAATGTCAAAATCTTAAATTCCAATGGTCTCCACTTGCTTCTGCCAACTCCAGGCTGTGCCATTCAGACACTATATAGTCTCCTTATGCTGCCACAAACTCCAGGCAGTCATTCAGCCACTATATGGTCTCCTCATACTGATGCTACCTCCAGGCTCTGTCATTGTACCGCCATGTGACCCCTTGGTAGATGTGGTCCTTTGTACCCACACGCCAGGGCCCAGGACACTAAAACTTGGTAGTGTTAGTGTCAGGCCCAAGGCCTGATTATTAAAATCCTATATGTGTATTATAAATTATAACTGTGTGTGATGGATCATCCAAGACATGGGTGAGAGGTCATTCAGACTGTGTTTTGTGTATTGCATTTTATTGGGGGTCTGGCTGTCTTGGTATCTCCTTTGAAGTCATGCACTCTGGTCCCATCATATAATCAAACAGATAAGGGGTCAGGAAGAGAGATGCCTCACCTGGTGGGATCAGAGGGAAGTCTCCCTCCCAAGAAAGCAGATATGATGTTTAAACAATGCTAGACTAAAAGGTGTGTTCAATGCTGTGCACAAGCTGACAAGACCATCCTAAGAACAGCACTCTCTCATGGACTGATACCATCATGCTGTAAGAACTTCATCTTTTGTTTTCTGAACTTGCCTTGCAAAACTCTTTTATATATTTTTGTACCTGTATGTCATTTGTTTCTGCATTTTTATATAGTCAGCTCTGTGATACCTTTTGTCAGATTAAATGTTTAACCCCTTAAGGACTCAGGGTTTTTCCGTTTTTGCACTTTCGTTTTTTCCTCCTTACCTTTTAAAAATCATAACCCTTTCAATTTTCCACCTAAAAATCCATATTATGGCTTATTTTTTGCGTCGCCAATTCTACTTTGCAGTGATATTAGTCACTTTACCCAAAAATGCACGGCGAAACGGAAAAAAAATCATTGTGCGACAAAATCGAAAAAAAAAACGCCATTTTGTAACTTTTGGGGGCTTCCGTTTCTACGCAGTGCATATTTCGGTAAAAATGACACCTTATCATTATTCTGTAGGTCCATACGGTTAAAAAGATATCCTACTTATATAGATTAGATTTTGTCGCACTTCTTGAAAAAATCATAACTACATGCAGGAAAATTTATACGTTTAAAAATGTCATCTTCTGACCCCTATAACTTTTTATTTTTCCACGTACAGGGCAGTATGAGCACTCATTTTTTGCACCGTGATCTGAAGTTTTTATCGGTATGATTTCTGTTTTGATCGGACTTTTTGATCACTTTTTATTCATTTTTTTAATGGTATAAAAAGTGACCAAAATACGCTTTTTTGGACTTTGGAATTTTTTTGCGCGTACGCCATTGACCATGCGGTTTAATTAATGATATATTTTTATAGTTCGGACATTTACGCACGCGGCGATACCACATATGTTTATTTTTTTTTTTTTTACACTGTTTTATTTTTTTTATGGGAAAAGGGGGGTGATTCAAACTTTTATTAGGGAAGGGGTTAAATTACCTTTATTAACACTTTTTTAAAAAATTTTTTTGCAGTGTTATAGGTCCCATAGGGACCTATAACACTGCACACACTGATCTCCTATGCTGATCACTGGCGTGTATTAACACGCCTGTGATCAGCATTATCGGCGCTTGACTGCTCCTGCCTGGATCTCAGGCACGGAGCAGTCATTCGTCGATCGGACACCGAGGAGGCAGGTAAGGGCCCTCCCGGTGTCCGGTCAGCTGTTCGGGACGCCGCGATTTCACCACGGCGGTCCCGAACAGCCCGACTGAGCAGCTGGGTCACTTTCAGTTTCACTTAAGAAGCGGCGGCCAGCTTTGACCGCCGCTTCTAAAGGGTTAATACCGCACATCGCCGCGATCGGCGATGTGTGGTATTAGCCGCGGGTCCCGGCTGTTGATGAGCGCCGGGACCGACGCGATATGATGCAGGATCGTGGCGCGATCCCGCTTCATATCGCGGGAGCCGGCGCAGGACGTAAATATACGTCCTGCGTCGTTAAGGGGTTAATTAATCAGCTCGGGTCTTTGATCTCTAAATATATGAGCTCACCTTTCTGGTGACTTGCTGGGACTTGTAGTGGATACCCAGAGGTCTGGCAGCTTTAACCCTTGCACCATCACACTCTCTCTAGCGTCTTAGCTGGACCGATAGGGTGTGATCGTGACAACTGGTGGCAGCATCGGGATATATTTAGAGATTTTTAGTGCTTGCTGGAAATCTAAAAAAGAAATTGAAAACATCTTCTTGTGTGTAAATTCCAAAGACAGAGCTCAGTGCTGGTTTAAAAGACATACAAAAAGAGTGCAAGACAGTTCTGTCCTCACCATCTCCTGTTTTACCTCCTCTGTCTCATCTCGGAAATATGGAGACATATCGCAAGCAGTCCAAGTCTGCACTGAAGCTAATGTGCCAAGAAAAGGCAGGAAAGAACAAGGAACAACTTATTGCTGATCTTGTGGAGTATGATGTCCATGCAGAAGAGCTGAGTGACATGAGACAAAGTCCTGCAGCTGGAACTGCCATCCAAGGACTGATATCTCCTGGGGAATACAACATTACTCCCCATCAGGACAGCACTCCACATGAGGCCTTGGACTCTTATATGCAGACTGCCTTATAACACCTTGGGAATGTGGATGCCAATATGAAACTCCAACTGCTTCTCCAGGACCAAACTGCAGAGAGAGAGGCCCAGATATGAACTGCAGAGAGAGAGGCCGAAGAAAGAGAGGCCCAGCGAAGGCATAACTGGAGGTTCTGAGGCTGAGAGGGGATGCTTCATCCGCACGGAGTGATGTGCAGGATCAAGGAGACCACAAATAGTGTTGCTCGCGAATATTCGCAAAGCGAATTTTATTCGCCAATATCGCATATTCGCGAATTTGCGAATATTCGCGAATATAGCACTATATATTCGTAATTACGAATATTGTTTTTTTTTTTTTCACAGTACACATCACAGTGATCACCCCTCTCTGCTTCCATCTTGTGTGGTGTAAAGAAGGCTCTAATACTACTGTGTGAGACTGGCGTGCGAATTTTCGCATATGCGCATTATTGTCCATGCAAATTTTCGCATACGCGAATTTTCGCGTACGCGAAAATAAAACAAGGGTATTACGAATATGCGAATATTCGCGAATATATGACCAATATTCGTCCATATATTCGCGAATATTCGCGAATTCGAATATGGCCTATGCTGCTCAACACTAACCACAACCCCCGCTTGGAACATTTCCCCATGTTGGAGAAAG